>NW_006441061.1:7322098-7331537 GCF_000325575.1 Pteropus alecto | reverse complement strand
CACGCCGTCCGGAACCGGCGGCTCCTACGCAGGGCCATCCGGGCAGCCGCCCTGGAGGAGCACAACGCCGCCATGGTGAGTGCGCGGCGTGGGGTCAGCATGCCGGTGTGTCCAGTGTGCCAGCGGTCGAGCGCAGAGTCCCACACTCCGCTCTGCTTGCTGGGGCAGCTCGGGGTGGCTCAGGCTGGGCTGTGAGCCCCCAGCTCTGAGCTCCCTTGCGGCTCTTGGAAACTGTGGGGACCACTGAGTTTTTGCATTTGTCTGTGACCGGCTGTGCTGATAACCGGAAGAAGAGACCATTTCGTGTCTCTGAATGTGAGACCAGCTCTCCTGAAGCTGTTTCAGGCCCCCGAGCTCTCGGCCCAACTACAAAGGCAGTGAGACCTGGACGTTGGCTCTGCCTCTGCCGCTTAGCAAGTGATTTAGCTTCCTCAGGCCCGTCGCCCAGCCTGTAGAAGGGGAAGAGTAATCGTGGCACCTGTTTGTGACGGTGCTGCTTAGAAGAATTCGTGTCGTGAGCATTTGCTCGGTGCCTGGCGCAGGGTACACGGTCACTAAATGTCCGTCGTTTTCCTGACTGTCACACTGTTTTGTCCCGGAGATCCCATTCCAGTGCTGGGGATTAGGGCTGTGGAAGGTATTGGGAGCAAGTCGATCTCTGAGGAAAGTTCTCTAAGCAACCTACGATCCATTGCCTGTGTGAATCTGGTAACCCCTGGGCGAAAGCCAAGTTAGGCAGTAGCGAGCCTCCAGGTTCTGGGCTTGTAGTTACAGCCCCAGGGTAGCGTGTGACTTCAGATGAAACGTGTAGCACGTGTGAAACGTGTCAGTGCCCATGCTGGAGGCAGCTGAAATGCTGGCATCTTTGGTCTCTGCTAGAAAGACCAGCTGAAGTTACAAGAGAAAGACATCCAGATGTGCAAGGTTAGTCTGCAGAGAGAACAAGCCAGGTACAGCCAGCTCCAGGAGCAGCGAGACACGGTGGTCACCCAGCTCCACAGCCAGGTCAGACAGCTGCAGCACGACCGGGAGGAATTCTACAACCAGAGCCAGGAGTTACAGGTACGGCCCGCCACGCCGCAGGCAGCCGAGGGCGCGCGCGGCCCCTCGTTCGTCTGATCTCGGGGGACCTGCTTTTCCCTCCGAAACCGCAGCCAGCGGACATCGTGGCAGAGGTTCGCCAGCTCTGCCCGTTCATAGCCCCCTCAGCGTTTCAGTCATTTGTCCATGGCGCTATTTATGTCCTGACAGCTTAGGAGGTGTTTGAAGTAATACACATAAATCAAACAATTCTTTAAATTCCTGTTTTGAACGACCACGTTGGTTACCAGTGCTGCGTGCACACCCACCTGGCACACGCAGTCTCACCCTGGAATGATGGGATGCTGGCACCCTCCTTCCTGTTTCTCACGGGTTTTCCCATGGTGGTTCTGGTCACTGCCTCCACCGGAGAGGCAGCTTTGCAAAGACGTCATCCACAGGCAGGGAGCACATCTCGGCCAAACCGAAGTCAGTAGTGCACACGACGACCAACAGATGTCGCCGTGTTTCCCTCAAAAATAAAGTGTCCCGCAGCACCCTGTCGCGTAGCACCCTGCCCCGCAGCGCCCTCTCCCGCAGCACCCTGCCCCGCAGCACCCTATCCCGCAGCACCCTGAGAGTAGGCTGCAGGCTCTGGGCTTTTCTGCCACAACCGGGGAGGTGCGCACCTAAGGCCTTCTTTTCTTCTGTTAAACAAATCAAGAACTCGGAAATCAACCACTACTTAACTTTTTAAAACTAAGAGGTTAAATCCTGATGGCCCAAGAGCTGTGGGGGAACTAGGCGCTGTTGGTTCCGGGGGCCCGTAGGCTGTGGCCCGGCGCCTGGCAGTGCTCCCTGACCCCTGGCCGTCTCTCGGGCAGACGAAGCTGCAGGACTGCAGGAACATGGTTGCGGAGCTGCGCCTGGAACTGAAGAAGGCCAGCAGCAAGGTGTGCCACACGGAGCTGCTGCTCAGCCAGGTTTCTCAGAAGGTAGGCGAGACGGGTGGCGAGCCGACTGTCCTCACACCACACGCCGACACTTCCCTCGGACGGGACAGATGCGTTGCTTGTGCATCTTTGTCAGGGTTCCCAACAAGGAGTGAGTCCGCCACCCCAGGGGACTTTCAGCAGTGTCTAGAGATGTTTTTGGTGCTACCGACCGGGTGGGCAGGGGCCGGGGTACTGCTAAGCATCTAGCATGCACAGGGTGGTCTCCATGGCAGGGAACTGCCAGCCTGCGCCCCAGGCTGCGTGCGACTTGGGGGGTTCTTCCCTCCTCGTTCTGCCCAGGTTTTTGAGCCGTGGTTTGTCTCCCTTTGGGATCCGCTCCGGCCATCACTCACCCCAGCACGGGTGACTTTCCCCAGGGCTTCATCCCCCCCAGAACTGAAGACCCCGCTGTGGTAGTTCTGCACACACCATCTTCTCCGGGGGCCTTGGGGGGCCACCATTGAGGCAGCACTGGGGTGGCATGCCCCCAGGAGGTCCCTGTCCCAGGCGTCTATGCACTGTCTGCGGTCAGACCTTCACCCCGCTTGTCTGTGTGCTTTGGCCAGCTCTCCAACAGCGAGTCAGTCCAGCAGCAGATGGAGTTCCTGAACAGGCAGCTGTTGGTCCTTGGGGAGGTCAACGAGCTCTACCTGGAGCAGCTGCAGAACAAGCATGCAGACACCACGCAGGTACGCTGGGCGCCGGGCCCCGCTGGGGCGCTCCTGCGACCCAGGACATCTTTGCACGGTGCATGTCATGCAGAGTGACGTTAGGCGTCATTTCCTGAGACGTGGCACAGAGGTCCTGGCGTCACTCCCACCTCCCCGGCCTAGCCGTCCAGGCGCTTCTCAGCCGCCACGTGAGCTGCTTCCCTAGCTTTGAAATTGCGCCGGGTATCCGTGAAAGCAGCAAGTGGTACTTGGAGCAGGGTAGGTGACAGAGTGCTTCCCTTCGCTTCCCCAGGCCCCTCTTGGAAGGGAGCGGTGGGGAGCCAGCCCTGGCCGACGCATCTCAGGACCGTGCGTTCGCGCTGGCATGCGTGCTTCTCTTCCCTTGAACGTTGAACTTAATTTCAGCAGATGGTGGGTCTGTCCTGGCAATAGGCCAGCGTCAGGAGGGTGTCCCTTCAGTGCCTCCCCAGCCGTGTCGAGGCAGAAGTTTGTGTTACTTTATACATAGCCTCGGTAATGGTGGTGAAGGGGTCGGGAAGAGAATTTTAATAGCAAGTGCTCGGATGTTTCCTGCCACTAACGTCTCCGTCGTACGCGGGCCTTCTTTTTAAGATTTCGTGTGCTTGTGTTTTGTAAAGCATCTTTTTTGGCTAAATGGAGAGAGTAGTCTTAAAACTAGAGAGACGTAATTTTTACAGGGGAGTTACTCCTTATTTCTCAGCTCTCAGATTCGGACTTCATTTAGAAGGATGTTAAATGTGGAACTTTCCCTAGAAACGACTATCACTCACTTGGGAGGTAGAGCAGCTTTGGAGAAAGAAGGAGACGAGAGAACTCGGAGAGAGCTTGCTCGCGTGCATCCGCAGTGTCTCCTGAGAGGGGCGGAGCCGGGCGGGCTTCTGCGGGGCTGTGCCATGGTCGCACACTTGTTCACGTCGGGCCGAGCAAGCGCTGGCCTCTTTGGGCTGTTTCACAGTTTATAAAGCTTGTAACTGGTGCCTTCAACTGTGAGCAGCAACAAAGAACCAAACTAATCTGGCTTATCAAGTAATTTCATTTATTTCGCTTGAGAAGAAGTCCCAGGGCCGGCGAGTTCCGGGCTGGTCCGGTCAGCAGTTCAGGGACGGCGTCGGGAGCCTGGTTCTCACCGCTCCCTGCACCGCCCGGCCTGTGCCGGCAGCTTGTCTTCAGGCCAGCTGTGTTCATCACTGCAAGGTGTGCGCCTCAGCTACCGCTGTCGCGGTAGACGCCACGATGTCCCACAGAAGAGGAGCGCGTCTCTCAGCAAGGACAGCTTTCCCAGGGACCTTCCACTGGATCACCCCCCCACTTGTCATTGGCTGGGGTGGTGTTGTGTGCCCATCGGTAGCCAGTCACCGCCTTGCATCTGTCAGGGTTTGCCCTGGACCAGGGGCCAGGCTTCCTCTTGTGCAGTGGGGTGGGGGAGGAGGAGTGGGCACTTCATAGTCAGGTGGGGGCTGGCTGGTAGGTGCTGGGGCCGCCCCCGTGCGGTGGTTGTGAGGTTCAGGAAAGCGGTGGCCGGTCTAGGCTCAGTGCTCTGGTTGGTTCTCCATAAACAACTGTTATCATTCATGACAGAGGTCCGATTTGTCGCCCTACCCAGTGGGGACGTCTGGAGCCACTGGGTGCGGCTGGAACGGCCCCCTTGTCTGGTGCCCAGTTCTGAGTTTAGGTCCGTCGCAGTCTCCGCCGAGGAGGCCTGCATTCACAAGTCACCCTCGAGGCAGGGGCACCTGTATGGAAGCTCATCTCCTTGCTCCTCATGGCTTGTTACCTCCTTTAAAAACACAAATGTGCGGTATATTTCCTATAAAGATTTCACCATAATGCTCGTTACGACAGTCTCCGGCTCAGTGCTTTTCTGAGCCCAGTGCACTTGCTCTGGGCTTTAAGCTGCTTTGATCCCAGGCCGTGTGTCTGGCCTGTGCCCCGCCATGTCAGGTCTCCTGATCTGCAGCTGTCGCTTTGCCGAGCAGCCCTGCTCACTGCACTGCCTTCTGTCGCTTCACCTCGGCTGGCATCGGGAGGAAGGGAGCCGCGACGCCAGCGCCCTGCCGTTCTGAACGCGGGCGCGTTTTCATTGGTGTTTTGTGAGTGTATCTGTTTACGTAGTTGATCCTTCAGTCACATGGTTTTATAGTCTGCTTTTTTATCTTTTTACTGATACGTATCAGCTTTAAAAATTTGCCAGTGGAAGACATACTTCAGTTTACACAAGTGTTTCTCGGAGATTAGGCCTAACGGTGCTGCTGGGTTTTGCTCTACCGAACATGCTGTGAGGATTATTGGGCCAAAGTGTCTGTGCGTGTTTCAGACGATTCTCTTAGGGGTAGACTTCAGGAAGGGTCACTAAGGCTGATATTGCCAGCTTATTACTTTCCAGAAAGTTGGCCTAGTTTGTACGTCCACAAGCAGTATACACACGTACTTTCTCGGTGCTTATTACCTGGATTTTTCAAAACGAACGTGGCATGCTGCTTTTCTAAAATGATTAACTGCAATCTCTTTTTTAGGAAGTGGAAATGATGAAAGCTGCATATCGGAAAGAACTAGAAAAAAACAGAAGCCATGTTCTGCAGCAGAACCAGAGGCTTGACACCTCCCAGAAGCGGATTCTGGAACTGGAATCTCACCTGGCCAAGAAAGACCATCTTCTGTTGGAGCAGAAGAAGTATTTAGAGGACGTCAGGCTCCAGGCGAGGTAACGTCCGCCGGGGAAGGTGGCGCAGCGCGGTCCTTTAAGAAGTGGAATTCCCACATTCCGGGCGGTCCGTGTCTTTCAGAGGGCAGCTGCAGGCTGCAGAGAGCAGGTACGAGGCTCAGAAAAGGATCACCCAGGTGTTCGAATTGGAGATCTTAGATTTGTATGGCAGGTTGGAGAAAGATGGGCTCCTGAAAAAGCTTGAAGAAGAGAAAGCGGAAGCGGCCGAAGTGGCAGAAGAAAGGTAGGGACACAGCGCCGAGTCCGCGTCAGTGGCCTTGTCGTTGAGCCGCCCCTGACGGGGTAAGGACCGCGCCGCGAGGGGGACAGCAGTCACGGCCCGGTCAGGCGGGGCCGCTGCAGGCCGCCGCCCGTGTGGCGGAGACCCCACCCAGCCCTTCCCCTCGGGGGGCCCAGCCATCCTCGCATGCTCCTTGTCCTTGGCCCCACGTCACTGGCTGTGGTCACAGGAAGTGCCCGCGTTTCAGGGTGCCACCTCACGTCCCTAGTTGCGACTTCGTTTCTCCCGGTGTGTCCTGGCGCCGGAGTCCTCCGTTATAAGGTGCGGCGGGCCGGCAGGTTCGGTGTCAGTATGAGCGGGCGTCCGGCAGCCCCACGCCTCCCGCTCGCGGTGCCGTGCTCTCCAGCTGCACCCCCCTCCCGCCCCCTGGGTCTCTTACAGGCTCGACTGTTGTGATGACGGCTGTGTGGATTCTGTAACGGGGCGCGGCGAGGAGGCCTCTGGCCACAACGGCGAGACCAAGCCCCCCAGGCTGGGCAGCACCCGGGGCGGTGGTGGCGGCAGAGGCGGCGGAGGCAGCGGTAGCAGCAGTGAGCTCTCAACCCCAGAGAAGCCCCCGACCCCGAGGGCGGGCCCGTTCGGCAGCCGGCGGGAAGCTGCCCCGGGTGAGCCCTCCACCAGCATCCCTGCGACTGTGGGCTCGCTTCCTAGTTCCAAGAGCTTCCTGGGCATGAAGGCCCGAGAGTTATTTCGTAATAAGAGCGAGAGCCAGTGTGACGAGGACGGCGTGACCATCAGTAGCCTTTCGGAGACCCCAAAGACAGAACTGGGCAAAGACTCGGGCGTGGAAGACAAGAGCCCACTGAGCGTGGATGGCCCGTGCCCGTCCCCCCCGAATCCGGACAGTGTTGGACAGCTCCGTATCATGGACTACAACGAGACCCATCACGAGCACAGCTAAGGACGACAGCCAGGCAGCGCCAGCCTGCGGGGCGCTGGCAGAGGATGGGAGGGGCGGGTGCGCATTTGTGAGCCGCCCCCTTCCGGGGTCTGCGCGGCCAGCTCACGCGGTGGAGACGGGATGGAGGTCGTCTTGACATTGACTGAATGCAGAACGGATTTTGGATCTGGCCTTGAAATGCCTCTTAACCTTCCCCTCGACCCAGCCCCTTGACCTAGCGGTGTGTGCTAATCCGAGGGCCAGTTTGCATTCCTTAGTAGCTTTATTCTCTTCCTTCCCCTCCCAAATGGTTGCGCCCTTTGAACCAGTGCAATATGAGGCCAAATTTAATCTGAGTCTATCACCCCACTCTCTCCCGAAGCTTAGAAAACCAGGTGGGCTCCCCGTTAGCCGGGGTGGTCGGCGGCGCCGCAGGTAAGTCTGCCGCCCTCCAGCCCTGGGAGCGGGGAGCTGCACGGCCAATGACCTTCACACGAAGGCTTTCACGTGGGACTTTGTCGCTGCTCTTGGTTCTGAAGTTCAGCGTCTAAAGTAGCAGGTTTAGAAACACGGTGGTTCTTTTGGCGGTTCTGATGAGCTTCTTAGAAAGTTCTGTGTGAACAAACGTCTGTTGCTAGAGAAGCCGAGAGCCAGCACTGCGTGACCGCCCCGTGGGAATGCTCTGCCCGCCTCCCCCACTACCTCTTATTTATTTGGTGTTGGCTCGAAGGCCGGTACTGTCCTGAGCACAGGCCGGTGTGCGGGTGGTGACCCCACTCCCTGCAGGACGGAAGGGTGGCAACGCAAGCAGCCAGTTCCCCGGGAAGCACTGTGGCCGAGAGCTGCGCCCTCCGGTTCAGCTTCTCCGTCTGTTTGCCTCCCTTTGTGTCCCCACGCGCCTCTGTTTACGTCAGCTTCTTTGCGACACTGCAGCAGAAAGGCTCTGAACATCCAAAAAGGAACTTTCTTCGAAGTTCCTATGACTGTTGTTTCTCAGGCCGTGAGAGCTGCCTCACTGTAGCAGGTTCTAGGCCACCAAAAAGGTAACAGCTTATCGCACCAATTCTAATTTTCAGGGGCCGACTCCCCAGGGAGCTGACGCCGCTGCCCTCCCACACGTTAGTGATGGCACAGTGTTTTAAAGCAGAGGCCTGGGGAGTGTCGACAGAGGCCGCTGCCGTGGACCTGGCTGGCCACACGGGCTCAGGAGAGGTGACAGTGGTCAGAACACTGGTGGTGGCAGAGAATCTGAAGTCAACAGATGCTCGCGAAGTAAATGCTAGAAGCCTAAGGCCCTCGCATGGCGGTCCCGCTGGGGCAGGGAGACTGGAAAGGCAGAGCCAGCGGGCTCGGCGGCTCGCTCTCTCCTTCCAGTCAGAAGTACCGACCCGCTCAGCTACGAAGAAGGAAGGAAACAGTGATGGCACGAACGTCACCACGGGCGGGAGCTCCGGCACTCGGGTGAAAGTCTCTTTTTTTAAAAGTGTGGCAGTAAACACTCTGGCTTCCCTAACCTAAAGGGGCTGAGTACTGAGACTCCGTGTCACCACGCTGTGCGAGCAGAAGACCTCCGTGGGATGGGACTTCAGGCCCGACTGGCTGACTCCGGCCTGGGAGAGGGGGTGCCCCTGCCTGCTGTGGGCGCCGGCGGTGGCCGTTGAGCGTTGGTGACACCCCGGGTCTCATTCGGCTTTGTCTAAAGGAAAGCTTAGAGGCGAACACGTGCTGGTTTCCTCGTTCGGGTTTAGAAAAGGGAAACACGAACAAATTCAGAAAGGAAAGGCGCTACCGGGGAACCCCCGAAACTGGCTCTGGAAGCCCGGCCCCACCCCCACCCCGAGGCCGAGGCCGGTTGCCGTGCGGGGCCGTTTCCCTGGCCGACTGACGGAGGCCGACGCAGAGGAGGGAAGAAACGTTTAGCAGCAGGGCAGATGGTGAACGTACAGGGAGGAGAAGGCAGCGTGGTGATGGGGACTGAGGCCCGGGCCGGAGGCTCCCGGCGGTGTCTGTGCTGGGGGCCCTGGGCATGGGGTCTGGCCTGGCAGTCCGTTTGTCCAGCTCCACAGCCGTGGCGACCCCGAGGGGCTGCGCTCAGGTCCCTCTAGGTCCTAGAGGCCATGGGCTCCGCCCAGCCCAGGCGGGGGCAGCGAGGCCTGGAGCCACGTCGGAGGGACCCGGCCGGAAAACAGGCTTCTTTGTCACAAGGGCTCAGTCGGGTTTTGTCTGGTTTCGGAATTGATGAACCTGCCACGAGTCAACGGGTCACTGGATCATGCCGCGGCGAGCGTTTGTAAAGATGGGAGGTGACGGTAGAGGAAGTCCTGGGAGAATCTCGGCCTGGGGACAGACGGGGCCGAGGCATTCAGCGTCATGAGCGGATCCTGCCCGGAGTGCTCGTCCATGTCAGGGCCACTGAGCAAGCTTGCCTGTCTCAGCTGTGTGGCCAGCGTCCTGAGCCCCACTTGACACCAGCTAGGGTCGGGCACAGCCCCTGAGGAGATCGGCGTCCGCTGCTTGGGCAGGATGGTTTGTTGATAAGAGGAGCACCGCAGTATTTCTTGGGGTGGCTGTTGGGCGGGGAAGACGCTGGCAGCGTGGTCCGCATGGGGAAGACGGGTTTGGGGAGATGAGTTCACGGGTCTCAGAACTCCTGTGGATTTAAAAGAAGCTTTGACAAGGTTTTGCCGTGACGTCTGTGGAAACGGTTACTGTGGGTGGAAGAAATACCTGGTCACGAAGGCGAAAACTGACCGAAATCCAGCGGTAGGGGATTGGGCCGTTTCTGCGGTCGAGACGTTTTCAGAGTTCTCCGTGGAGATGAGACGAGCAGCCTTACAAGGCGGGTAGGTA
>NW_006441061.1:7309478-7322086 GCF_000325575.1 Pteropus alecto | reverse complement strand
TCAGCAGTTTTTTTTGGGAGAGAAAACTGCTTCGGTTTTGGGAATAAGCTGCTGAAAGTTCTTACTGGGCTCTGAGTGGAGAGAGACATGATAGATAAGCTACTTTGTGAGCCAGAATATATGTACTGTCTTTAGGGGAAGTAGTCCAAACTCTTCTCGAAAGGTGAACTGTTACAATCCACGACGAGGTCCCGGGAGCCACTGACAATTGGAAAAATTAGGCCACCGCAGCCAGAGAGGCTCGCACGCCACTGGGCAAATCAGGACAACAGCAGACAGAACTCCAGGCTCTGGGCCGCCCCCGTTTGGAAGAGCACGTACGGAATTTCCGGGGTGTTTGTCGGGAAAGAGCAAAGTCTAGCAGTTGCACAGGAGAGAATGGCTAAAATGCTCGTGGCGCTGAGAGGGTCTGTGAGCTGCCCAGAGCCGTGGGTGTTCTGTGTGGAGTGGGACAGGTGCTGTGACTGGCCAGTGTGAGTTTCACCAAATACTAGAACTGATCACTTGAAGCCAGAGAGAAGTCGCTGAAGAAGGAATGAGCGCGCTGTGCAGACACAGTCTGAACGGAAGCCCCGAGAGGCGGCAGGCAGCACGACCAGGTTGAGGAGGGGTGGGCCGAGCACAGGCGCAGTCCAGAACTGCAGCCCACGCGGCTGTCACCCACCTTATGCAGAGACTCGGAGAGGCCCGCCCTCTCTTCAGAGCGGTCCTGGAGAAGCCTGACCCCACCTCGGAGCGTGTCCCTCTGTGGCGGGGGAGGGCTGTCTTTTGTGCAATGACCCACATCAGCACGTCTCACTCTGGTGCATTTTCACTCTTCGAGGTACATGCTTTAAACGGACCAGCAGTGAGTGTCGGAAGCGGTATCGGTCTAAGACCTTTGTGTATCTGTTTACGTCCAGAGTTTTGTGACAGGCCCTGCCCCCGCCCCCGCCCGACCGCTGCAAAGGAATCATTGCACTTCATTAAACTTTAGAGGTGAAAGAACCAGTTGAGGTCGGGGCCTGGCCCCTAGGCTGCTGCTGTGACCCTCGTCCCCAGATGGCTCGCTTCCCCATCTGTGACTCTGCTGTGCCCAGGGGGAGCAGTGATCCCGTCTTTTCCGCCGTCCGCCCCGCAGTCTACACCTGCTCGCCTGAGGTGGCGGCTGTAGCGACACGGCAAACCTGCCTGGGACGGTTAGGCCCCTGCGCCCACGGCCACTTTGGGCCTTGAGACGAGTTAATGAGGCAGAGGAACTTTCTCCCCACCCCCACCCCCCATCCCTTTCCAATGCCACGAAATCGCCATCCCTCTGGGCTCAGCAGGCTGGTGAACCATTGGAGTAGCTCTTTTAGAGGAGATCTCTGAGAGTTCGAGACCCCCCAGACCAACCCCTCCTCCCTCCCCGACCCCGATAGTGTTTAGACAGGAGGGTGCGTGTTGCTCTGTGCGCAGACACTGGCTCGTCAGAGGGGCGGCCGGGCATTTTGCACCAGGAAGAATCAGAGATGGCTTTTCGGAAGACTCGAATGGACCACAAACACATTACGGAGGAACAGATTTTGCTGACATAAGTCTAGTTTTGTAATTCAATCATGGATCAAGCATATGTGGCTAACTTGCAGTTCGAAGGGATCCCATCAGTGAAAAAGATTTTTTTAAATGACTGCTTTTAGTTAATTTTTAAAAAGTCATCTCTTATCAAAAGGTTTAAACTTTCCCACCTCGATCTTAAAAGCATGTCAAACAATCCACATCAGATGCCGTAAACGTGAACTGCGAGGGAAAATGGTACAATCTTAGTGGGAAGTGGAATCAAAAGGGTTTGCTGTCCTTAGAATGTTCCAGAATGTCAAGGCAGTTGCTTGTGTTTAACTGTGAACAAATAAAAATTTATCGTTTTGCACTACTTCGCCGTGTCGCTCTGAAGTGACTCGTGTTGGCCTCTGCAGGGCTTACAGGCAAAGTGGGGACTAGTCCGAGGTGCAGAAACCTCGGGGTCTGTGTGGGTTGGTGACCTTGGGCGGCGGGTGGAGGGGGCTGACAAGTTTCCAGATCTGGCTTTAGTCTCTTAAGATCTTTTTTGTTCTGGCAGAACATCTGACAAATGGTCACAAATCTCCAAATTTATGTGCCTCAAATTCATGCTCTCTTCCCGAAGAGAGGCCCGGTGCTGTGTGTGTGTGGGGTGGGGGTTGACTTGAGTCATCGCTACCAGAAAACAGATGGTGGCGGCCTGCGGGTCTGCAGGGCTGTCCCGCCTTTCTTTCGGCGTGTGCTTGTCTTCCGAGGGGTCGGCCGGCACGTTGGGCTTTATGCAGCCCTTTGGCGGAGCCCAAGTGACCCTGACCTTGTTGGGAGCTGACTAACCCTGAGCCCTGCTGGTTGTGTTTTGTGAGTGTGTCCGGGAAAAGTGCAGCTTGCACCCAGCACCTTCCATGTGCTGTCAGGCCAAAGGCAGGAATCCCCCTGTAAATGGCTGTTAGACTTCTTGGCCTCACCATCCCTTGCTGGGGACGCGCTGGGGGGCGGGGAACCAGGGCGGAACAGCTCTGTTTACAACGCGGCTTTTAATTGCTTGCCTGTGCCCGGTCGCTCCCTGGAAATCGGGCTCCTTGGCCCATTTTAAGGGTGGAAGCAGCTCCTTTGAGACAAAGACTCAGGTGGCAGCTTTGAATTTTGTCCAGAACACCCGGGCATTCTTGTCTGACCAGGTCTCAGATACCCGAGGGCCACCGTGCCGCTCTGCGGGCCTCTGGCAGAACCCGCTCGGAGCCGGCTTTCTGGAGCTGGGCACACTGCAGGGGCTGCTCTGTGGTCCCACTCGTGAGGCTACTGCCCAGTGTCCTGTGATGTCTCAGCATAAACGTGCTTTTCCTTGAGGGCTGAGTCCCAGGAAACCACGCCAGGCAGAGAGATGGCAGAACACTTTTATTCTTGACTGTCACCCCCGAGGAAGCAAGAACACAGAAGCTAAGTCGCCCCCTGTGAAGGGAAAAGCCGACAGTCAGCATGTCGCCACGCGCAAGGGCCGGTGGCCCATCTTACAGTCATGGGCCTCACTCGTGTCGTGAGAGCCAGACAATGGTCCTGTGCAGGAGCCACAAAGTCAGATTCTTCCAGCGTCTCTCAGTCTCCGTCTCCCAGGTAGAGGAGAGGAAAGGTGGGCTCGTTCCCCTGCGGGCTTTGGTCCGGGGACCTGGTCACACTGTAGATGGGCAGTGAGCTGAGCCGCGGCAGCCTGGGAGGTGGGAGCAGCCCTGTCTCACAGAGGGACACGTCTTGCCTGTGGTGGCCTCCTGCAGCCTGGTGGCCGGCCTGGGGACCTGGGCCTGCCTGGTGTGGGGGACTGGCGGAGCCTCCCGCGGACACCCTCTACCAAGCACACCGGGAGTGGCCCATCGTCACGGGCGG
The DNA here is from genome assembly GCF_000325575.1 of Pteropus alecto. Lineage (NCBI taxonomy): Eukaryota > Metazoa > Chordata > Mammalia > Chiroptera > Pteropodidae > Pteropus > Pteropus alecto. The sequence continues at coordinate 7,318,690 of NW_006441061.1, read as the reverse complement.
GGTCTGATGCTCAGGGGCGAGGAGGAGTTAGAAGTTAAAGCAGGACGGGAAGAGAGGTCGTCAGGGATATGTCGGGGGCGTCCCCTTTGCGGTTAATGAGTGACAGGAGCCGTGGGTGCCAACGACAGTGGATTGACCCGTGGAAACTAAGTAACAAAGCACCCCAGGGGATGGGACCGGGTGGCAAGCAGGTCACTGGCTTTGAGTTACAGCTTCCCACCAGGTGGTCTCCAGGGAGGTTTTGAACTTCCCTTGTCCTTGCCCTTGGGTTTGAGACTGTCTTTTCTAAGTCGCCTGCACCAGGGTTTCCGTGACCCCGGCCGGGCGCCTGCGGTCTGGGGAGGACCAGCGGCGGCCACGGTGGCTTCCTGGCGCTCCCCGGGCTCACTCACGTGCTGCAGTGCTTTCCGGGGCAGCTTCTCCGAGTGGGCGACCCATTCCTTCATCAGGTCGAGGATGATGGGGATGAGGCTGACCACGCCGCCGTAGTGGTTCCTGGCCTCGTCACAGCTGAGGTGGTTCACCACGTCGTGAGGATATCTGCCGGGGCAAGAGGGGGCCAGTGAGGCCCCCGTCCAGGGACCTCATGCTGTGTGCCGTGGCGGGCCACTCCCCAGCCTCGGAGGGCAGTCCTCATCCTGGCCACACGGGAGGCCCGTGGCAGGTTTCAGGACTGCGAAGGCACCGTCCCCACAGCAGGTGGAGAGGCCAAGGACCCAGGTCACCCTGGTGTGAAAGGAGGTGTAAACCATGCCCCCAGATTTGGAGACCCCTGGCTGAGGACTGCGGAAACCCGCCGGAATGGCCCCGGAGTACGCCGCGTCGCCCTCGACTCTTCTTACCCTAATGGTTCCTTAGGACCTGGGCGCCTGAGCTCCGGATTCCCTAGGGCTCAGAAGTCCAGGGCTGGCGGGGCTCACTGCTCTGAGCCCCTCCCTGCGCCTGGGGCTTGCAGCAGGGGGAGGGGCTGTGTCCCATCTGGGGCCTCAGGGTCCCCGTTAACTGTTCCAGTGGATCAGTGGGCCTAGCATTTCCCAGGCCTTGGCCGTTCGGGTTTGGCCGCCTCTCCACAGAGGACCCGCTCCCGTCCCCGCCCCTCCCCACAAGCACACACTACCGAGGCGTCAGGAACAGGGCCAGCGGACTCACTTTGCTCGCAGGCTGCTGAGGTCGTTGCTTTGGCTCACAAGGGTTTTGCACTTCTCGAGCAGGTTGTTGGTGACAGGCGTGCCGGAGTGCAGGGCCTCGAAGCGCTGGCAGAGCTTGCTGAGCTCCGCGCAGGTGTCCAGGAACATGAGCAGGATGCGCCGGTCTGTGGAGTTGTTGCAGTAATGCTCCATGTAGCTCTGCACCTGCGGGCCCCCCGCCAGTGCCGTCAGCAAGGGGGGGAGGTGGGGCACCACCCCGGGCCCAGCTGCTCCGTGGGAGAGCCCAGGGACCCTGCCCGGCCTCGCCCGGCCTCCCGGGGTCCAGATGCCAGTCGTGTTGAATGCACAGACCCCTACGTAGAGCAGACGTCATTAAGTGTCCCAGGTTCCCTGCAAAATGCTTTGCAGGCCCAATCTCACTCGTCTTCACCTAAACCGTACGGGCTGGGTAGTTTTTAAATCCTCACTGTACAAATGGATGCTGGAGGCTCGGGGAGGTGACGTGAGCTGCTTGGGGACCACCCAAAGTAGCGAAGCTGGGTTTCGCTCCAGCTCAGCGGCTCCAAGCCCCACCTCTCACCTGTCCCCATGTACCCAAGCTGATGCCTAAAACAAAGAGCTGGCCTCTGACTTTTCATACCACTATCCCACTTAGAGGATGGCTGGGTGGGGCCACCCAGCCTGAGGAGCAAATAGAAGGAACTGGAATCCTTTGCAGTTTTGTGGTCTTGCGTGTCCAAGGCAGAGAAAGGAAGGATACGTAAGTCAGCGGAGCTGGGGAAAACGATTATCCACATAAGAAGAAAAACGTCTCTTCCTCATACCAAAGACAAACATCAGCTCTAGGGGGACGAGGTGCTTAAACACGCAGCACACGACCAGACCTCAGCGTGAGCGCGCTGCAGACGCGGGAGTGGGCAGGCCGTCCTCAAACGAGGCAGAGGGCGCGCATGGCTGGTCTGCTCAGACAAACATCAGCTCTAGGGGGACGAGGTGCTTAAGCACGCAGCACACGACCAGACTCAGCGTGAGCGCGCTGCAGACGCGCGAGTGGGCAGGCCGTCCTCAAACGAGGCAGAGGGCACAGCTGGTCTGCTTCCCGCTCCTTTTCTTGAGGGGTCCTCCGTGGGTCAGGGCTCTATCTCTCCAGAGTGACCTGGGACCACCCAGTGCCTCGACTGGAGGTCAGGCGAGGGCGGAGGCCTGACCTTGCCCTGGGGAGCGGCCGGTGGGTCCAGGCAGGATCACCACACGGTTCCCTTCCTCTCCACGGTCTGGTGGGAGGGACATGGTGACCTCCAGCACCCATAAAGGCCTGAGTCTAAACCAGGGTTTTCCTGCTGCCACTGGGAGCCCTTTTGTTGCTAGAGGCAGAGGCTTTGACACCCACTGGGCACGCCTGCACACCCGCCCTGGGACGAGGGTTGAGGACGGAGGAGCCTGCACCGTGGTGTAACCACAGCAGAGCAGTGTCATTGGGCCACCTGGTGTGTGCGCATGTGACCGCAGGCTACGTCTGGTCCAGGGAGGGCAGGGTGAGGTTGGAGAGTCAACACTTAAGATAGAATCAAAACGTGGGGCCGCTGTTTACCAAGAACCTTCTGGAACCTAATGCAGGACCCCCCCTCCTCACACTCGGGAGGAGCTGGGGTCCTTCAGCTCTGCCGCAGACTCAGTGACGGGTGCGTGCACCTGGTCCTCTGAGCCTCTGGGGAGTGGGCTAAACAGGATGAAGCCAATTAACTTCCAAGTAGTTCAGGTTCAGGAGGGTGTGCTTCCACAGAGAGCCTGCACACCTGGCCAAATCTTACAGGTGGCTTGGTGTATCAAGGTGAAGGTCATATGGGTGTTCATTTTCCATTGGTTCGAACTTTTTCAAGTTAAACTGGGAGGTGTTTTTACAAAAACGAGAAAAAAGAATTTTTAAAAGGGCGCTCGCCAGCGAGGGCTGCTGTCTCCATGCCCGGGAGTGGGGTGGGGTGGGGGCCGGGGCCTGTGTCCCCAGTGCACGGAGCCTCAAGCCGGTCCCTGAGGAGACGCGGGTTAAGTGAAAGCGTCCGTGGTCAGTGTGCTTGGCGTGCTGAGCTTCTCGAACGCCCTTGGATCCCCAGCTGGGACCACGTGTGTGCACCTCGGGATGGCCCCGCACGCAGCCTGCGGGTGCGGCCTGACATGTGCTGTGTGTCCGAGGATCATCTCATCAACCTGCTTCTCAGCCCGTGGGGGGTGGGGGGGGCATGTGCTGCTCTTCTCACTTTACAAGCGAGGAAACTGAGGCTCAGAGAGGCGGATCACTGGCCGAGGTCACAGCAGTGGCCCTTGCGGCTGAGTCTTGAGCCCACGTGTGAAGGAATGAACAGGCGGCTCCCTCCGTGCGTCCCCTCTCCGGGCCTCAGCTTTGTTTGTTTCCGTCTTTCTAGCAAGGGGCGGGGCCCGGGGCTGCCCGGCACGGGGCGGGGGGGCGCTGCGACACCTGCTCGATGCTGCTGATGGGCCGGATCTTGTCGTGGGCGCTCTCCCTGCAGTGCTCCAGCGCCGCGATAAAGGTGAACTGCTGCTGCTGGAAGAGCTTGTACTTCTGCTCGATGCCGCGGAGGGCCTCCTTCACCTCGTTCATCGCCCCCGCCGCGCTCGCTTCCAGGAGCAGACGGGCCTGCGGGCGGGCAGCAGTCAGGAGCTTCCAGGACCAGGCTGCAGACCCAGCGCTGGCGTCAAGGGCAGGGCGCTCACAGCCCGCACGAGGCGGTGCCCCACAACCCTGGGGGCGGGGACTGCTGTCATCCCTCTGGCTGGGAAGGGACTGAGGCCCTGGGAGGCCGCGCACTTGCTTGAGATCCCCCAGGCCGTCCGTGACAGAGCCGGGCCTGACCCAAGCCCATCTATCCGCCAAGGACACATTCTTTGCCATAAAACGACTTCCTTCCCTCCATGGTGGACAAGAATTTCTCTGGTCCTCGGTCTCCCCAGACTGTGAGAATCTCAATCGCTCTCTCTCTCTCTCAATCTCTCAATCTCTCAATCTCTCTCTCTCTACCTCTCAATCCAGACTGTGAGAATCTCAATCGCTCTCTCTCTCTCTCAATCTCTCAATCTCTCTCTCAATCACACACACACACTCACTAGACCAAATCGTTTTAAAACATCGGCCACTCTGCAGTTGGCGAGATCCTTCCCAGTGGGCCAAGCAGGGGAGAACTCAGCCCTGGACCGTCCAATCTGAGAAGATGCAGTTTCCCGGCCCAGTTTGGGGCAGACACCCTGGTCTCAGGTTTGACCATCCCCAGGCTGGGGCCCCGGCCTCCTCCCTGGCCCCTCCCACCCTCCACCCCCGTTAACTGCAGGGTGACCCTGGTTGGAAATGTGAATGCCTCGGAGCGTGCTCTTTTTTTGGTGCCTCACAGACTGTCCCAGTGTGATTCAGGCGTCCACAACGCGTCTCGAATCTCCCTTGGGAGCAGGAAAGCCCACAGATTCTGTCCTCTGTGACATCACAGTTTGGCTGAGCACACACAAAATACTCCAGGTCACAGGTTTATGGAATGTTAGAGCTGGAAGGAACCCCAGCAGATCAACTCCCCTTAACCTCTGGAGGGAAAATGACACCCAGGGTGTCACAACAAGCGTGTGCCAGAGACGCCCTAGGTCCTAGCAACCTCGAAATTCCCCAGCACACACGGAGCCCAGGCACAGACATGCAGGGGTCAAAGGAGGTGTGTGGAGGGAAGGAGGAAGGGTCCTAGCAAGATGCTGCAAGGGGGAGGGGCCAGAGGACTTGGCAAGGCCACATCCGGGCTTCCTGGCAGGTCCCAGGTGGAGGGTGAGAACCAAGTGCAGCCGGGAGGCATTTCTGCTATGCCTCCCTGGGCACCCGGAGCCCAGCGCGGGAGGATGGGAGGATGGAGCCAGGGAGGATGTCTCTCCGGCATCAGGGAGATGAAAGGAAACGCAAGGGGAGCAGACCAGATGATGGCCTCCAGGACCGAGTGGGAGCAGTGACTCAGCTTGGGGAGCGCTGGGTGATGGCGTCCACGTCCTGGGCTGCGAGCTGAACCGCAGCCAGGCCGCCATAAAGGAGCTGGGCCAGAAGGGACCCTGACAGTTGTGCCCCATGAACCTGAGAGGGTTGACTGTATACACAATGGAGCCCACTTCAGCGGCTGCGCCTGGAGGCCACCCCTGGGAGCCACAGTGCCTGTGTTCGCCCACAGAGCAGGGCAGGCGCGCTGCGGGCTGGCCCGGGGCCAGGCCAGATAGGGCAGCGGCCCCTTTCCAGCTCCACCGCCTCCTCGCTCAGCCCTCCTATTGCCCCGTGAACTGGGCAAGCTGAAAGGGGAGCTGGGTTGGGACGTGGTGGGAGCCCACAGTTTGTTGAATGCCTGCTGTATCCAGTTGCCTCCTGGCCCCCACCTGGAGGCAGAAATGGCACATGATGAATAAGGACGCAGGGGTGTTCTGTCCAGCCTCCCCTGGCATCAGGGGCATTTGCCTTGGCACAAAATTTAAGGGGGCACCAGAAAACCCAGCAATCAAGATAGGTAAAATTTTTTTAAAAAGTTAATACTAAAAAGTCCATGAAGAACAAAACCCCAGAACTTTAAGTAAAGACAGTGCCTTGCCTTTGGAGCCTGAGGCAACAGGGAAAATCAGTAATAATTGATCCTGTCTCTTAAAATTTTGATATTTTATTCTAAATGAGTTTTTGCATAGATTTTGGTTTTTAAAAAATCTTGCATTGAAATATTATTTATCTTGCTTACTGAGGTTTTGGGCATCCCCCCAAGTTCTGAGCCAAGGCACAGTGCCTCACTTGCCCCACCCTAGTTGGGGCCCAGGGCTTACAAATGACTCGGAGCTGAAACCGAGAACAGTCCGTGCAGCACGTGGGCAGGCTCAGGGAGGGCCGAGCGCCTCTGGCCTGGCCTCTCCCATAATGCTCAGAGCTGCGGGCGCTGGTTAAGAACCTGAGCTCTGTTGTCACGGGGTCTTGGGTTCAAATCCTGGTTCTCCCACTTCTTGCCGGCCTCGGGCCAGCCGCTCATCCTCCTCTGAGCCCCAGAGTCCTAACGTGCATTGCAGGAGATGGCAGGTGTAAGGTGTGAGCCCAGAAGGTGGCAGTGCCCGGTACTTGGAGCAGTCAAAGGCACTGCGATTAAACAGCGCACATGTGTGACCGGGGATGGGCACGGCGTGCCGCCCCAAAGCCGCAGGGGCTGCTGAGGGCTCGACCTCCTGGAGGGGGGAAGGTTTGAAGAGGGTGGGCTTCGGAGAGGTAGAGAGCGCGCAGGTGGGGCTGGGGTGGGGGACCCTGGGCTAGAGGTTGCGGGGTGGGGATGTGGGAATATCGTGAGCAGGTACAGAAGGCGACGGTTGGGGTGAGGCTGCGGGACGCCAGGCGTCAGGCAAAGCTATGAGGGGAACCTGGAGGCGTGTAAAGCAAGGAAGCGAAGAGCGCTCCGCACGTGCGTTCACGTTTGTCCCTCCACATGCCGCGCCTCACAGGTGCCGGGCTGTGCACCACTGAGCGGAGCGAGCGAGGTCCGCCGCCCTGCAGGAGCTGCCTCTTAGCGTGGGAGGCAGCCAAGCTGGATAAGGGAATGAGGAGTAGTTCAGATAAGGGCACAGCTAGAGAAACCGAGGCAGGGCAGTGGGACGCAGAGGCCAGGGGCGAGGGCTCCGCGGTCTGCAAAGGGGCGTTTGCAGAGGGAGGGTCGGTGCGCTGCATGGCGAACTGCAGCTGTGCTCCAGCCCTCAGTGTGATCCTGGGTGGCTCGCCCCAGTCTTCCTAACACCAGGCGACTTGATGGGGCTCTAGGAAAACCCTGGACGTGCATTAGCTCGGCCCTCACCACAGCCCTGTGAACAGGGTACCACAATTATCCCCGCACGGCAGAGGATGAAGCTGAGATCACACGGCTAGGAAGTGAGTGAGCCAGGATTTCCTGCTCACCTCTGCCTGATCGTATAAAATCCGGGCTCTTAACTCGACTATCTCCCTCCTTCCCTCTGGAATGGTCCAGAGAGACAAACATGCCAGACATCGGAATGGGGGCGGACTGAAAAGCTGCTTGAGCCCTCCGAGGAGTCACGCACTAACTGGACTCTGGATCTCGCTTCCACTCCCATGAGACTCTTCTCTGTTCTCCATCCTAAAGCAATGGGGACTAGCATTCAGAGGCTGCCCTGTGTACCTGGCTCCCTGCCACCTTCCTGAGGCTTCCTGGGGCTGCCAAACTCTCCAGGGATACAGTACTACCTCAGGGGTTGGTGGCCCCAAGAGCCCCTGAGAGCAAAACTGACTCGGTTCTTGATCCTAGAGACTTGTGACATGCATGCCAGAAACGTGAGAAGAGCTGTAATAAGCTATCCAAAGTGATCGTCCCTTGAACGAGAGTCACTGCAGCCAAATTAGTCGGGATGAAAGACACAGGGTGCAGGCACTTCTCGCTCTGGGAGGAAGAAGGAAAAAATGATTACCCAATAGGTTTTAGGCTTTAATTGATTTGTATTTTTCCAGCCTGCTAAAGAAGATTAAATCGTGGTATGAAAAGCGCCTAGGGCTTAAAATAAATGAAGAGAAAGGCAAGTCATTTCAGAAATGTCCAGGAAGCAAACCGAATCTCTCTAGTGCAAATCGCAGGCTTGCTTGCGGTGTTCTTTGTTCAGGGGGAGGCAGCTTCCTTTCCTTCCCCAGCTGTCTTTGCAGTTGGGTTTGACAAGCCTACCAAGGTTTGAGCACTTTGAGGAAGCAGTTCCGAGGGGGAGACAGACCTCAGCCTGTCTCTGGGCTGCTGGTGGGTGGAAAAGGCTTTGGCTGGCAGTCAGGACACCTAGTTCCAGCCCTGGCTTTGCCTTTGATTAACAAGTGACCTTGGCCGAGAATGTTCTCCTTTCTGGGCCTCAGTTTATCCACCCATAAAATGAGAGAGTTTTTATTAGAGGCTCTTTGAGGGGCTTTCAGATGCTCTGTGATCAACGACTAAGGGGGAAAGAGGCCCAGAAAGGGGAAATGACTTGCCCAAAGTCACTCAGTCAACTATTTTTCACCATTCTGATCCTCCAAATTCTCATCTGTAAAATGGGAATGAAGGTGCCTATTTCTCAGGGTTGGCGCAAAGATTAAATGAGATAATACAGTAGCCCCTATGTATCGTGCCCTTACTAGTTGCCAGTTACTGCCTAATACTTCAGATACATCGGTTCACGGAATCCTCCCATAATCCTCACTTCACGGGGGAGGAAGGGAGGCACAAGCAGGCCCACGCAGCTGGGGAGAGGGCAGCCAGGATCCGAACTCTGGGCAATCCCTATTGCCTATGCCATCTTCCCGCTCCATGTACACACACAGGACAGTTGAGCGCACAGGGCTCAAAAACGGTAGTTCCTGCTAAGAATGGCACCATAGCTAAGAGCTCTCAGTTCAGCGCTGCGTCCGCACCCCGGCTGCTCGCGTCCCACTGGGGATTAACGCGACCCCCACCAGGTCCCACTCCCTCCCCATCCCGGGGCAGCAGCGGCGGTCCCCCGCACTCTCCGCTCCCCCAACCCCCAGTTTCCGAACCCGGGGCTTTAACCTGGCTTGTCCTTCGCTCACAGAGCGCCCCGAAGCTGGAGTGTCTCCGTGGGTGTCTGGGGCCCCGGAGGGGCGGGGAGGCCCTGCCCAGGGCTTGGGACGGGGGTTGGGGTGTATGAAGGGCGGGGAGGTCGGGGTGAGAAGCGGGGACGCGGGCTTGATTGTTACCGCGGGTGTCCTAGCAATGAGGTCACGTGGCGGCCCGGCCCCACCCCCGGGGCGGCCGGCGGGGTCTCCCGGCGCTCAGAAGCGGCGAGTGGGGGACGGGGGTTTCCGGCGGGGTCTCCTGCCCTCCGGCCAGCCTCATGGACGCCCTTCCCTCTTCAGATGTTCTCCCTCACCTCTGTTCTTCAGAGATGGGGAAACTGAGGCCCAGAGAGCAGAGCTCAACGCCTGCGCCAAGGCGCGTGGGCGGAGCCGGGAGCAGGCTCCGCCTCCCGCCCCCTCGGGGGTGCCGCCCTGCGCTCGGGGTGTTCTGGGGTGTCTGTGCCCAG
>NW_006441061.1:7307422-7309387 GCF_000325575.1 Pteropus alecto | reverse complement strand
TCAGGCCGTGGCGCCCCTAGCGACCGCAGTCGCCAGGGGCGGCGCGTGCTGATGACGTCCAGGAGCCGCAGCCTTAGCGACGGCGGTCACCAGGGAGCGGCGCGCGGCTCGGGAGCATGGACGCGACCACCGCCCCGCACCGCATCCCCCCGGAAATGCCCCAGTACGGGGAGGCCAACCATATCTTCGAGATGATGCAGGTGACCCGGGCCGTCCCGCCCTGTCGCGACCCTGGGCGGCGGCCGGGGCCCCTGCGTCGCGGTATCGGTGCGCGCTGGCGACTTCGCCGCTGGGGGGCCTCGTTTGTTACCCACGAGGTTGTCTAACTTGGGGCGTCGGACTCCTGTCCCTCGACCTGAAGACATACCCTGTCCCTGTCCCGTGGACCCAGGGCGGAGGAAAGGGGCAGGCCCCCTTGACCGGGATTTGGTTCTCGCTCCGCACCAGCCGGCGGCCGGGCCTGGAGCAAGTCCCTAACTGTTCCCAGTTGCCCCACCTGCGAAATGCCGGGTGGTAAGAGGTGGTCTCCAAGGGGCTCTGAGCGTCCCGCCTGTCTGCACTGCTGGGAAGCATCCGAGCTGGGGAGCGTCCGAGTTCAAAGTGGCATCCCCATCCTCTGAGATGCCTGCCTCTTGGGACAGCAGCCCTGTGTTTGGGCAGCAGCGCTTCCCACCTGGCCCTTCCTCCTCAGGCGTCTGCTAAGCTCTCCTGGGTTCCTGACCTAACTGGGCCCCAGTCCCTGTGTGACCTAAGGCAGAACCCTGCCCCAGCGTGTGCTGCAGGTGTCCCTTCTGCACCTCTCGGAGGTAAAAGCCTTCAGGAGCTGTCCAGCCACTCAGGTGTTCGAGGGCCAAGGGGAACCCGGAGCCCAGTTCCCAGAGCATTTGTCTAGTCTTCCGGGTCTGCCGGGTCCCCAGAGGCATCATCTCTCCAGCAAGTAGACGCTGCTTTTGGACAGTGTTAAGTGACAGGAAAAGAGAGAGAGAGGTTTTTAAAATTGAGTGGTCAGTCTAAGTAAATGGGTGGCGGGCAGGATGGGGGCCGGGGCTCCTAGGGGCTCCTGGGGGCACTGTCGTCCGCTCTGGAGAAGCCGGTGTAGCTCATTGTGACTGTTGGAAGAAGCAGCCCCAGAAAGCTTTTTAGTTCAGTATTTCCAGCCTTTAGTCAACTGTGCGCTCCCTCCACGGTTTTTACCATTTCCACGTTTTATACTTTTTACACAGGAATTTCCAAAAATAGTATGAAGTTCTGATGTACACTTCCCCCAGCTTCCCCTAGTCATAACATGTAACATGAGTGTAGTACTCTGTCAAAACCAGGACACTGACGCCTGTGCAAGGCTGTTCACTAGACTCCAGCCTGGCTTGGATTGCATCTCGTTTTACTTGCACTCGTGTGTTTGGTGTGTCTACGGTTCTATGAAATTTTATCACCTATGCTAACTACTACCACGTTTCCATTTTAACCAAATCATTTCTTTAAATCGATTCACTTTTAAAGAATTAAGTAGCTCATTCTGTCTGCCTCATCCTAAGCACTATCTTTGAAATCATAGGTTTGATATATTTTTCTAATACACATTAGATATGCAACCATTTAAAAGTGAAATTAAGAATATTCATCAGTGAACCATCTAAAAAACCATCTAACACCGTGTCACCGGTGACGTGTGACTAGGGACCTCATCCAGCCTTGCCATCTAATGGATAGGGAGGCTGAGGCCCAGAGAAGGGGAGGGACTTGCGAGTTGGATGGAGAGGTGTGGGGCGTTAGATGCAGAGGTGTGGGGCAGGCTGGGACTTCTCACCGTTCAGTGCTCTTTTTATTGTCCCAAGCCTTCTCCTCCCTCAGAGGGCTGCCGCCCGTCCCTGCTTGTCCCTAAGGCTGACGGGTTCTCCCACGGCTCAGCCCAGCTCCTCAGCTACCCGGTTCTTTTCTGTGCCCTTGGTTCTGGACCATGGAAGC
>NW_006441061.1:7305592-7306601 GCF_000325575.1 Pteropus alecto | reverse complement strand
CGACAATGGTGAGCACTCCGCGGCCCCCGCCCTTACCCACCTCCTGGGAACACTCCGTGCCCCAATCCTCCTGGAACCACCCCGCGGTCCCCTCTTACCCTCCTCCTGGGAGCACTCCGTGGTTCCCCTCTCCTCCTGGGAGCAGCTGTGAGCCGCTCCTTCCTCCTCCGGTGTCTGAAGGGAGGTCAGAACAGGGCGGGGACGGGTTTTGACAACTGGGCTGGTGGTCACCTGAAAAATGCCTTAATTTCTTTGGGAGCACAACTAATAAACATTCTCTTGCCAAGTTATTAAAATGGAAACCTCAGAATGGCCCACGGAATCAATTATCCATGCTTCCGCGTGCCCCAGCTGATGGGTTTAAGCTCTGTGATCACTCTACTTGTCAGATGTAAACTCGGTGTCTGGTCTACCTTAGACAGGCAGCACTTGGGTTTGTCTGCCGGTCTCGTTACTGGGCTTTTATTTTTCTTTCACTGGGGCAGGAGCCACTCTGAAGGCGTTTCTACCATCGGAATTAGCATCTGGTGCAGCCAAGAGGGACTGGGGCCTGAGATGCCCCACGCTGGGGTTCAGAAGCCCAAGATAAGAAAGGACGCTTAGTAGTTCAAAACAAAAAGCAAGAGGGGAGCCTCCAAGCCTGCAGGTGGGCCAGGCCGTGTGGCCCTCCCGGTGTGGGGGCCCGCGGGTCCTCGGGCAGTGTCCGCCTGGGTGCAGAGCACGGAGCTGGGCCACCTCACAGACCCGAGCCGGGCGGTTTGGAGAGCCCCAGCAGCGCCCGATTCTGAGCCTCTAGGAGTGGAGAATTGAGAATCGACGTTGCTCGTGAGCCCAAGTGCCCCAAGTGGACATGGAGCCGTGACCACGGGGGCCAGGAGGACCACGGTCTCCAGCCATCCACCTTGCCATCCTGCTTTCCCCGGTGCGATTCACTTCGCCCCAAGGAGGCTCTTCCAAGAGGCCTCCGGGCTCTGGTTCTCAAGGCTGGGAGGGTGGCCCGCCCTGCGGG
>NW_006441061.1:7291011-7305363 GCF_000325575.1 Pteropus alecto | reverse complement strand
GGGGGTCTGGGGCAGACTGCCCCCCCCACCCCGGCCTCACCTGTCGGGCCTCGGAGGGAGACGGTTCTGCCTTCCCGTTCGGCCGCCCTGGGCTCTGCTGTTTGAGGGCCACTCAGAGCATCTCTGCCCACACCCAACTCTGGTACTGCTCGCTCACAGCAGTTCACCAGCAAAGTGAAAGTCAAAGTCAAAGCCAAGCGAAAGGTACAATAGAGTGACCGTGCCGGCGCAGAGCAGGGTGATGAGCCCCTCCCGCCTTGCGCCCCCGGGTCCCGCGGGTCCCCCGTCTTCGGAGTTCTCCTCGGAGCGCGTACAGAGAAGGTGGGGATCATGGCTCTCTGGGCCTCAGTTTCCTCCTTTGTGAAGAGGGCGGGTTTGGCTCCCTGACTGAGACGGAGGCGGAGCCCGGGCCGCGGGGACTGGCTGGTGCCGGCCTTGAGCAGGGCGCCTCGCCTCGGACCCCAGCGGGAAGGGCCCCCGAAGTGGCCTCGGAGGCTCAGGTGCTGCCACGCCAGAGCTTCGGCTGGTGAAACGCAACGAGATGCTTCTCAATTAAAATTGTCCTTGACGGAAACACAGCTACCTGGACCCTCATTTGGGTCGCGATGGCACTTCATGCCGCTGGTTTGCAAAAATCCCTGCTGAGGGGCGCGTGCGCCCGCTCTGTGTCCCGGGACCTTGAACCTCAAAGCGTAGCCGGTCTCTTGGTCAAAATCCAAGAGCCTGAATCTGGGGCAGAGTCCGTCTTTATGTTTTGATCTCACTCCTGTGTGTCCAGAGATAATTTTCAGTGTCAAACTATCCACCAGAATTTTCAAGTTCCAACCTCATCTTTCTGGTTTGGACACAGTGTGGCCACCTCCTCACATCCTTCGCCACCCCCTGCCACCCTCCTCAGCACCCCGTTCATTCACGGGTGCTCCGTGGAGCCTCGCCCCCTTTCCCCACGTCGCCCCTGCGCCTGGCGCTCATCCGACCTGCCTGGGTGGGCGGGGTCGGCGCTAGCTGGGGGCCGGAGACGCCCGTCTCCTCAGGGCGCAGAGCCTTTGGACCCCCACCCGCTGTTTTGGGACATCAGTGTGTTCCCCACAGCCCTCCGCCCCCACTCACAGGCCTTGGGCTCGTGGCTTTTATGGACATTGGAACATCTTTGCCCTTTGGCCCAAGTCCCAGCCGCTTAAATGAAAGGAAGAGGGGGACAGCTGTGGGTTTTCCTGCGGTGCCCAGGCCCCCACCCACCAGTGAAGCGAAACGTGGCGGGGAGGCCGTGGAGGGCACTCTGCTTGTGGTTTTCCTCGGAGCGGGGGAAAGCTGGAAACAGTCTAACCCAGCCCTCCTGTGTCCTAGAAGAGGCCGGGAAGTGCGGGGAGCTCCCCTGACACCCAGCGAGCCCCAGCCCCGGGCTTGCGGCCAGACTGCCACGCCTCTCCGCCACGCTGCGCCTCTGGCTTCCTGGGCACGGGCATGGGCTGGGCAGGGGTTCACTGCGATGCACGCTGCCCTGGCCAGTGGCTGGTGTGGGGGGGAGTTGGCTCTGGACGCAGCCCGGTGAGTGAGCGCGGGGCGAGGGGGACCGCCACGCAGGGGCTGGCAGCCCCTTCGCAGAGGAAAGCAGGTTCAGTACAAAGTGAGCGTTTACAGTAGCCCTGGGCAATGTTAAAGCAGGTGGTGGTGTGTATAATGGTATGTTTCGTTTTTTATCAAACGTTTGTCCAAGAAAGCTGTGTATTAGAGCTCGAATACCTAAGGGTTTTCTTGTGAATTTTAAATCATGCTCCTAGTTAAACCTCAAAAGGATCTGCGGATGGGAAGGTTTTTTGATTTCCTTTGAAGTGGTTTGAAGAAGTTGATTACTCTTGGCAGTCAAGCAGCCTTTATGACACTGTTTATAAATAATTACTCATGAGCAGGGCTGGAGTTTCAAGGTGTTAGATTTTAAGAAACTGAAATTAATTGCATAAATGTGTGTGAGGAATTGGGGGGGAGGCCGTGAATGTTCCCCTTTTAAAGCATTTCCACAGATGTGTACATTCTGGGTGCCACTTACGGGAGCCTGAAAGGGGAGGGTTTTGTCTTTGAACCCCGTCACTTTGTCAAGATGCACGTGCAACTTGGGAGTCACCTCATTTCCCAGCTGCCCTGCAAGATGCTTCCCCAACTCGTCCTCGGCTCTGCAGGCCCCGAGCCCCGTTGGGTTGGCCCATGCTCCGAGGAGCTTTGGCAGAGGCCTGTGGTCAGAGAGGCAGCCGGAGATGGACGTAGGAGCCGGGCCCCTGCCCCCACCGCGCCTTTCCTCTGGCTTTGGCAGGCAGGCCTTCTCCCCAGGGGCCGTGCGAGCTCCTGGCCTCAGCACATGAGGACCTTCCACCCTGGACTCAAATGCCACTCCTCCCCCGAACCTTCCACGGCACCTCAGCTCCAGTCTCCCCTCAACATCTCACCTGACCAAGGCCCGCCCCGGGTCACAAGGCCCTGCAGAGGTGGTTCGTGAACGCCTGCCCCGGGCCCGGCCAGCAGCGAGAATGCCTTCCCTGGATCTGTGTCCTGAGCTTCACCTGTCACGTGAGCCCAGACTCTGGCATGGCCTGCGAGGCGCCTGTCCTGGTACCCTGTGGGGTCCGGCTGCTGGTAGCCCACGTGCGTGAGCAGCAGTGTGGGCGCAGGCTGCAGCTGACACCCAGAACCTCGGCGCTGTCCCCCCGCACTCCTTGGTGGCCCTACTTGGAGCATTGTTCCTGGTGGGTGGCCCCAGGCCTGGCTCCTGCCTGCAGGGGGTTCTAGGAGCCATGCTGGCCTTCAAATAAACCCCCTCCCTGCTCAAGTTGGCCACATCTGGTTCCTGTGGTTGTACCCAAGAATGCCACCTGCAGAGGACACTTTTGTCAGGAGATAGTAATGGTGGTGACACAGGTAACAAACCTCAGTGACCACAGAATGAGAGAGGGACAGCCGAGGAGGAGGCCAGTGTAGGTCCTGCTGTGTGCGTGGCTCTTGCAGCTCTGGCTGCCGCGTAGGAGGATGAGACTCGGTCCCTCCCCTCAGGGAGCCTGCTGAGTGGTGGGGACAGTGATATCACTGGCTGCTCCGCGGTGGGACAGAACTTAGTGAGGCAGCAGGTAAGGAGCAGTCACCTGAGTATGAGCAGCAGAAGGGTTCTCAGAGAAGGAGGCCAGTGGGGCAGGAGCGGGCGCTGGCTGGGTTGGGGTCAGGAGGACATTCCCGATGGAGAGATGACGATGGCAAGGTGGGGCCGTGGAAACATCTTCAAGAGAGGCCGTTCCAGAAGGGAGGGGACTATTCGGAGCTGGATCTTTTGGATCCCCCGTGAAGCGAGGCTGTTTGGAGGAGCAGGATGCACCCAGCTTCTGTTGAGGTCATGCCCCTTGGGGTCCAAGAGGACGTAAAGGGACACGGGGCCAGAAGACTGTTGGAAGCCAAGGCCACCGTGCCGCAGAGGGCGGGACGCACTGCAGCCGAGCCCGCCTTGGAGAGGGGCGTGTACGGATGGCTGCTGAGCTGGAGCACGGCACGTGTCCTGGCTCCGGCCAGGCAGCAGGAGGTGCTCCTGGAGCACCTGTCCCTGGCCCTCCTGCCCCCACATCCCCGATCCGCACCGCCACCCGCGGGAAAGGCTTCGGGCTTCCGAGAAGCAAGTTACCTGCATGTCGGGCTTCCGAGAAGCAAGTTACACGCGTCGCGGGGCAGGTGGACCAGGCTCGTGAGTGTTTAGCGGTGCAGGAAGCAGCACTGTTCTCTGTTCTACAGCGGGGAGCTGGGGGTGGGAGCTCGGGAGGCAGCAGCGAGCCCGGATGCGTGTCCCACGTCATCTGCGTGCTCGAGGGGGAGCAGGGAGGGGACGAGCCCGCCCTCGCTCTCAGAGCCCCCCTGGTGCAGCTGCCTCGCGCCCGTCACCAGAGGCCGTGGGTCCCCTGCTTTCCTCGCAGCGCGGAAGAGGCGCTCGGGGTGTTCGTGGAGACCGAACTGCCTTGAACTTTTCCTCCACGTTTTTGCCGAAGGTGCTGTGAATTTGGGCAAAGGCCTATTGAAACCCAAGCAGCCACTGCATGTCGGGTGCTGATCATTACACTGTGGCCCAAATAGACACTCGGGCTCCTTCTCAGTGTCCACTCCCAGACCGGAAGACCAGGCATGGCGTCCTCTGCTCGGACGCGGTTCTCTCCCGGTGGCCTGGCCGGAGTGAGCTCTGCCTGCGCACGTGAGCGGCTCCGGTCGGCCGGGATTTGGCTGGCTAACTGGCGAAGGCGTAGCCTGGTGTCCCCGACCTCTGATCTGTGCCCAGCCTTCTCATAGTTCGGGAGAGGGGGGACGCGATCAAGGTGGCGGTCAGCGATTCGTCTGCCCAGGCCCCACGTTCTGTTGCCTTTGACCCGAGTACACACACCTTCTCACGCTCTTGAGACGCCGGCCCTTCGCGGTGGCCAGCACCCTCTCGCTAGTCCGGCGGCCCCTTTAGGGAATACGCGGGGCCTGCAGCAGGCAGCAGTGTTTCTGCTGGCCTAGAAATGCCCGTATCTAAAAACAAAGACCTCCCGATCAGGGGCCCAATAAATCTGGCCCGTACACGGCAGCCTCTCCCCATTATTTCCCTGTGTAAAATGATGGGGGATACAATTTGCTAAATAAAAAGGCATAAATATAAAGAAAAAAAGCTTCGGAGGTCAATTTACATAAAATACAGCTTTATTTGAGAGCAAGTCCCCAAGACAAAGTCACTGTTTAAAATGCTTTATGGTGTTTGAAATCTCAATTGTTCTTAATATTTATTTGTTTGGCAAACAAGTTACCGTGTCCCTGTCCCTTCGGAGACAGAAAAATAAACCATCTCGGTGATCACTTACTTCTCTAAACACAGAGAACGTGCTGTATGGTGCGAGCAGCTCTGAGCCGCTGGGTTACAAACGACCGTGTCACTTGCAGAAAATGAAATCTGGGGAGGAGAGAAAGAAATACACCCGGAGCACGGCGGACGTGGGAGGCTGCTCTGTCGTATCGAGCGGTGACATTCAAATCTTTTTTACTCCACAGTGCCGAAGATTATGATATTAGGTCCGCCCGCCTCGGGGAAAACAACTATCGTAAGTCATCGCGTTAAGCGTCGTGATACCATAGCATCTCCTGCATCCTGCAGAGCTGGGGTGACTGCACCTCGGCGGATTTTCATCATCACCGAGTTTCCTTTTCCTTCTCCTGCTTCTTAATTTACTTTCTTATTACAAGGAACAGTATGTGTTCATCGTAGAAAACCTAGAAAATACGAAAAAAAAGAAAAGAAAAGAAAGAAAAGAAAAAAATCCCACCCCCAAATGTAATTCTTCAGCTATCCAGAGAGAAGCGTTGCCGTGACATTTTGGGGTCTACCCTCCAGGGTTTTGTCATGGCCACATGGACACAGCCTTCACACATCCCCAGCAGCAGCCTTAGGCTCCCTTTCTAGCGGTGCTGGGGCATACACACCTCTAGACGGTGGGCATCGAACCTGCAGATTCACTCTTAAAATCGTCATTATGAACTAGTTCAGCCGATCGGAAAAGCGTGGAAACTGGGCCGAAGTCCGCGCGCCCGGCTCCCAGATCACACAGGAATTTACCATTTTACTGCTTTTGCTTCGATGAGTCTTTTTCCATCTTAAAGACAACTTTAGAGGTACAGTGACTACGTTGCCCTTTTTGGAGGTGACCCCTCTCCTGAAGCTGGTGCGCTTCATCCTATCTGGGTTTTAAACTTTAAGCTCCCTTTTTTAAGTGCCAGAAGCACGTTAACATTTTAATCTTCGGGGATGGTATTCTTTCTGTCTTCCGAAAGCCTGCTTGGTCAACATCAGTTAACTCTTCCTTGATGACTGTCGCCACTGTGAACACTCGTCCCAGGCCTGGAGGATGTGGCGGTCAGCTTCCCTGATTAGCTGGCATTTCGCTTTTTTCTGAACAGGAATTAAGGTGGAGGGTCCTTGCTGTTCTCTCTGCCGGTCCATCCATCCGTCTGTCAGTCTCTGCCTACGGTTTTCCCTGGGCTCAGCAGGCTCAGGCTGTCCGCTTCCACCCCTTTCTGCAGTCCGCCCGCCTGATTCGCCCTTATGCAGTTAGGATTGCAGTTCTGCGGGGGCTCCGGGCCTGGCTGTCACTGTGAGCACTCCCAGGAAAATGCAGCTTCCCAGGCTCCTCTGCAGACCTGCCTGGCCAGGACCTCCCGGGAGGCCCAGGAAGCTCAGGGGACCACTGCTCTGACGCTGGGAACGAGGGCGGTAGCTGTCGGAAAGCTGAGTCCGTTGCTGAGCTGAGCCTGAGGCTGTCCCTTGGCAAAGGCCCTTTGTCTTCATGCCACTTGCCACTCTGGAGCCCCCTTGCTTCCTTCCCGGCTCTGGCCCTTCTCTAAGAACAGGGAGAACTCATGAAGCACCTGTGACCCAGCACAGGGACCCAGCCTGGCCGAGGTCAGGGCCCGCAGCGCTTAGCCAGTGTTTCCGCTACAAGGCCCTTGGTGAATTCGCTGTCCTCGCTCCTGACCGCTGCCTGGGGACACACAGAACCTAACTTTACCATAAGATGGTATGTAGCAAAATCCAGACAGAGGGCACTGAAGGGCTATTTCCTGATAGTGTCACCAACTTTTCCCAGAGCGAGGTGCAGAGAAATCAAGGTCATACCCGCCCAGGGGACCTTCAGGACCCTCGGGATCATCCCGATGCCAAATGGCCATCAGTATAATCTTGGCATAAAGGGCATTTTCTCGCATTATTCCTTAAAGTTTATTCTTCCCGTGAGTAGTAGTCACGAGTGAACTAAACGTCCGTTTGGCCAGGATAGCTTGTCTCTTAACCTTTAAGAAAAAAAATCTTCGACTTTGGGTCTTATCTCTGTATTTCCTGTTATAAATATTTCTTGAGTTAAAAACTCATGGTCCACAGAGCTTGGAAAGGCATGCCAAGGGCAGCCGGAGGCATCGTCCGTTTGCGGGTTTTCCAGCTCCATTTAGAGTCGGTCAATGGCTCGTTGAAGAAGAGATACCCGCAAGCGGAATTCCTAGGCTGGGAGTTACTTCGTGGGTTTGTCTCCCTTGGTGGCCTTCCGGCCAGAAATGATTACGCTTTCCTGTGGCCAGTCTGTCCCAGTGGAATGTGCGAGGGCCCGGGCATTTTCCTGGAGTTCTCTTAATCATAGATTGCACTACAGTTTCCCTTTTTTTCTTCAGGCGATGTGGCTGTGCAAACATCTGAAGAGCGTTCTTCTCTGCCTGGAGAACTTGATGACAAAAAAATATTCCTCCTTGGCTGAGCGGGCCAGGAAGCATTATCAGAAAATGAAGGTAGGAGTGGCCCCGCCCCCCACCCCGCCCCTGTTAATTTCCCATTTCCCGTCGGATTAGGTGAGAGAAAGTGCTGGGGTAGAATGAGATACAGACAGGAACTGAGGGAAAAGACAATTCTCAAACAAGCCGCATGTGCTGGTGGTTCCGAGGGGAGGGGTTTGTGGTGGAAACGGTCATGGGTAGAGGGAGGGGGTGTCCGGTACGGATAGAGCTGCGGCTGGCTGCTTCAGTTAGGGTCCCCTGGAGCAGGCGGGTGGGCAGGGCCTGGACCCCACTGGAGATGCACCTGCCGACCTGCGCCAGGCCGGGGGGCCGAGCTGGCAAGGAGTGTGCAGGACGGTGGTCCAGCTGTCTCTCCAGTGGGAAGACTGCACGTCGGGGCCACTCTCCTGGGTCAGGCAGTCCCCTTCCATGCTGTCCCCCTTCCACACATCCCCCTCCCCACCCCCCCAGGAGAAATCCCACCAACCCTCAATTTGAAAGACGTTTCTTTTAAAGGGAAATTTAGGGCTTGATCATGTTGTGTCTCCGTAATGCAAATAGAAGCCTTAAAATGCTTCTTCAAAATCCCCTTTGGAGCATAAGTGGGCGTCTTGGTCCAGTCAGGCCACGATCACCAAACACCACGGCCTGGGCTGGGTGGCGGGCGTGGCAACAGCGTGTGTTTCTGGGGCTGGGAGTCCGTGAGCTCGGTGCCAGCAGGTTCGGCGTCTGGTGACGGCTGTCTTCTCCTGTGTCCTCGTGCACGGAGAGGCTGAGGGAACTCGCTGGGGCTGCTCTTGGAAGGGCACTGACCCCATCCATGAGGGCTCCACCCTCCTGACCTAACCACCTCCCTGAGGCCCCGCCTCCCCGTCACCTTCAGGATTGAGGTTTCAGCGTGCGATGTGCGGAGGCAGGGGACCCAAACATTCAGACCACGGCAGCAGGGGCGTGCCCTTCTGGGTATTCTTGTCCGAGACCCGGGCTGTCCCTCGTTTGGAAAGGGAGACAGTTGAGAACAGAGAGGATGCTTGGGTTTTCAGAGCACTGGGTGCTGGGCGCGTTCCAGGCCTCCCTCCGCCCCAGCTGATCCCCTTGCAAGGCGTATGGTGCTACCGCTCGGGAGTCGCCCGGGCCCAGGCCGGGATGCGGGCCCGTGGGTGCCCCGAGCCGGCCCCACCAGCCTCTGCAGACCTGTGCTGAGAGCTGGCTGCATCCTGTCTTCATTGGCATTTGTCGGGCGAGGCCTTTACCACATGGCACGTGGTTGCTGTTCCTCCAGGAACTCGGAAGTGACTTTCCAGGCCTCATTGAACGGTGGCTGGTGGGACGGCTCTCGTGGCTAGCTCTCGGTTGCCCGGGGCAGGAAAGGGGATCTGAGGGGGAGCCACAGTGACTCCTGGGGACCTGGAGAGAGGAGGCAGTCACCTCCTTGGCTCTGCGGCCAGGAATTGGTGGCCGCCCCGGCCTCTCTCTGCCTCTGAGGCCACTTCGCTTTTTATCTCTGTTCTCTGCATGGTTTTCTCTTTCCTCTTTCTCGGCCACTCATGGCCACCTATTCCCGAGTTCGGCTCCGGCCAGCTGGTCAGGTGTCCCCAGGGCTGCGTCGGCTCTGGTGAGGGGTGTGCAGAGAGGGCCCGGCGAGGGCATAGACGGTGAACGTGGCTGGGAGGGCCCTGGGGGGCGAGCGGACCTCGGAGATGAGAGGTGTGACTGAGGCAGACACCCACCCCGAGCTGGCAGAAGAGGAGGAGGACGTTGGTCGTCGAGGTCACACCCCCCGACGGTGAATCAGTTCTAAAACTGCTCAGTCCAGTGCTTCCTGCCCCCACATGGGCTGTTGAGACCCTCAGGGAGCGAGGGCTGGCTCGGCCCTGCCCCCTCCCCGCCCCACGGCCCTGCAGGAGTCGGCACGTGTGGTCACAGTTTGGGGGACACCAGCTTGCCAGTGGGAATACAGTTTTAGAAAGAAAGTGGTTATCTCGTTTTCCGCAGAAGAGAAGCTTTTTAGGGTGGGAGAAGCAGGCGCATTTCTCGGCTAAAGATGCTCCTATTAGGTTTATAAAATTCGACGGAGAGGAGGGAGTTTAAGGAAGTTCCTCCTGGGTTTCATTATGCTAATTAGCAGCGCATTTCAGACCACGTGGAAGTGCCTTCCCCGCATCTTGCTGGGGTTCTTTGGTCGGAAGCACAGTGAAGGGGAGATGAAAGTTGCGGCCGTCAGGACTGACGCAGGAACGAAAGGTTCTGCGCGGCAGGACGGGTGCGGGTCGGGTCGGGGCGCTGCGCGTGGCCTCGCGGCGGACGCCTGCCCGTCCGCGGGAGGCTGCTTTCAGTCGTCTGCCGATCTGGAGCCTTCGCAGCTCTTGCCCGTAGCAGCAACACCTTCAGTACCTGCTTTTCTCCCGTCGGCCGTGGCCCTGCCTCCCGCGTGGAGTTGTCTTCGGTTGCCCGTGTAACCTCGTCTCTGCCCTAGGCATTCCCAAGTGGTCTCCGAAGTACCTACTGCGTGCCAAGCACTGTCCCGCGGTGCCAGCCAAAGACCAGTGCCTTCTTCTTACCCCCAGGAACTTCCGGCTAGTGGGGGGGCCAAGGGTGCCATAAAGCTCGGCACAACCCTGGATATGGGGTCGGGGAGGCTTCCCGCAGTCGGCGGCGTGGTCGACCAGTTCGCTTACCCAGCAAGTGTTCTCCAAGCAGCTGCGAAGTCCCAGGCGCTGGCTCCGTGCTGGGAAGAGGGGACGGGCTGCAAGGTGTGGGGGCTCCGTGGCGCGTAACCAGCGCCACGCTGGGCAGAGCCTCCCAGCGGGACACGCCGTGGTGTGCGGAAGAGCCCAGGGTCAGGCGGGGTGCCACACGCCAGGGCAGGGCTGTGCCCAAGGATGCTGGGGGTTCAGGTGCCCAGGCATCAAAAATGGCTTTTTTGTTTTTAACTGTTTATCATAAAATGTTGTAAAGATACTTTGAAGCACTGACGATAGCGTAAGAAGCCTCATGGACCCATCGCCCGGCTTCAACCAGTGTCCACTCATGGCCCCCAAGTTTCACAACATCCCCATCCCCGCTCCCGGCTTCTCTGAAAGCAAGTGTGCACACATTTCATTTCCTCCATGGATGTTTCAGTCTGTGTCTGCTGAGAGACAATATAAGGCAGAAAATGACCAGACCATACACAAAAACAGGTCTCTGACTCCACACCTGCAGCAACCCGCCCGAGAAAGCAGCCCACCGTCAACAGTGACCAGCCCAGGAAGCAGCCGACTGTGGTCGGGCTTGGGGGGCGTCATACTGCTGTCTAGTTCCATCCATGAAGCCCTCCAGTCCCCCCGTAACTGTCAGCCCACAACAGCCAGGCCCTGATTAGCAACGGCCAGCTTCCTTAATTTGTGTCCCCCCTCCCTACTTAGACCAACCAGAGAAGGGTCCCTAACCAACACAAAGGCACCCGCTTCTGTCAGCCGACTCGCCGCCCCTGGCCCACAGCCTTCATCGGGCACCCCTGGAAAGCTCTCGTTGCCTCCTAGAATGTTCTCTCACCCTCTGCCGGCCTCTGAGTCTCTGCCAGTCAGAATGACGGGGGCCGACCCCTTGCCAGAGCCAGCCCTGACTAAATAGCCTCTGCTTTTCCCACTTGGGTGGTCTCCGCTTATTTCTACATTCCAAAATATAAAGGCTCTTTTTATTAAACACACACACACACACAGAGGGTCGCTCCTAGAAAACGTGCCAGCCTTTCTCAGTGCCCGCTAGGGTGACACTCTCCCCAGGAGGCAGCGTTGGGTGGTCCTCGGCCCCTCGCCCACTCCGCCGGCCCCGGGGCACTCTGGGTAGGGACGCTCCCCGGCCATGTTTCTGGCTCCTCTCCACGCCCGCCCACCGGGCCAGCTCTGCTCTCTATTTTTCCTCCTTGTTCATCGAATTCGTCTGTTTTTTCAATCCCCTGCCTCTGCTTTCTCTGGTCTAGCCTTTCAGCACGGCCGTCTGATTCACCATCACAAACACCACGAAAAGGCTCAGCCGAGGTGGGCCCTGGGGGTGGGGGGTCAAGCGGGAGCGAGAGTGAGGCCAGCAGGACCAGGCACGAGCCTGAAGGAGGCACCTTGTCTGGTGTCCATCTGCACGTGCCTGAGCCTGAGCCTGAGCCTGAGCGTGGCACTGCCCAGCGCTCCCGGACAGCCTGGCCCAGTCCAGGCCCCCCTGGGAGTCTGGGGGACCAGCGGCAGCAGGACCCAGTTTTGCGGGGTCCTAGTCACATGGGGTGGCAGGGAGGGGCAGAGGCTCCGTGGGAAGATGTTGCTCTGCAGCAGGAGCTGGGTGTGATCGCTCTGGAGTGTTTCAGATTTCTGCCGAAAGGAAAGAGCATCATTGAAATGTCTGTGGGAAGAACGCGTCTCCGCAGATCTGAAACTGCCTAGTCCGGAGGTCCTCGCCTTAGCCGCCCGGCAGACCGAGTCCCCGGAAGTGAGGCCAGGCCTCAGGGTTCGGGAAGGCGCCCCCGAGAACCGTCACCTCGCCGGCTGGGGACCGACCCAGCACCACCCCGCTTCCCGCTGCAGCTGTGAACCTTTACGGCGCAGCGCAGGTATCGCTAAGTCTGTTCTGCTCGCAGTGCAGGGCGGCCGCCTCGGAGCGGAGCAGCCTGTGTTTGCTAAGCGAGTAAGCGACGCGAGCTCGGGAGGCCGGTCAGACGGGAAGGAGCCGGAGCTGCGTGTGGCTCCGTTTGCACGTTAAAAGTCCGACGTGGCCCGATGCGCCCAGGTGCCCAGCTGTCGGAGTCACCATTTTCTTTACTGTCCAAATGAAAGGACTTGTGCCCTCCTCCCGCCTCCGTCCACACACAGAAACCCAGTCCCCTCCGAGTGCTTTGAGGCTTCCCGGGATGGCCCGGCAGCTCGTGCCACCAAGTCCTCTGGCTCCTCTCTGTCACCTCCGGCTGCTCCATCTCCCACCTCGCTGCTGCCTGGGCCGGAGGCCTTGCCGAGACCAAGCACCAGGAGCCCTCACGCTCTGCTGGTTCCTGTCGGCCACTCAAGGCGGTGGCGTGGAACAGGCCTTTTTGGAAGGTTCGGGGTATTGGAGGTTGTTACAGCCCAGGGTGGGGACAGATAAACCCGAGGACCAGACTCCGGGGCTTTGTTCAAAGTTTGGTGGCCATTCCCACTATAGGGTCTCCCTCGTGGGCCACCTCTCATCGTGGGCCTGCCGGGCGCCTTGGGGTGGGGTCTGCGTTCTTCCTTCAAAGCCTCGTCTCCCATTCCTTCCCTCCTCGCGTCTCCTGTCCCCTCGCCCTGGCCCCATTCCGGACTCTGCCTGGGCCCAGCCACGTAAACCCGCTCTGGCAGAAGCTGTGAAGCGAGCATGGTCTTGAAAGGGTTCTCTGATCAGTTCTCAAGTGAGCTCAAGTCCAAGTCCGGGGCTTCTTCGCCTGGAGCCCCCTCAGGGGGAGGAGGTGGGAGTGGGCAGAGCGGGAGTCTCAGCCGATCCCCTCCCGCCTCTGCTCTGGGGGGAAGTTCACACGGCGGCTCACACAGCAGGCGTCACCCAGAAGTGGCACAGGGACATTAGGGGCCCTGATGAGCGCGGGGTCCGGTGGTGGGACCGCGCGGGCTGGTGACATCCGGGGAGGAAGCCCGGGCTCGGAGACGTTCAGTGAGGGGCAGAGCCCGGCTCTGACCACCACCCCCGGCTGCCCTGGACATCAGCATACCCGCTCGGCCTTGGTGGGGGTTCCTCCGGGGTTAGCACCTCGGGGTTCTGCCCAGGGCCCCGGGCACAGGGAGCGGGCAGAGGAGAAAGGCCCAAACTGGAGCCAGGGCAGCCAGTTCCACCCTTGACAGCAGGGGGCAGGCTGGGCATTGTGTGTCACTGAGCTGAGAGTCAGGGGCCAGGGGCCTGCACCTGGGCTGGACCTTCTCCGTGACCAGCAGGGCCTTTGCCAGGCTCCATCGATTCGTCCTTGGTTCTCCCCGAAAAGCCGTGGTGGGGGAGCATGGCAGGGCTCTGGAAGGAGGGAGCCTCGTTCCTGTAGAGACAGTTTGGCAGGTCTTCAAGAAGCAGCCCCCTGGAAGTCCCAGCTGCTGATGTGACACATCAAAGCTGGCATCAAGACAGCACCACGGCGGGGGCGCGCCCAGGAGGGGCCGAGCTCAAAGTCACCCGCCTGTCCCCCGCCTCGCAGGCTGCAGGGGACACTTTGCCCCACCCGGACCTGTCGCTTCTCAACCCTTGTTCTCTGACTGGCTCCAACCCGCCCCCCCCCCTCCTTTGAATGCTGTCTCCTGAATGGGCATGTCAGGGAAGGGTGATGAATCTCTTGGAAATGAGCTTGGGCTGGGGAGGGGGGTGCAGCACAAGGGGTCGGGAACCGACAGGAGGGGGCGATGTGGAGGGGAGGGGTAGGGCTGCTCCCTGCCCACCCGCTTCCTGGGCCAGCCTGGAGAAGTTTCCTGGGATACCTGGGAGGGTACGGGCACCAGTAGAAAGACACCCTTCCTCTCCAGCAACTTCTCCCATGTGAGGTGGGGCTCTGGAGTGCTTGCGTTTGCTTAAGACAGCCTTTTTCCAGGTGTGGTCCCTGGACTAGCAGCAGCATCTGAGAACTTGTTAGAAATGCAGATTCCCAGCTCCATCCCAGACCGACTGAATCAGAAACTGGGGTGGGGCCAATGATCTGTGCTTTAACAAGCTCTTCTAGATGCACGGTCAAGGTCAAGTTGAGACCGACTGGCTTAAGCAAGAAATTGGCAAGGTGGAGGACAGGGCAAGTGGAAGGACACAGGTGTCTCAGGAGATAGTGAAACCAGGGAATGAATGCCGGTTGGCCTCCCTCCCTTGTGTCTCTGGCCTCTTTTGTCTATGTGTCATTCATCCATCCATCCATCCATTCATTCATTCATCCATTCATTCATTCTCTCTCCCTCTCTCATTCATTCTTGCGCTTGATTTTTGCTGCCCACTTAGTAGAAGCCATTGTAGCCCCATAACTTCCGAGTGAACACATTACAAGTCTGGTTCCCGTCAGAAATGACCCCTCCCGTCCTCTCC
>NW_006441061.1:7287202-7290977 GCF_000325575.1 Pteropus alecto | reverse complement strand
GGAAAAGCTATTCTGGGGTTGAGAGACCTGGTTTCCCTCTCTCCCTTTGTTCCGGCTTCGTTCCTTCACACTTTCCTCGTGCCTGCAAAGTGGCTGCTGCAGCTCCAGCCCTTATGTCCTCTCAGCTTTGGATCCAGTGGAAAGCAAGTGTTCTTGCCTGTGATAATCGCATCCGTGTCCTGGGTCTGACACTCACTGGCTGGGATTGGGTCATGGGCAGCCTCTGAAGCAATCCTGGCACCTAGGGGTGAGATGCACTGATCGGCTTGGACCAATCAGGGCCCCCCCCGGATCTGAGGTTGGGTTTGACGCCCCCTCAGCCATCCCAGTGGAAGGGCAAGAGTGTGGCTCCTCAGAGAAACTTTGGGGTCTGTGTTACTGGAGGTGGGGTGTGTGGGTGCTAGGCAGAAAATAAATGCAAAAGCTACAGTATTATTTATTTCTCCTGGCGAGTCATGTGAGGCCTGAAGAGGTCAAGACTTGCCCAAGGTCACCAAGCTGGCCAGAGCTGTGGCAGTCATTATGTAGCCATGAGGGAATCTGGACCAGCGACGGAGCCAGCCCCGGGCCGAGTCTCTGCTTTGAGTAAGGGAGGCTGTCCCAGGGATCCCCGACTCTGCGCGGAGGGCCGTGGTGGCTGGAATTCGTTGCGGCCTCCCATAGTCTTTATCGGAGAAGTGAGTGGGAGTTGGGAGAGATTTGGGGCCCCTGGTTGTGTACTTCAAGGGGAGGTGACATAGACCTGGCATCAGCAGCCCCATAGGCAGAGCCGCCCC
The DNA here is from genome assembly GCF_000325575.1 of Pteropus alecto. NCBI lineage: Eukaryota > Metazoa > Chordata > Mammalia > Chiroptera > Pteropodidae > Pteropus > Pteropus alecto. The sequence continues at coordinate 7,290,201 of NW_006441061.1, read as the reverse complement.
CTCGTCCAGAGCTCGGGTGGGTGCAGTGAGAATACTCGGGGAAGTGGTTGCCATGGCACCGAGCCCTTGCCGGGGGCGGACGTGGCCCCAGCTCATCGCATGTCTCATCTCATTTAATCCTCACGGCACCTCTTCGAAGTACATTGTCTTCATCTCATTTACAAATGAGGAAACTGAGGCTCACAGCATTGAAGGCACTTGTCTAGGGTCACTCAGTGGGTGGCCAGGGCCCAGATCATGATCATCTGAGTCCCTGACCAATCCAGTGGCCCCAAAGCTCTCCCTGGAAGCATTCTTTCATCACTGGGCCCACCCCCCACTTCTAGCCCCTGCCCCTACCTTGGGAGCCACGTACTGAGGTGCCACGTTCCCAAGGACATCCTTTATCCCAACCAGGGGACGGAGGGTCAGGGAAGGTGCCTGCAGGCAGCAGGGCCTGCTGGAGGCTCAGAGGGAACCTGGAGGCACCCAGGTGGGGGTGGGGGCGCAGGTAAGCAAGAGCATGGAGTCAGTGTGGACGTGTGGGGGCATCAAAGAGATGGAATGGCGCTCAGGGAAGGGGGAGGGGCGGTGGAGGGGTGGGGGCGGGGTCCCAGGTGGGCCTGGGCTTCACAGAGGCCACTGGGCGTTGGCCCAGGACCTTGAGAAACTTTGTGTCGACAAGGCTGGGTCCGCAGGTCTCAGCTGAGCCCCAGAGCTGCCAGTTCCGTGTCCTTCTGAGCGTGACAGGCCCTCGTTCTGTGTCCTCCCTCCCCACAGTCGCTGCCCAGCTCGCTGCTCGTCAAGCTGATTGAGGAGCGCCTGGGGGAGGACGACTGCGTCCAGCGGGTAAGCGCCCTGCGGGGAGCCAGCTCCGCACTCCGGGGGAGACGGGGCCCCGGGGCCCGGTCAAGGGAGGGGGAGGGCTGTGTATCCATGTCCTCAAGGGAGGTGACCGAAGGCTTCCGGGAAGGCTGACACAGACCAACCGGAACTTGGCGAAGCTCCGTCTGTGGGTGTGGATTTCACCTTGGATGGAGGAGAACTAAGGTGGAATCTGGGGTGTCCCTCGGGTGTCGGAAAGAGAGAGCCCATCCCAAGGGGTCATGGGAGGGCCCTTAATGAAAGGACAGGAGCAGAAGTGGCCGGGCAGACAGGCAGCCGCCGGCACCGGTAAAGCCACCGGAGACCAGGAGCGTGGGGAGCCGGACGCCCCTGCACCAGAGGGGCAGAAGGAGAACTCGGGGGGACCCCAAACTCTCCTCCCGTCCTCTGATCTGCCAGTGTCCCTTTGGAGGCTGAATCAATTGCCGTGGCCAGTGACTTAATCGATCACGTCTGAGTAAGGAAGCCTCCATCAGAGCCCCATAGGACTGGGTCCGGAGCGGTTCCGGATGCTGAGCATGTGAGGCGCTGGGGGCGCCGCACGCCCGCGGGCCCGGAAGCCCCACGCCCCTCCCCGGCCTGGTTCTGCGTCCCTCTGCCCGGCCGCGACCCAGGAGGACCTTTCTCTGCGTTCTGGGGGCCGCTCCAGTGAACTAACCGAGCATGGGGGCGGGAGCCCTGGGAACCTCCGGTTTCTAGCCGGGCGGTCAGACGCACATGACAGCCCGGACCCGCGACGGGCGTCTGAAGCGGGCCGGAGCCCTCAGCCCGTGGACCCGGACGCCGCCTCTGGGTGGGTGGTGTGGACTGAGTTGAGTTGCAGGACAGACAGCGGGTGGTGTCCTCTAGCATTGCTCGTTGGTGGTGTGGGACCCCCCACCCCCATCCCGCCAGCGCACTGACGTCGGCCTTGGCGACCGGACCCAAAGAGAGGGGTGGAGCGGGCGGGGCAGGCGGACAACCGCGCAGGGACTGCCGGCTGTGCGCCCACGGTGCCACTGAGGCGCTGCGTGCAGGGCGCCTGGGACCCCACGGGGCACTGCCCCGTCCGCACCGCCCCCTCCCCGCTCTGCAGAGGAGGGGACCGAGGCCCAGCGTGCGGCTGGCAAATGCGCCCCCAGTCTGCAGCCAGCCTCATGGTTCTCTGCCGGCGTGTCTCGTGGAGCAGGTGCTGTACCAGTTATTCAGACTATTTGTAGTGTCGGTTATTTGAACTTTTTTTAGTATTCCATTTAAATTTATTTTTTTTACTGTATCTCTTTGTAAAGTTTTTTTTTTTTTAGCGAATGACCTAGCAATTACAATATGCAGACTTACCTTTCCACAGTCTATTTCGAGTCAGTATTTTCCTGCTTCGAGCAGAATGTGCCGTTTTAGGTCCCTGTCCCTCCTTTTCTGTGTGGCCTTAGGTGTACATCTCCGTAGGCTGAAAGCTCCATTGGGCAGGGTTACAGTTTTGGCTTTCAATCATCAAATGTATTTTAAAGAACTCGAGAAGAGTCTGTTATATCTATCCAGATATTTATCATTTCCATTGCTCTTCCTTCATTCCTCATGTTCCAAATGGCCCTTTCTGTCTGAAAAACCTGTTTTAGCAATTTTTTTTTCTTTAAGCCTGTAGCACCGGGTCTTCCTAGGCGGTCTCCCATCCAAGTATTAACCAGGCCCGACCCTGCTTAGCTTCTGAGAGCAGACGGGATCGGGCACGGTCAGGGTGGCGTGGCCGCAGACTAGAATTTTTTCAGAGGAGGTCTGCAGGCACTGACTTCTCTCGATTGTCCTTCATCTGAGAATGTTTTTATTTTGCCTTCATTCTTGAAGGATATTTTTTGCTGGATTTAGAATATTCTAGATTGACAGTTTTTTCTTTCAGCGCTTTACAAATGTTCCGCTTACTTTTGACCCCTGTGGCTTCTGGTGGAAAAATCCATAGTCACCCAAACGCTTTTAAGTAATGCATCATTTTTCCCTTGCTACTTTCGAGGTTTTCTTTGTTTTTAATTTTCAGCAGTTTAATTATGGTAACATCTGGGCATGAATTTCTTTGGATTTACTCTTTTTGGGATTTGTTTAGCTCCTTGAATTTACAAGTTAACATGTTTCTCCAAACCTGGGAAGTTTTCCGCCGTTATTTC
>NW_006441061.1:7263374-7287175 GCF_000325575.1 Pteropus alecto | reverse complement strand
CAGTGACAGGAATGTCAGAGCTTCTGCTGTTCCCCGCCAGGTCCCTGACGTCCTTTCCCTTTCTACTCTCTGGTGATGAGATTTGACAATTTGTTTGAATTCTCTGCGGGCTCGTTGAATCTTTCCTGCCTCATCTCCCTTCTCCTGCTAAACCCGCGCAGTGAGCTTTAGATTTTGGTGATTGTATTTTTCGGTTCTAAAAATTCCACTCGGTCCTGCTTTCTGTCTTCTCTTTCTTTGCCGAGACTTTCCATTTCCCGTTCACTTATAGCTGACCCTGGAAGAACACGGGGCCCCTTACGTGAGGATGTTTCCCAGTGACCCGCGCAGTCCAAACCTGTGTCCTTCCAGGGTCATTTCCGCGGCTGGGAATCGGGGTGTGCGAGCCGCCGACTGTAATCACGCACGATTTTCAGTTGTGCGGGAGGTCGGTGCCCCCAACCCCGCATCATTCAAGGGTCACCTGTACCCGGTGGACCTTTGTTGTTGTTTAATAACAGCTGCTTCAGAGTCTGCTCTGGCCTTTCCAGTCTCCGGGTCATGGTGGAGGTGACGTCTGACATCTCGTCCCACGTGGGCTGAGATGTTTCCGGCTCTCCCTATGCTGGGTAGCTTTGTATCCTGGATGTTTTAAATATTGCTGCGAGACTCTGGGCCTTGTTTGAGTTCTGTGGCGCATGTTGACATTTTGGCCTTAGCACATAATTGATTCAGTTGGGCTCAGGCTGCAAGTCCCAAGCAGCGTCTCTGGGTTGTGGTCTTGGTGTCAAAGCTTTTGCGGTGCCACACAGTGCTCTCCAGCTCTGTGCCGTGCGTGCCACTCAGGGGCCTGGGCAGCGGCTGTGCTGTAGTTCATGTCTCGGGGTCTTTGGAAGGCTGCCGAGGGCAGACTCACCCGTACACAGCTTGGAGGTGAGCCCGCCAGTCCATGAGCAGCTTCACTGGCCTGCTTTCCTGAGCACCCCTCTGCCAGCTGCCTGGTGACTTCCGGTTCCCTGGGGCTCCTCTTTGTGGTCTCTGGCCAGGAAGCTGGGACTTTATTTACTCGGCTCTGCCGCTGGCTCCCCGTGACTGCGCCTGCAACCGGAGCCAAGTGACGGAGACCGGACGGTGAGAGGGGACAGTAACGGGGCTTCGTTTCATTCTCTTGGGACTGGAGAGGAAGGGTCCCCAGCTCCCTTAAAGTTTCAGGCCCCCTTTGTCGCTGCTACTGCCAGCAGGATTGCCTGGGGCTGGAGTGTAAGGAATCACCGTGAGTCTTGGAGTCCCCCTTCCTACTGCCCAGCCAGAAAGAGGAGGCTGCCATGGCCCACTCACTGTCCCCACCTACCGCCCATCTCAGTTTTCAGGCTGCCCGAAGGCCAGGCTGGGGAATACCAATTTCCTGCTGTTATGAATTCTGGTCTTTTCCCCAGTTCACCTTCTACTACAGACTTTTCTGAGTCCTCAAATAGCTTTTCTGTGACTCCGTCCGCGGGCCCTAGTTGCTTCCAGCGGGAGCCACAGGGTGCGATGGTGCGCTTTGTCTTGCCCAGAACCAGAACTTGTGTGCTTTTTAAAAAACAGACACGCACGCACACACGCGCACGCATGCACGCGCACGCGCGCACACACACACACACACACACACTTGCTTAAAAATGGATCGAGAGGCGCAGGCCTGGAAAGATACCCGAGCATCGCTCCAGGGCAGTGGGAAGGTGCAGCCGTTCTCGGCGGCGGGCTCCGCGTGGCCCGCAGCCATGCGCGTGCGAATCCAGACACGGGAGACGAGCTGCGGTCTGCGTTTCAAACCCGATTTGAGCAGAGTCTTCTCCTCTGGCCTCAAATCGTTCACGGGAGCTGGCGGACACCCTACACTTACCCGTAGAGATCTAGCCGTCTCTCAAACACGCGCTGACATCTAAGACCTTTCTCGAGTTTCTCTAAAAGCTTGGTCTGCACAGCGCTCTGCACAGCACATCTGCAGGGAGACGAGGTGTGAGACCAGGCGTCCCAAGGGCTTGCCAACAGCTGCCACCATCATCGAAATGGCAGTAACGTTTCTTATTAGTGTTATTAATTACTTACGAGGGACATTATTTCATTGTGCTCTGTGACTATGTTGTACATTATAATTAATACTATTTGTTGAATTAATACCGTTCATATTGATGTTTAGAATGACATTCATCATTATTATTATTATTATTTTGATCATGACGAAATACCAAACTGATGGTGGGTGACCTGGACCGCTCGTCTGGCCCTCTCTGCCCCGGGCCACACTGCAGGTGTGCTGTGCACAGAGGCTGTGATTATTACGCTGTGGACGGTGACCCTTGGCTGGGCGCTGAGGGCGGGGCCGCATCCCAGATCTCATTTATCCATCGCGACAGCCCAGGGGAGGCGGGACTGTCGTCATCCCATTCTAGGGATCACGGTCTCGCTCAAGGCCCCGCAGTCAGCCCCGGAACCGCGTGGCACACAGGGCGTCGTGCTTCTGGGCAGTCCCTGGGGCGGGCCCTCCTCCTCCCCACCCTGAGGCCGCCATCCTCCCTCTGTGAAATGGTGGGGGGGGACGTGAGCCCCGAGGCCCCTCCGGCCCTCCAGTTCTGACCCTCATCGTTTCTGAGCCACAGTTACCTGCCAAGTCAAGAAATATGTCCTTTAATTTGTTTTAAGATTTCTCCCGCGCTTCAAGGGGCATCCAGTACCTTTTTCATCTCTTCCCGGTGGAGACAGGATTTCAAGAGTAGAGGTGAAGCTCCTAATTATGTGCTTTGGTTGTTCAGAAACAAAACAAACCCTCATCCAGAATAAACAGGCTCTCTCGCTTTTAGGGAGAAAAATGACACATATGCATATTCATTTATATGGAAATTATTATTATTTAGTTACACAGGGACTAGAATTGGTAATTTAGAGCACAAACAGGATGCAGGGGATCGTGTTCAGGGAAAAATAATGCAATCATAACCCATCAGGATTCTGCAGTTAATGCTGGGCGTTTTTTTTTTTTCTTTTTTGGCGTAAAGCAATCCCTTTGAAGAATTTCTTTGAAGTGACCGTCAAATGCATTAGAGAGAGCGAAATTAGTGCTTTATATTGGACCAACCAAAAGCGGGAGGGCCCCACCTGTTGGGGACCCAGCGGCCTTTCCTAGGGACCGCCAGGTCCTTGAAGCCCGGGAGAGCTGGTTCTCAGACCACGTCTCGCGGGCAAAGGGAAGCTAGGAAATCAGGCAGCGAGTCCAGGAAACTCGGGAGAGGCTCGACGCCACGGACGCCCTGACTTCCCGTCTGCTCTCCGATGTTTGCATTTCTGAGGACCTTCCCCTCCCTCGGCCCCGCCTCCCCGCGGCCGCCCTCTGTTCTTCCCAGTCCCGTGTTCGCATCGCCGCCGGAGCAACCACTTAAAAACGAGCGAATTTCTTCCATGACTGCAGTACATTCTCGCAGGTCAGAATTCAAAAAGTGCCCAGGTCCCCCTTGGACGCCTGTCCCCCAACTACCCGGTTCCCGTCCCCCGAGGCTGCTGATGTCAACACTCGCTCGAAAGAACTTCCTTCTGAAGACCATTTTGGACGTAGAGAAGCATTTGTCTTTTTAAAGCAAATGTCGCATCCCCTCCACTGCTCAGAACCTTCGCTGCTTGCCATCCGTCCTGCAGCCAGCCCAGCCCAGCCCAGCCCGCCGCCTCTCCCCTCCGTGCCCGGGACCCCTGCCTTCCCGACCTCCTCCAGCGGAGCCGGCGCCTGCCCCACTCGACGCCTGTGCACACCGTGGTGGCCAGGCTGCAAGGGGTCCCCAGTGCTCCCCCTCCTCCTGGTGTCCACGCCTTGTGTCATCCCCTCCCCTAGAGTGGGGGGGCGGGCAGGACCAGCAGGTTAGGGGGAAGGGGATGAGGCCTCACGCCCCTGAAGACATTGCATTGTCTAAGACTCCACCTTAGCAGACCAGCGAGAGCTTCTCTTTTCTGGCTCGAGAAGTAAGCTGCCATGTCGGAGAAGCCCGCGTGGGCAGCCCATGGGACCGAGGGCAGCCCCCAGCCTCCCTCCGGCCAGCAAGAAGCCAGTGCCCCCAGCCATGTGAGCCCTGCCCGACCTGATGGGACTTACACATAGTTCTCCCTCAGTCAGGCCTCCAGATGGGAACGCAGCTCCGCTGACCCCATGATGGCTGCCCCGTGAGACCCTGGGCAGATGCCCGAGCTAAGTAAGTGGTGCTCAGACTTCTGCTGCATAGAAGCCGAAGTCACAGATGTGTGGTTTGAAGCCACTAAGAGTGTGACTGTTCCTTACGCAGCAGTGAAAGACAGACACGCCAGCTCCTTTCACTCCCTAAGAGACCTGGCCTGCAGCTGGACAGCTGCCCCTCATTCCCCAGTCGCAGGTTCAGGCCCCTTCCTCAGGGAGGCCCCCTGACCTCGGGCAGCCCTAGGCCGGCTGGAGCTTCCTGCTCTTCTTCCCTTTGAAGGCTGGGCTGGGCGGTCGGCAGGGGCCCCTTCCCTGGCGCTCAGCAGGGAGTGCGCACCCCCCTCGACATCCCGCTGCAGGAGCTCTCCTTCCTGCTTCCCGAACTGTGATGCTCAGAGCGCCCCCCCCCACCACCACCCCGAGTAAAAGCCACACTTTGACTAAAACCAGACCCGCTGCGTCTCAGCGTATTCCCTCCACCCAGTGTCCCAAGCAGAAGGCTGCGGAGGACGCCACCCTAGTTCACGTTCAGGTTGCGCGTTCTGAACGTCTCCTCCCGTCCCCAGCACCCGGTCGAGAAGTCTCCCTAACGGCCGCGCCTAAAGCAAAGGGGCGAGAAGCGGAACCTGGCCTCGGGGACGCGGGGTTCGTCAGGTGGAAGGCAGACGACCTCCGCGTCAGTGGGTTCAAACACTAGGACCGCCCCACGGTTCATCGGGCCTGCGACCTTGTGAGAGTGAAGACGGAGAGACGAGACCGAGGCCGGAGCAAAGCCGGGCCGCGGGTGGCGGAGAGCAGCACCGGTCCGTGGGGGCAGAGATGGGACCGCTGGTTAGCGGGCGTCTAGTAGCCCGTGATGTGTGCCAGACGCCGCGTCAGCTCGGATGCGCTTTCTGATCGAATCCTCACAGCTGTCCCGTGCGGCCTCGACAGCTAGGACTGATGGGCACCTCCCGTGCACCAGGGACTGTTCTAGGTCGAGCAGGGGAAAAGCAGGACAGACGAGCACACGGAGGGCTGGTTTCCGGGGGCGGCGGCTGGCGATGCAGGTAGCGTGAGCCTTGCGTTTCTCTGCTGTACGGACCAGCAGCCACGGCGCCGGAAACCCTCGGCCAGCACCCGGGAGGAGGCCTGCGTTTCCCAAAACAGAAGTGCACCTTCCCGGAATCCAGGTGCAGATGGCCAGCTCCACAGTCTCCCTCCTGCAGCTGGAGAAAGGCCGTGTCATCGAAAGTGCTGGACTCTGAGCACGGCCCAAGTCCCTAGAGGCAGGCAGGAGGTCCGAGGCCCGCGGGTGGCAGGGTGGTGTCCCAACCCCCAGCTAACAGCGTGGGGGGGGGCTCCCTCGTTGTATGTACAATGCAGACTCGTACTCTGCGTTCACGGGTCGACTTACTTCTCTTCGATCTCTTTTGCTATCACGGGGACGTTCGGTTATCACGATATGGAGGGAGATGACGTAGTATAATTTAGACCGTGGAACCGAACTTTAAAATTTACTGGGCAGCTTCCTGGAGTCTGTTTTCTTTTCCTTTCTGGCTGCAGATTTGCGGTCCCTGCGCGTGACGTGAGTCTGTTTTATAGTGGGGATGCGGAGCGGGCGGCGGAGCCCGCGGGTCGAGGCTGCTGTTCGCTGTTTGTTTTGTCTCTCCTTGTGGTGTCATGTGCTGGCATTAATCACCCGGCTCTCGTCCGCTGACAGGAGCGACACGGGACTTGCTCGCCATTGTTTTGACACTCACGGGTTTATAGATGTCACTTGCATCCTCCGAGGAGGGCGGTTTATTGATCAACAGCTCTGCTGGGGCCCGGGGCTGTGTGTTCCTCTAGTACAGATGCAGTTAGGATTGCAGGCACCGGAGGGCAGTCTGACCCCCACCGAGACTTGCGGCTGCATCACCGGGAGGCAGGGGCCTCAGGGCCTGGCTCAGTGCAGAGCGGGGTCCAGTGAGTCCACGCTCGTGCGTGTTCCCAGCCCTGCAGTCAAGGCCGTGGCTGGTCAGCTGGCCAGTGGGTGTTAATGGCATGTGTGGCCCCCCGTCTGCGTGCTGAGTTGCAGTGCCCCGTGTGCTCTGTGGGTGGTGGAATCTCGTGATGCGTCTGACCGCCCCCTCACTGCAGTCCGGGAGGAAAATCACATGACCGAAATGCAGGACAGGCTGATGCCTGAGCAGCTGTCGGTGGACTTTGGAGCAGCAGCGGGCCCTGGGGAGGCGCAGCGATGTGGACATGAGACTGGACTCATAGCCACCCTCCCAGTCACCCTTGGCGGGTTGAGTGCCGACTCAGAGACGGGGGCAGAGGCCTGGCCCCTGAGGGCTGGCCCCTTTGGGGACCGAGCAGGGGGCAGCAGCTCCTCACCCCCATTCCTGAGCTCCAGCGTTGTGTGCGTTTTCGCTGAGCTGCCAGCTGTGGAAGCGTGACGTGTGCCAGCAGAAACCGCAAGCTGCCACTGTCTCCCCGGCACCTGCACCTCACGGCCATCGCTGCTCGTCCGAAACACTGTCGAGTGTGGGCACTATCGGCGTTGTTCCTGTTCTGCGATGAGATGGTCACACCGCTGACGAGGGGGACCAGGGGCCCCTCCTGGCTCGATACCATCCGTCAGTAGGGTTTGAAAGGATCGTGGAAACAGGCAGATGACTTGTAGCTATAATCTGTAATGTATTCACAACCCCGATTTTAAATGTAAATAATCTGACGACCTGTAATACTGATTATAAATAAAGAATACAAGAGCCAAGTGCATTTTACTGGAATGCCTTTTGTTTACTGAGACGTGGAATTCACTGGAATTCACTGGTTTCTAGACGGATGCGTTCTCAGTTTCCTTTGCAAAGCTGTTTAGGCTGAATTTTCCCCGGAGCCATGGATGGGGTGTGGTCTCCGGAAGCGGAAGCGGCACCTGAGGGTGAGCTCAGGAAGACAGGAAGGTGGTCCCGCCTCCCCAAGGAACTGAGCTGGAGCTGAGGCTGTTCTGACGGGGAGGGGGAGTGAAGGAGGGAGTGTGTTTTCTCATGGAAGCGATCCGGTCACATCCGGTCACACTGGAGACAGCCATACAGTGGAGAACGTGGCCAAGGTGTGGCCTGCACCCCAAGGGAGGACATGGAGGAGGGTGAGCTGCTCCTGGTGAAGGTGTGGCCCAGAGCGTCCCTCGGCCCAGAGTGTCACCCACCTCTTGGGGGCCTGAACTGACAGCTTAGTAGTCACCCCTTTGTGCATCGGCCTTTTGACGTCTCGCGGGTGTGCACATGCCCTTCCTCTGCAGTCGTCTTTAGGAAAGAGCGGGGGACCGGCGTCTGGGGAGCCTGCTTCCGGTCGGGCACGCTGTCGTCGCTCTGGGCTTTTCCATGACGTTTGCAGGTGACGTTCCCTGCCTGGCTCCGTCGAGCCGCCAGTTGGGGGAAGAGTCGGGTAAGCCAGACCTGGGGGCGGTCAGCTAAGTGAACCAGTGACAGTTCACCCCCTCACCCCCTGCCCGTGCTTTCCACTGGACAAGCCCCAAAGCCAGTGTGGACGCTCTGACCTTCCCAGCGTGGAAGCACCGCGCACAGCGGTGGGTAAACGCCCCGAGGAATCGGGGATGCTATGGGGGCCCGGATGACTGCCGGGGTCCGGGGCCTGCACAACCGTCTTCTCCCCACGTGCCGGACCGGACGCCTACTGGCCGTGGTTCCCTCGGAGGGCCCGGGGCAGGAGCGGATCCGCGGTAGCCGCCTTCTGGCTAGGCTGGCTCCCGGCACAGTCGGTGGAGACGCGCCCACCCAGGGCGCCTTTGGTTGTAAAGCTGGCCTCCGCCGTGCCCGGGGTGCCCGCACCTCCTCCCCGGAGGCTGCCGTTGTACATCCACTCCTTAGCAGCTCTGCTCGCTGAGGTCGGGCTCCTTCCTGCAGGCAGAGGACGAGAGGGCAGCTCCCCCTCCTCAGACTCCGCCATAACCACAACACGGGCTGACGCTGCCCGGCCGCCTCTTTCCGGCCGGGCCCTCCACTCGTCCTGGCGTTCGTCCCTTTGCCATTGTTATTATTGTCCCCACTTGGCAGATAACAAGGACACGGCCCAGAGAGACTGAGGCGACTGGTTGAAAGTCACACAGCTGGCAGTGTCACAGGCTGCTTTCGAAGTCCCCGCTTGCACCCCCGCGATAATCTGACTCCCTAAAGGGCTAGTCTTGTTTCTGAGAGGTGGGTCTGCGCCTCGGACTTGCTCTGAAATGTCGTTCACGGATGCCATCGGGTTAGCTGTGACTTTCACCTTCAAGCAGAGCCCCCGCTGTGCCTGAACCTGGGAACTAGGTGTGAACCGCAAAGCGAGTTCTCTCTGCGGTGGGTCACCTCGGTGTCCTCCCGAGCTCGAAGCTGGGGTGGCACCGGTCTATCTGGGGACAGAACAGTGTGGTCTTCCAACTGTGTCTTCCTCCGCGGAGTGGCTTCAGGAGCCACCGCAGACATTCGATGTGAATTTGACTTGGAAATACCTTTTAGCGTGCTGCCTGGGAATTCTTTAAAAGCCTCTTGAACTCTCACACCTGTGCATTACCCAATTTCATCACCCTGGAGCTCACTGGCTTTAGCCTGCAGACCCAGGAGTATAGATTTTCCTGGATCCGCACGTTTGTATAAAAACGTCACACGTGTCACTGATTAGCAAGGGCAGAACTCGACGCTGTCTGTCGTTTAGAAAAATCACTCGTGTGCATTTCAGCCTTGTCTGAGCAGGCGCATCGTTGGTCTGTGCACAGAAAAGGCCAGGCAAGCGCAGGGCCCGCCTCGGTGGGCGGCAGAGCCGGCGTCTAGGAGCCGGTTCCGGGGTGACGGTCCCACCGCATTCTCACTCGAGCGAGGCCAGGAGGGCCAGCAGGTGTGGCGTATTGTTCCAGATTAAACTTTGAAATAAAAATTCGTGCGGCTCATCTTTCGGATGAGTTGCGTGTGGAGGGCCCCCCGAGAGGGCGGGGCTGGCCAAGATGGTCACGCTTTGGAATAAACCAAAGAACCGGCGCTAGGGCAACTTGACGTCGCCTTCTCAGTGTTCGTCAGTATACGGTCGGCCCTTGAACTGCACGGTTTCGACAGCACGGGTCCACTTCTACGAGGATTTTTTATAATGAATACACAGCCTTCCATACCCGTGGGTTTCGCATCCGTGGAGTCAACCAACTGCGGATCGAAAACAGTGCTTTCGGTCTGTGGCTGGGAACCGTGGACTGCGTGCGCTGTCCCACGCCATTCTACAGAAGGGACTGGAGCGCCGGCGGGTCCGGGGTCGGGGGGTCCTGGGACCGGCCCCTGCAGGCACAGGGGACGACCAGCCGCAGCCCGCGTCCTTGCCCATTGCCTCCGGAGCGCACCGGTGTCCCAAACTCCGTCTTTTAAGATGCATTTCTTTTCTGGCTGGTAAAATCTCTCCCTTCCGCCCCATTCTGTATGTTGGGAAACCGCGTAATATTTCATTAGGACAAAAGGGGGTGGTGGCGGGTCCACATGCACCTCGTGATGCTCCCCCCAGTTCTGACTCTGAGCCGAGTGAGTCTGATTTATGGAATTCAAGCCCTTGGCCTCAGACGGCCTCCTTGGGACTGTGAGGAACCGGCTTTCGGCTCTGGGACGCCTCTGGAGGAGGCTTCGTGGTTTGGAGCCAGGAGCTGGATCCGGCGTCCTGTGGGAAGACCCGGGCAGCGCCCCGCCCTGGTCCTTGGAGGAGGGGAGGGAGAGGAGGGACAACGTGTCAGGAAGGCAGAGGCCCTGGGGGCCAGAGTCCGGCCGGGGAAACCGCTGACTGCGCTTTAAATCAGCCAGGCAGGCTGGACGGGCCATGTTCGCGGGGAGCCGCACTCTGCCGGGCCTCGCCAAGTTCCCGGGGCCGGCTGGCTGCTTTTCTTCCCTTTTTTCTCATCTGTGACATCTGCTCGGAGCTTGTCCCTCCTGTGATACGTACCCCTCGCAGCTGTGCAGACCTCCGGCTCCGCGCTGGTGCGCGGGGCGCCCTGAGCATACGGCCTTTTTGATGTGTGATAAAACAGAGCCCAGCCACGGGGGTATGGCGAGCGGCGGCACCGGAATAGCAATTAACCTGCTCGGAACAAAGCTGCAGCTTCAGAGCGGAGCAGACGTTTCGCCGGAGTGTCAGCAAGATGGATAATGTATTCTAATTAGGGATTGACTGATACCTCCGCACCGGCCACTCCTGGAAGTCTGACCCTCCTCACGGCGACCCTCACGGGGGCGAGGGCCCGTCGGGGGCAGGGGCTGGATGCTACTTACTGATTTATGACTTCGTGCTTTGCCAGACACTGCAGCCATGAACTTGCCCTCAGCCAGAATCGCTGTTTCCCCTGCAAGTGCAGTCCGTTTGCAGCTGGGCAGGTGCACAGAGCCGCTGTCAACGCAGGAGCTTCGGGAGAGACCCCGAGCGCCAAGCCTGAGGCTCCCATTTGGAGGACACCCCAAGACCCACACTTCCTGGTGCAGAGGCCTGGGTCTCTGTGCCCCTGCTTTCCAGGTGGACGTGGTGGGCCTAGTCGGGCCAGCACGGTGATGAAGGGGCTCCATGGCTGCCTCCTCCATAGAGTGTGGGGCTGCCCTCAGTGGTCTCTCGGGAACCTGGGTGATCGGACCATCCCTCCGAGTTGCGAAGAGCGGAGTGGAGAGCTGGTGGCCTGGAAGTCACTGCAGAGCTACTCCCCGGCCACACACCTTCTTTAAATTTCGCATTCGCACCAGTGAGGCCGGGCTAATTAGGGAAGCGCGCCTCATTGGCCGCGCTTGCTGGGTAATTGGAAGGCCCACTTCCTCCAGTGAGAAGTCAGTGGGCGCTGTTCCCCGAATAGTTCTCAGAGCTTCCGGCCACATCCTGACACCAGCTGCAGGCTCACGGGCGAGGGGATAATGACTGCTTGGCAGTGTGGATTAAAAGCCGGGTCTTGCTCAGTGCCGAGCGAGGCCTGGTTCCAGCCTTCCTCCATGATCAAAAGGCGACTCGACACACCAGCACCAGCCTTGTCCGAGAAGAAGCAATCGCTGGGCGCCCAGCCCCCTCCCCTGCAACCAGGGAAGACGAGGGGTCTGAGCATCTCTGAGTTCAGAGGAGCACGGGCGCGGGGCCCCCGGGCGGCACGTCCCTGGCTCCTGGGCGGCACTCACCTCCACAGACGCTCCTTTTAAGAGCCGCAGCCCAGCGCCTGGCTGGGCTATAACAAGGACTTGAGGGAGCAAAAGGCTGTTAAATTTCCTTTTTCTTGCTCTTCTGCTCGTTAGTTTAGAACCAGGGGTTCCGTAGCTGCGCGTTTTCCTGCATCATTTAAGAACTTAATGAAAGTGGGGCCCGATTTTTCCGACACTCTTTACTCTGTAAATTTGTTTAGCTCTATTTTTTTTTTTTTTTTTAGCTGTCAGTTGAGGCTGTCGGAACCTAAATATTTTAATGTTGAAGAAATACAGGCTCTTATTTTGTTTGTTTTTTTGAGAGAGACATTTCTTGTCCTCACCCACAGGGTGTTTGTAAATCAGATGTTATGGGTTATGAGTGACCTTGAGTCTGAGTTCACCCCTATCGGTCCATCCTCTGACCTTAAAGCAGCCAAGTTGCCATAATGACCAAGGGGGAGGGGTCTGCGGCGAGGGGGTGTCCCCTTCCAAGAGCCAGTGTCAAAACCTCGGCCTCCACCAGATACTCCCTCTCTGCAGCAGGAGGCCTGAAGGGGTGTGTGGCTTTCTTGCACAATTTCAAAGCTCACGGTACTTAATTTATCCAGATATCAGGTTGAAAGCATTAAACGGTGTGTAACTTGACTCACGAGACTTGAAAGGACTTTAGAAATTGTTTCGTATACACATTGCTGAGGGACATAAAAAATAAGCAAATGAGAAGATAAGGCGTTGACTTGATATTGTAAAAATGTCCAAGTTTCATAAATTAATCTATATATTTAATGTTATTCCAAAAATCCTAATAGGATTTCTATTTCGGAACTTGACAAAACGTTTTTGCAGCCTACCCGGAAGACCAATTTAAAAAATAAAGACAAAGAAGGGAGCCCGTCCCACTAGATGTAACAATAAATTACAAAATAACAGTGATTACAATGGGCCAAGGATGATCTAAGAGTCTACAGGCAGAAAGAGGCCAGAGCCAACAGCAGATCAGCATTTAGACTGTGATTAAAGGTGCTATTCAGAGGGGAATGCAGAAGCTGTTTCCTAGGTGAGGTCGGGATAGTCAGCGAGCCTCAAGGAAACAAATTAGGTCACAGCCTCACATCATTTTCAGAATAAAATGTGGCTCCATTAAATATTTAAACGTAAAGATCAAAACCTTAAGCGAACACGATTTGAGTGCAGGTGAATATTGATCAGCTTTTGCAGTGGGAAAGGCTCTTTTGCACATCCACGCGACGCCAGAATCCAAGAGGAAAATGCTGATTGATTTGGTCGAAAAACAGGTGTTTTGAACACCTGTGTTCAAAACAGCACCATATATAAAATTAAAAGGCAAAGACAGACTGCAGAAGATATCGGCAGCATTGTCTGCCTCAAAGGGTCTGTGGTAGTGTCTGCCAAAATGGGTTAACGTTTTTAATATGTAAAGAGTTCTTGTAAATAAATAAAAGGATGAGACCCCGAGGGGATAGTGAAGGGATGGCATGAATAGACGTTTTGAAAAAGAAAAAAATTCAAATAGCCAATAAACATATGGAAAAGAAAGCTCAAATCTCATTAACGATCAAAGAAATGTAAATTACAGCAGCAATGCGCTAATCTGTTTTAACGGACAGATTTTTCCCCAAGGTAATGCCTGATGTTGACGGAGATGCAGAAACAAAACGGGTTGGGTTGGTGAAGCAGCCGGGCAGTTTTGCAGTGATGTGGCAAATTGTAGCGATGTGGCAAATTATAGCAAAAGTCTAAAAGAAGGTATCAGCTTTCAGAAGTTTGTCTTGAGGATGGATATTCTGTGTGTGTTGAGATGTACGTATAGCATGTTTTTTAAAATAATAGTGAAAAACTGGAGTGAAACTAAATAAGAAACAATATGGGGTTTGTTAACATTTGGCAGGCCAATTCACACAGTGCCAGGCAGCTGTGAAAATTTCCAGGAGAGGAGCAGACATGAGACAAATGTTCATGAAATGTTTTTGCTATAGGAAAAAAACAGACTGTACGAAATATTGTGTATGGTATATTCCTTTTTTCTCCAGGAAAAGAGATGTCTGCATGCAAAGCCTGGAAGATCACCAACATGTTAATGGTGGCTAGTTTGGGTCGGTGGTGTCATGAGCGACATGCATCAGTATTTCGACTTGCTTCATTATTTAAACTTTTCAGTGTTTTCCGCATGGTGTACAAAGATCGTGTATTACTTTCACAATCAGACTCAAAGAGTTAAAAAACAAGTCTTCTAAGCCAGTTCCCAAGCTGTCCCCAGAAGGGGCTGAGGCCTGAGGGATGTCAGCCCTGTAACAAGTTCACCCCAGAACAGACACTTGAACTCAGATCTCTTACTGCTGAGTCAGGGCTTGTTCTTGAGAACAGCGGGGTTTTGTTTTGACCTTGGCGGTTCCTTGTCCGAGGAGCTCCATACCTGAGAAACTGCCTTTAGGAAATAAACAACTCCATCTGTGGGAAGTGCCCTGTGCACGGTGATGTTCATCCCTGCGTGATTCACGATGGTGAAAACTATTAGCGACTGATGCGTTAAGTCATGGGGCGTGGTTAAGCGGCCATAGCTCGCTCGCTTGGTGAGGCATTGTTTAGCCATTAAAATGCTGGCAATGAAGAGTTGTGCCAATGTGAAAACGTGCTGTGGTGGCTGCAACGTCTGATGGAAAAAATCGGGACAGAAAATGCATATGTGATGATCGTGATCATAAACGTAAAATTTGGAAGAGAATAGGATAATTTGAGACTAGTTGTTAGGTTGGGGGATGGGGCTATCGAAAACATTTCTTTTGTCTTAAAAGTTCTAGTTCTTCTATAAAGCTATTATATTCTTTTATTAATTCCAAAAAATCTCAAGAAATAGATATAGCTGAACACCTTTCCAAACTCTCTGCGTAGGGCTGGATCCTGGATGGCATCCCTGAAACTCGGGAGCAGGTTCTGATGATCCAGGCCCTCGGGATCACCCCCAGACACGTCAGTGAGTACCCCCCGTGGGGCCCTCCCTGCAGAGCCACAGTCTCCGGGCCGGAGGAAGCGCCCTGCTCTGTGTCCAGCTCCCCACTGCCCACGCTCAGCCCAGGCAACCCCCAGGGGAAACGGAGGACAGTGCAGTTGAATTTTTCAGAGCTAAATGCGCTTGGGCCTCATTCTTAGAAAAGTGGGGTTTTGTTTTGACCCAGGGGGTTCCTTGTTCCAGGAATCCCACATGAGAGGAACTGTCTTTAGGAAATAATCTAAAATGTGGAAAAAGCATCTTGCACAAAGATGTTCCCCATGGAGTTGTTTATGACGGCGAAAATCGCTGGCGCTGGAAATGGTCAAGGGTGCGCTGTCCTTGGTGCTGAGCTTGTGTTTCCGGGCTGAGAAGGCCTCAGGGATGGCAGGTGGCGGTGGTTTTAATGTCATCATACAGCGAGAGACCCGTCCACGTCCACGGGATCCAAATGTCCGGGACGAATGCCCAGCGTGCCTGCTTTTCCTTCTCTCCTTCCTGCCCAGTCGTGCTCAGTGCTCCAGACACCGTCTTGATCGAGAGAAACCTGGGGAAGAGAGTCGACCCTCACACTGGAGGTACGGCCACCTCCCCGCCACCCCCACCCCACGGCGTCTCTGAGACCCCTAACAAGAGCCCCACTCGCCCCGCGCTGAGCACCTGCCCTCTGCCCTCCGGCTTCGGCGGCAGGCAGACACGGGCTTCGGGGCCGGCTCCGCCGCTCTCCAGCTGTGGGGCGTGGGTCAGGATGCCCAGCGTGGCTGAGACTCCGTGTTCTCATCTGTACATGGGATGACAACACTGAGACCCACCTGACCGTGGTGCGACCGCTGTGCGGATGCAGCGGGAGCCTCGGGTGGGTGCCCGTCGGCGTCCTGGCACGGTTGCCCTGAGCACCGCCACCATCTGGGTGTCGTCAGCAGCGCTGTAAGAGCAGGTCCAGAGCCAGGCCGCGGACCGCACCGCCCGGGCGGGTCAATGCCCCTGGCTGTCAGGCTCGGGCCCCAAGGACCACTCGCCCCCGGCCAGATGGGCGGCCCGTGGGTGGGTGACTCCAACCGTGTCTCTCTGTCCCTGCAGAAATTTATCACACCACCTTTGATTGGCCCCCCGAATTTGAAATCCAGAACCGACTGATAGTGCCAGAAGGCATCTCGGAGCAGGAGACGGCGCAGAAGCTGATGGCGTATCACAGGAACATAGTCAGTGTCCTCCCCTCGTACCCCAAAATCCTGAAGGTCATCAGTGCCGACCAGCCGTGCGTGGACGTCTTCTACCAGGGTAAGTGCAGCGCCCTTCGACCTTTCCCCTGGTGCTACTTGATGCAGCAGTGGCCAGTGCCCCGGATGTGCTCGGGACCCCGGGGGTCAAGTCATAGACGGCCCGGGTTTCCTGTGGGGCACCTGGGAGCGCCCCTCTGGCAGACCCTGGGCTGACGTCCTGCGCTCCGTGTGGTTGGCAGATTCGACAATGAGGGGTGTGGGGACAGGAGACTCGAAGGACAGCATGGGAGGGACATGGCAGCAAGAAGTTTTGCCCCAAGGGTGACGGAGAAGGAAGAGAAAATTTATGAACACTAAAAATACAGCAACAAAATCCCACCGCCACTGCAAAACCCCAGAACTACAACATAACCGAAGTGTCGTGAGTCCATTTAAAAACCGACTGAAGTGGGCAGGTGTGTGTGGGGGATGTTGAGTCTCGAGACTTTGGAGCCAGGTGACCTGTGTTCAAACCTGAGCCCCACGCACCCCGCTGTGCCGTCTTCGGCAAACTCTCTTAACCTTCGGGGCCTCGATTTTGCCATCCCTAAAATAGGAGCAAAAATCGTGGCTCCCCACAGGCCCGAGTGAGGGCGACACGGGATTCTGCACATCACCTGCCCACAGCCGCGTGCCCTGTGCCTGGTGCCGAGAATTGGCTCAATACACAGCAGACATTATTGCTCTTGTCATGATTTGTCATCCTGCCCCAAAGGCCAGGGAAAGTTACAGTAATTCTACCCCAAAGCAGCTGAATTAGAATATTTTTAAAGTCCAGACGCTGTCTCGTTGCCTCCGAGGCTGGTTATCTCCTTCGTGCAATGCCAGGTAAATGACGCAGTAAAAACACCACCAGACGTTTAAGTCACTTGGCAGTTTACCTGGGCTTTTCCTTGTACATTCTCTTAAATCTCTTCAAGAGAAGCTTTGTTTGCTGGGGAGGCGGTTCTGGGCCCCCGGGCTGGCCCCACCTCCCCGTGCACCTGTGTGAGCGGCTTTGCTCTACCCAGAGCCTGGCGATGGCACAGAAACTGCTCAGGTGTCACGGGAACTCTGTCAGGGGCCCTGTGTCTAGAAACTGATGCTTTGAAAACTGCCAGGCTTATGGGTGGCTTATGATTTCCCAGCGATTCTGCCTCTCAGAAGGATCTTTAGCAGCAAACACTGCGCTCTGAAGAGAAATAACCGCAACATTTCTCTTATGCCACGAGTCTGGATCTACACATTAATTACTTCCAAGTTACTTAATTAAATTTAAAAGTTCATATGATCGTTCATAAAGAATTCATGCCCGGAATTGTAAATAAAAACGTGAGTGTCTGAATATATTAATTATTATTAATTAATAATGCAGAGAGATAAATTGAAAATTGGAATGCAAAATTCTCTCTGTTGTTTTTTTTTTAATCTCTCTGCAGTGCATCCAGCAACCACATATTTTTAAAAAGAATAATTAGATGCCGAGACTGTCTGGGGGATCATTACTTCTAATTAACTTTGTTATTTACTGTAAATTAAGCGTCGTTTGTAAGCAGGCCGCTTTGCCTGTAGTATTTGTGTGCTTCCGATATGCCGACTATGGCGATTGAGAATAAAGAGGGCCTTGCTCGAATCGCTTCCTCCAGGTGTGCCACCGGCGGAAATGTCACCTGTGGTGGCAGGTGGGGAGAGTTGCCCAGCCCTGCCGACTCTCTGTAAACGGGGGCGAGAGTGACACAGCCCTCGTGGGACTGTGGGCTGAGCCAATCAGATAATGCCTGAAGCGTGTTTAGTTACCAATGACTGCACGCTTTCGGTGATGGCCATGGTCACGCGCTCGAGGACCGCCTGTCACTTCTGCCTCTAGCTCTAAAAAAGAGGGCACTTGTGGTGTCTCTCCTGACCCTGCCATGAAAAAGCCCTACAAAGATTTGAGGGTCGAAATCGATTTTGCCCCCCACAGGGGACATTTGTCAACGTCTAGGGACATTTGAGGTTGCCGTGCCTGGGAGGGTGCCTCTGGCATCTTGTGGGTAGAGGCCAGAGATGCCGCTCAAACACTACAATGCACAGAACAGGCCCCACGACAAGGAGCCGTCTGGCCCTAAATGTCGAGAGTGCGAAAGTGGCCAATCCTGCCACACCTGTCACTAGTTTCAGGGTGGCCGGGCTCCTGACGGCCATGTGTTGGCTCGGCCCTTGTCCAGGGTGGAACCTGCCTGAAGGCAGAAGGTGTCACAGGGCCACCCATGACTGGCCTTGGCTGCTGGATGGTCTGGGTCCCTGGCAGGAGAGGGGGCTAGAGAGGGAGACCCAGATGTGGGCAGCTGGGGAACGGGCACGGCCTCGGCCTCAGCGGCAGGCAGCTCCCCTTGTCAGGTGCCTAGTGGCGGCCTTTTAACGGCCTCCTCAGCCTGCTCTCACCCCCCCACCCCCCACTCCGTGCTCGGGTCGGAGGTGACCTGGTCTGATGTTCAGTAGCTTTTGGCAGCCAGTGCCCCCACTGTGCGGCCACCGCAGTGCTGTGACGCCCCGCCCCGTGGACCCACCTCTGTTCGTCACGTGCCAGGGCACAGCACGGGCCTGGCCCTTTCCCGCGACCTGTCTGCTGGCCGCCTCCTTGCAGACTCACAGCAAAGTCGGTGTCACCAGCGTGCAGCTGCGGATTATTCTCCGTCAGTTCCCGAGTCCTTTAGAAGTCCCCGCAAGCTGGGCCCCCCGCGTGGCCTGATGTGGGTATCAAAGCCTGTCCCTGCCACTAGGAGGCTGGTCTGGTCCCCAGCTTCAGGTTAGAGGCTCGGCCTCCATTCAGATGGGAACTATGCCCGCCCAGTGGTGTGTCCTGTGTCCCTGGACCTGCCCTCAATACACCTCCCCCCAACCAGGAGAGGAGCACGGATGCCCACACTGCTCTAGAGGAGTCTGGGGCGGTGCCCCGGGCGGCTTCCGTCCACCTCGCCGCCCCTCCGCCTGGGCGCCAGGCCTGAGGCGTACCCGCTCAGCAGCCGCAGGGAGCGGCAAGGGTCTCCGTGCAGCCGTGAAGGAGAGTTAGGGTCCCGCGGGAGGCGGATGGGCAGAGGTGCTGCGTGCTGCTCCCCTTCTCTGGGGCGCGGTTTATCACCCTCTCATCCTCTCTCTCCAGCTCTGACCTACGCCCAGACTAACCATCGATCCAACGCCCCGTTCACCCTGAGGGTGCTGCTCCTCGGGCCCAAGGGCAGCGGGAAGCGTCTGCAGGCTGCCCTCCTGGCCCAGAAATACGGCCTCGTCAGCGGTGAGTGCCCGCAGCTGCCCTGCTTCCAGAACCTTCCCCTGCCGCCTGCCCTCCCAAGCACTCCTGCTTGATGGGGGCGGTGAGAACGAGACCAGTATCGCTTCTCTTTCTTGCTCTCTGCTCTGAACAATTTCCAGTTAGCCCATCTTCGCAGAGATGAGGTCTTTTTCCTCCTGAAGAATATTGCCATAGAAGCATCGCCAGTGAAAACAAGTCCGCAGCCCAAAGAGCAGAACAGTTTCTTGGCGTCATGTTTGTACCCGTTGGAGAGGTGGCTCCCTGGGCTCTGCACCAGAGCGGCTTCCACCCAGCCCCCGCCGTGTCCTGAGGCCGCAGCTCCTGCAGAAGGCCACCTGCTGCTTGTTCATTTTCTCCCCATCCCAGGTCAGCGTGTTTGCAGGCAGACAGTGTCTGAACTAGGTGTTTACAGGCAGACAGTGTCTGAACCAGAGGAAGATTTCTTGCTTGGCACAGTTGCAATAAATATTTTACCAGGAGGAGAGAAAATATTGAAATCAGTTCTCCAGGTCTTTCCCAGGGCGGTCTGAGTGGTCTCAGATGCCAGCCTGTCTGCAGGAAGGTTAAGGGCTGGGAGGGGGGACGGAGCTGGGGCAGGCACAGCACGCTGGAGGGAGTTAAAGGGCCCCCCATGCTCCGTAAGCCTAAATAACCTCTACTTTGTTTACTAAGCAACCACAAGATCTGTACCCCACATGCATAAATATGCATATATGTTCTCCCAAGTTGTACATGCACACCATGCAAATACATGTACACACACACACACACAAATATATGTATACCGTCCCAGAAGGATCAAGCTTTGAATAAAAATGTTTTTCAATTAGGCCCCCTACAACGTACGATTCCAAAGCCACTGAGACTAGCCAGGAATCAGTGACAAAAATCATACCCATGAGAAGAAGACGGAGAACTGAGCAGTTATTTTGATTAGCTTAGAAAATTCCTAATAGTAACAATATTAGTATTTTACTAAAAATACTAAATAGTAGTATTCTGATTCGGTTAGCATAAAAAAAAATAGTCTGGACATTTTAAGATAAAAAATATTTTTGCTTGCCTTGACGCTTTTTTTTTTTTTTACGTATTCTTCAGATAATTTCTGCTCTTTTGATTTTCCCGCTTAAGGGCATTTTACATTTCCAGCTTTGGTGTAAGACAAAAAAAAAATAGTCTGGACATTTTAAGATAAAAAATATTTTTGCTTGCCTTGACGCTTTTTTTTTTTTTTAGGCATTATTTTTTAAGCATTATTTTTTTTAAGCATTATTCGGATAATTTCTGCTCTTTTGATTTTCCCGCGTAAGGGCATTGTACATTTCCAGCTTTGGTGTAAGACGATTTCTTCGTTAAGAAGGAGCAGCTGTCTGCTCGTAGCTCCGCCCACACGTGTCACATGTGGACCTTAAGTCCGTGCGCTTCCTGTCAGGTGAAGGGACAGGAAGAGTTACCGTGAGGACAAGCTCCAAGGCACGGGAAGGGTCGGCAAGTTAGCAGCAGCACCTCAATACGGGGCACGGCTTTATCGAGACTGTCGTCGCTGTGTCATATTTTATGTGGACGCTCTCCTCCGAGAATAGCAATTTTTTTAATTTAAATTGTTTCAACACACCAATCATGAAGAAATGAAATTACCAGACTAGATCTTTCCAAAAATGAGTATAGAAAAGCTCGTCGTGGTTTTTGCTTTGTAGCCATAGGCATTTGGGGGCTCTCTGCAATCATTGAGCGTTTGGAGACTAACTCCGAAAGTTCTCGTTTCTCAAAGGTGTTCTTGATAAATACAAGACATCGTGAGATTTCAGTAAACCGATTTAGGGGCCCTACCATCGACAGAGGCAAGCACTGCGTTGTCCCCTGAGTGTCTGCAGAGGCCCATCTGCACCCAGAGCTCCGGGAACTGCTGCCTCCACAGCCAGGGTCCTCACATGCCCTGGCTGGGTTGTCACCTCCACTCCAAGGACCTCTCCGTCCTGGGAAAACGTCTCCCAGCGAATGAACAAACAACCCAACGTTCACTCCAATAAGGTTTATTGAAAGACTCCCGTTTATGCTTGGCGGGAATATAAACGGGCACAACTCTTTGACAGGAAGGACGCTATCGATTAAAATGCTAACTGCAAATCCTTTGGCCCACTGATTTCACTCCTAGGATTTTATGCTACAAAACATTCACTCATTTATGCAGTAAGAGATGTGAAGGGTGCATAGAGACAAATAAAGGCAACCCTAAACTCTGTTCGTGAGGGGGTCAGTTAAGTAAGTTACTTACAGTAGACGCGCACCATGGAGTACTTGGCAGCTGTAGGAAAGAAACTCTGGAGTGACTTCATGTCTGTGATGTATTGTGAAATGGGGCGGGGCGGGGCAGAAAGCAAGTCACTCAGCAGTGTTCAGGGCCCGATTTCGTTTTTTGTTCAAAACAGTATGTTAGTATGTGGTTCAAAACATCTGAAGGAACATCCATGCGCCAAGCTGGTTATCTCTGTAGAGTGGTATGTTATACAATTCTGATTTTTTTTGTTTTTTGCAATGAGCATGAATTTTCTAATTAGAAACAGCTGTGGAAAATTTTATTAAAATATTAATATTCCTCAGTGAGTGCCTGCTGTATGCAGTGCACTATATTGGGTACACAGAGAGGGCAAATGTAAAAAAAGAGAGAGAGAGAGAGAGAGAGAGGAACTTAAGGGCCCAGGCTTGGGATGGGGAATGGGGGGTGGGGGTGGGGGATGGGCAAAGAGCGGGGGGCTGATCCCAGCCCAGTTCCACGTGTGACTGATGTAAGAACGAACCTTTAAGGGAGTGAGACTGTTGCTGCGTCTTCTTTACAGAACGTTGTAGAGTGTGCCGGTCGCAGGCGGGTTTTAAACCATACTCTGCTGATGCATACGCTCAACGTTACTCATTTTCCTCTAGAAACGTCTTTAGCTGTATCTCACAAAGGGTTAACGTGCGCTGGTTTACCATGCGGTTCAAAATATCTCGTAAGCTCCCTCGTGGTTTCTTGCCTCACTCAAATATTATTTAGAGATGCGTTGCTTGGTTTCCAAATATTTGAGAATTTTCCAGATTTTTTTTGTTGTTGTTACGGATTTCTTATAATTCTGTTGTGGTCAGAGAACATACCCTATATGATTTCGATCCTTTGAAATTTATCGATACTTTTTATGGCCCAGCATACGGACTACGTTGGTGACTTCCGTGTGCACTTGAAAAGAATACGTATTCTGGCATCGTTTACAGTGTTGTAAAATGTTAGTTAGGATATGATGTTTGATAGTGTCCTTAATGATTTCTATTTATTATTTCATTTACTGAGAGAGCTGCGTTAAAATCTCCAACTCTGATCGTGGATTTGCCTGTTTCTCTGCCGGTCTTTCTTCCATGTAGTTTGAAGCTATGTTGTTAAGTGCATATACACTAAGGATTGTTACGTCTTCTTGATGAACTGATCCTTTTATTGTTGAGAAATGTTCCTCTGCCTCTCTAGTAATACTTATTTTCTTGAAGTCTACTTTAATATTAATATAGTCACTTTCTTATGATCAGTGTCTGTATGGTGTGTCTTTTAAACTTTTAAACTATCCGTGTCTTATATTTTAAGTACATGTCTTATAGACAACATGTAGCTGGGTCTTGCTTTTTCAAAAATCCAGTCTGACATTTTCTGCCTTTTAATCGAAGCATTTAGTCCGTGTCCATTTAAAGTAATTTTTTATACGCTGATTTCAAGTCTGCCGCCTGTGTTTTTGGTCTTCCTCTCGTGTTATCTGTTCTTTGTTCCTCCTTTCCCTCCAAATTGTGGATTCGCCAGATATTTTTAGTGATCCGTTTTGTTCCTCCATTGCCTCCTTTAGCTTCGTCTCTGCCTTATCTTGTCAGCGGTTGTTCTGGGGATTAAACATGCAGCCTTTACTCGAATTAATGTTCCAGCTCTCCACGTAGAACACGCGGTCCGTGCAGCAGTGCGTTCCCGTTCTTCTTGCTCCCGTCCATTGTGCTGTCGTTGTCACACATGTCACCTCTACACATGTTATAAACTCCACAGTACATTACAGTCATTTCTGCTGTAAGTAGTCTTTCTTTTAAGTCAAGAAACGTGGGGGAGAAAGGCTTTTATATACAACCACATATCAACACGCTTCATTCCTTTGTGTGGATCCAGGTTCCCATCTATCATTTTCTTTCAGCCTAAAGAACTTCCTTTAACATTTCTTGTAGTGCAAGTCTGCTGGTGACAAATTCCCTGAGCTTTCATCTGTCTGCAGATGTCTCTATTTCCCCCTCATTCTTGAAGGGTGTTTTTGCCGCCTATAGAAATCTCCGTGACAGGTTTTTTTTTTTTTCTCTCGTCTCCCTTTAAAGGTGTCATTCCATTGCCTTATGGCTTGCATTGCTGCTGATGAGAACTCAGAGCTAATTTTCATCATCGTTTCCCTATAGATAAAGCAGCTTCTCCCCATTCTGGCGGCTTTGAATATTTTCTCTTTATCTTTAGTTTTCAGAGACTTAACTATGATGTATTAAGGTGTGGTTTACCTTGTGTTTATTCTTCTTGGGTCTCAGAGATTCTTGGATCTATGGATCGCTATTTTTCATCAAATTTTGGAATTCTCCTGCCATTATTTTCTCTCTCTCTTCTTTCTGGAACTCCCGTCACACGCGTGTTAGGTGCTCGATGTCGCCCTCCAGTTCCCTGAGATCCTGTCCCGGTTTCCGGCCCCTCCCCCACCTCTCTCTTTCTTTCATTCCGGATACTTTCTGTGGCCATTTTCCTTTCTTCAAAGTCACAGATTGCAGCCCATCCAGTGATGTTTTCCATTTAGGGTACTGTCGATATTCCAGTTATAGAGTTTCCTTCTGGTGCTTTTTTTATACTTTCCATTTCTCTGAGATTCTTCCATCTGTTCACTCATTTTGACTATCTTTC
>NW_006441061.1:7249504-7263340 GCF_000325575.1 Pteropus alecto | reverse complement strand
TCCCTAACATATAATAGCGGCTCCGAAGTCCTTATGTGCTGATTCTGACATCTGTGTCATCCCTTGATCTGATTGTATGGCCTGTTTTCTCTCCTTACAGGAGTCACATTTTCCGATTTGTATTGCATCTCAAGTAGGTTTGGATTATATGCTGGACACTGGTTCTCGCATTGTCGAGAGTCCGGTTTGTGCGGTTCTCCTTTAAGGATGCTGAGTTTTAACAAGCAGGTAATTTACTGGAGGACCCATGTGGTCCCGTGGAGACTTTCTCTTAGTTTTGTTAAGGCCTGAGGGCTAGAATCCTTACACCTGAGGCGTGCCCTCCTGGAGGCTCAGCTAACCGGCGGGGCTTAGCAAGGCCTCTCACTTGGGCTGTTTGTAGGCCAGTGTCTCCCCGCGCTGTGTGAAGCCCCACTCAGTGAACAGCGGCTCAGTAGCTCTCCCCCGCCGGGCCCGCTGGAGGCTCGCCCCCGCACCCGTGCAGCTCTGCATTGACCAGACTCAAGTGCATCGCAGAGCTCCCTCCTCCTCCTCACCTGCTTTACAAGTAAGTGGGCTTAACAAGGCCCACACTGCAGTCTTGATTTCCCGTGGCTCTGTCGGCTTCCCCTGCTTCCTGTGCTCTGGTTTCAAAAGTGGCCGCGGGCAGAAGCCAAGGACGAACATGGGACCGTGTCTCTCTCCTCTCAGCATTGCGGCCCTGGCCGTCTGCTGGCCCGCGCCCGAAAAGGGCTGCTTCGCGTATTTCGTTCAGGTCGGTGGCTTTTTAGGACAGGAGGTAAATCTGGTGGCTGTTACTCCTTCACGGCCAGACGTGGACGCTGAGCACGGGCCTGGGTCTGGCCCCCAGCTTTGCTGTCTGCCGGCTCCGTGGCCTAGAACAAACGGGGGACCCGGCCTCCTCCGTCTCGGTTCCTTATCTGAGGAACCTCAGGTTGTCGCGAGGACCGAGAGAGACACCGCACAGTCGGCGCGGGGCTGGCTGTGTGGAAAGGGCTCAGGGACCATCGGCCCTGGGGAGGGGGGCTGCCAGCCGTTCTCACCGCTGTCACCTCCACAGCGGATGAAGCACGTCCTTACTGGCGATGGCTGTTGTCTTGAACAGTCGCTTCATGCAGTTAGTTTTAAGGTTGTCGTTTGGTTTCTTTAATGTAGGAAGAAAGGTCCTTAGCCGTACAGTTAAGAAAAGCGAGACAGGCAGTTAGCGACTCACGAAGGCACAGCTGGAACCTTCCAGCTTCGGCCGTCAGGCTTTGGTGCCAGGAAAGGGCCGCCACGCTGGCTCACCCCATGCTCTGGACCGACGCCTCCCGTGTCAGCGTGGCTGGGGCACAGTGGGGCTCACGAAGGACAGGCCCCCGCTGGCCGGGACTGAGCATCGAGGGGTCAGCACTGTGCAGGGAACTGCAGGGTGCTGCCTTGATCACGAGGGAGTCCATTTGTTCTAGAAACCAGCCCTGCGTGCGGCCGCGTGAGCCCACGGAGGCGCCGTGCGAACCGCAGGCTTCACCCTCGCGTAGGGACAGCGGGGACCGGGGCTCCCTTGGGCACGTGGCTCAGGCCAGGCAGTTCTCCGCCTGCACGTCAGTGTCCGCTCGGCCCGCAGGAGCGTCCGCGGCGGCGACTCCCCGGCTGCGTCTTCCTCACGCCGTCCATTTCTACCCTGTTCTTTGCCAGGTGTCTTCTTCTTCATCCTGCGTCTCCCTCCTCAGCGGCCATTTCCCCCATCCCTGTGTGATGTTTGCTTTCACTCGGCCACACCCCCACACTCAGGAAACCCTTTCATGTGTTTTCAGTGACCTCCCCACCGCCCCTGCCCAGCAAGCCGCCCCGCGGTTTCCTTTTTCCTCGATTTCCCTTCCGTTTACGATTTAACGGGTGTCTCTGTGTTTCTCTCCCTCCAGTCTGCTGTGGGCGACTGCTGAAAGAGGCCGTGGCCGACAAGTCCAAGTTCGGCGAGGTCATCCAGCCGTTCTTTGAGAAGGACCTGGCAGGTAGGCCACCCTCTCCGTAACTGCCACCCCTGTGAGTCTCGCTAGGCACCTGGGGGCTCACGCTGGGGAAGACGGTCTGGGAGAGAGAAACGGGGCTTTCTCGTGAGCAAAGGTGCTGCCGCTGCTCCCTGGTCAGGCCTCTTGGCTCCGAGCTCGAGAGAAACGGGGCTTTCTCGTGAGCAAAGGTGCTGCTGCTGCTCCCTCATCCCAAGAGAGGTTGGTGGTTTGGAACGTTTCTGTTTTCAAGAGTGTTTGCTTTCTGTAACTGATAACGCTTGAAATCGAGAGCCAGGACAGGCCCCAGAGCCACCCACAGCCATCATTACTCCGTGTACAAAAAGATTGTGAGCAAACGTTCCGATTTAAGCAGACGTCAGAGCCAGAAGGTTCAGACCGCTTTGTGGGCGACTGACCGACTGACCAACTGGCCATTGGTCCTCAGAGGGGCAGATGCCACTCGTCTGATGCCGGAGGCTGGACTAGATTATCTTTCCGGAACACCCCCATGACCTGCGATCTGATGCGTTCCTGAGGTCTCACCCCCCGGGAGAGGCACCCTTGAGATCGTTGTGGTCCAGTTTCCCGAGTCGACACGTGAGCCAGGGAGAGGGGACCGAGCAGCTGAGGCCAGCTCATGCCCGGGCCCCTCTGGACCCTCAGTCTCTTCCTCGGGCAGGGCATCTCCCAAGCACCCATACCCCCTCCAGCTCCTCGCGCAGTCAGTACAGGCTCCGTCACCGGATCTGACGTGCACGGTCCCTACAGTGGGGAAGCCGATGCGCAAGGAGCTGCGAGCTCACGGACCATGCCTGCGAGGGCTGGACTCCGTCCCGCGGACCGCACACCGCACACCGCACACCGCACACCGCACACCGCACACCGCCGCCTCCTTCCATATCCTGGTAGTCAGTGGACGAGGATGCGGCCAGGACAGGCCGCTAGCTCCTAATGGTCAGCTCAGAGTGCCCTGGGGGTGAAGTCCTGGCCTGGTACTCCCAAGTCCCTCTTAAGGGGTCCTGTCCCCAGGGTGAAGTTCAAGTGTGGCAGAGTCAACGACGTGCGTGGGGCAGGCTAGTGAGCGAGTCTCTTCATTCCTGAGTCACCAGGTGGCAAACAGCAGGAGGTGGGACCAGGAGGCCTCCGTGATCCCTATGGTGCTCCCCTGCCCGGTCCCCACCCTGGGGACACCCCCAGCCGTGTGCTCTGCTTGGAGGATGTGTGGGAGGTGTGTGAGGTGTGTGAGATGTGTGTGAGGTGTGTGAGGTGTGTGAGGAGTGTGTGGTGTGTGCGGTGTGTGCGGTGTGAGGTGTGAGTTGTGTGAGGTGTGTGCGGTGTGCGGTGTGAGTTGTGTGAGGTGTGTGCGGGGTATGAGGTGTGTGCAGGTGTGAGATGTGTGTGGTGTGTGAAGTGTGAGTTGTGTGAGGTGTGAGTTGTGTGAGGTGTGTGCGGTGTGAGGTGTGAGTTATGTGTGGTGCGTGCGGTGTGAGGTGTGAGGTGTGTGCAGTGTGCAGTGTGTGCAGTGTGTGCGGTGTGAGGTGTGAGGTGTGTGTGTGCAGTGTGAGGTGTGAGTTGTATGAGGTGTGTGCGGTGTGTGCAGTGTGTGTGGTGTGAGGTGTGAGTTGTGCGGTGTGTGAGGTGTGAGGTGTGTGCGGTGTGAGGTGTGAATTGTGTGCGGTGTGTGAGGTGTGAGTTGTGCGGTGTGTGAGGTGTGAGTTGTGTGCGGTGTGTGCGGGGTGTGCGGTGCCTGGGCCGTGCCGCTGGGGTAGGTGGTAGGAACGGGGTGCTGGGCCTGACGCGTGGTTCCTCCCGCGATGCCCCTTCCCGCTGTGGGATGGGGGCGTGGGGGGGGTCCGCGCCCTAAGGAACAGTGGCCGACCGCGCGGGTGAACGTGTGTTCTGCCACGTTACGTGTGGCTGCGTCTCGGTCCGTCGCACGGACTGGACGGTGACTCGCTTCATTCTCCACCAAGGAGCCTGTAGCTCGGGGCCGGCGCGGCCGAGCCCGTGGCGACGGCCGGGCAGCGCAGCTCTTCTCTGGCTGCGTCGTGCAGCTTTTCTGGATTTTGAGTTTTTTCTCAGAACGACGTTACGGAAGCGAATACGCAGGTGGTTTCCAAATTCGCCCTTCTTCAGAGGTGCTGCGAGGGGCTCTCGTGCCCACCCGGGTTTGCGCCTCCCGACAGCCTCAGGGCCCCAGGCAACGGCCCCTGGCGCCTGTGACTCGTCCTTCTGTCCGTCAGCGAGTGCGTCGCGCCTGTGCCCCCGCGCCCGGGCCGTCCCGGGGTGCGGCCGGCTTCCTCGTTTTCTACGGCCGCAGAAGCGAACGGCGGTTTAAAACAGCGCGAACGCGTGCTCTCCGGGGCCTGGGGTCGGAAGTCCTGGTCAGGGCGTCAGCGGGCACGTGGCCCGAGGCTCTGGGACTCTGTTCCCCGGCCTTGTCCGGCTCCCGGGGGCGCCCGCCTCCATCTTCAGAGTCAGCAGTGCTGCGTCTTCAAACCTTTCTGTCTCCGGCCGCCAAAAATACACGCACAGATCTTTCTGACGGCGGTTGAGGGGCAGCGCCGTTGTCTCCGTTGCCGGTGACTGCAGAGCAGACGGAGCGTGGCGTCCTACGGTCGGCGAGACCACGCGCTCCGGGCCTCAGAGCTCCGTGCTCACTTCTCCCTCTGCAGCCTTTTGTTTGCTTAGACCGTGTCGCTCGATGCTTCTGCGCTTCCGACAGAATTAACGACACAACAACAAGCAATATCACAGCTCCCCGACAGAAGCAGGGCCGTCTGTCCTTCCACTCATCCGGAGCTCACGGGGACAGCGGAGACTAAGCGTCTCATTAGCGGGAGATGCCGCGGGGAGAGCTGGCGGCCGGGACCACCCCGGCCCGGCAGGGCCCGCTTCTCCGCCAGCCGAGGCAGAAGAAAACGCAAACCGTTCTCAGAATGCGGTCTGAAGGGAAGGTCAGCTGAGCTCATCTCCCAGTAAGTGCAGTGGGCAGCCCGGCCAGGTCCCCGGCTGCTCGCATCCCGCGTCGCTGGTGTCCGGCATGCACGTGGGGCTGGGAATGGTCACCACCCACAGCACCCCAGTCGGGGTCAGGCCAGGGTTGCTGGGAGCATTGGAGGGAGGGGGTGGTGGGGGTCTGTGGGCTCAGCTGGGCCCACAGCTGGGACAAGCCAGCTGAGATGCAGAGGGGGCTCCTTACCCCATAAACGGCCACGTCTCTATGTGGGGGATGGGAAGACTGGGCCCAGGCCTTCCCCAGGAAGAGCCCCGGCTGAGTGGAGGCAGACGTGGGAAGGGAGTCCGTCCACACTGGGCCAGGGGCCCGCCGGCTGGAAGGGCCAGTGCCATGAGCGGCTCTCCTCTCCAGGGAAGCGGGGCGAAGGGGACAGTGGAGTTCGTCTTCCCAGCACTGCCCTGGGGACAGAGGTCCCCTCGGGAATACATGCGAACAGCGCGGACACGTCCTCTGACACCTTCCGCCGCCGCCAGGACTCCCGGAAGAGGGAGATGGTGTTGCTTTTTGGGGGGCCCATCGAGGCTTCCTAGGGTCCCGGAAGGCAGGAGGGCGCCAGCCACCCCCACGCAGGTGTCTTCTCCTGTGACACCCAGAAGCCCGCAGGGGCCGGGCAGCTCGGCTAATGGGCAGAGGTCCTTGATAAGGTCACAGAGGCCTCGTCGCCCTGGGGCAGAGCCCTGGCACCTCTGAGCTGGCAGCTGTCACCGCCAGAGCATCCAACCGTGTGGCTAACCCAGTGCAGAAATTTGCTTTCACCACCTACCCGCCGCGAGGCCAGCCCGTGCCCTTCTGGGCACTGGGCCTCTTCCTCTGGGGACACTGCCCAGTGCCCCTGGCTGCCGGCCAGCTCGCCAGCCAGTCTCTCCCTGGGATCCCTGCAGTGGGGGCTGGCGCCCTCCCGCCACTCGCCTTGGAGCTGCGAGCCCCCAGTCGGGCGGTCTGTTACCGCGGTGCGTCTCGGCCACCCTCACGGTCGTGTCCCCGTCGTCACCTCTGCGGACTTCGTTTTGCTCCTTTTAGTCCTCACAGGTGCTGCCAACACCTCCTCCTCCTTTTGAATCAGGAGCAAAGTCGATAACTGTGTCGTTTCCCATCTTCCCACATTTACTGGGCGCAGGACCCAGGGCCCCGTCTTAGCTCGTCCTGAGTCTCTTGGTCCTGGGCTTCTGGCGGCGGCGCTGTGGGTGGAGGGTCAGGGGGTGCCCTGGACTTGGAAACACATAGGTCTGACCCGCTAAACTCCCCCGACTCCAGCTGCGGCTGCAGTGAGCAGAGCGAACATGCTCCCGGGGGTGCTGCACGCGGCCGCCTGACGCAGCCACCGCAGCCGGCGTGGGGCTGGGCGGTGGGGAGAGCCTGTCGCTTTACACAGGGACAGGACAAGTGAAGAAAATGATTCTGGGATTTTGGAAAAATAACTTCTCAGCTGCTTATGCACCACATGCAGCTGATGGTCGGCACGGGTGGGCTGTGTTGCCCCGTGCAGTATGGCACCGTGTGAGGATGTGTGTGTTCCTCCTCCGAATCAGGCAAAGGGGCTTCTGGATCTCATTCTCTGCGTAAGTCACCGGCGACGGCGACTCACAGCGGCCACCACCTCCACGTGTGCGCTCAGCTCCCTCCCCGGGGCTCCATGCCTCGCGAGCGGCCTGTGGCAGGCGAGATGGCTTGCTTCTGCAGAGCCCGGCTTCCTGTCCGTGCCCACTGGCACGTCTGGGTCACGCCCTCGCCTCACCCGAGAAGGGAGTCCGCACCGCTGTGGTTCAGGCCTCCTCCCAGGCACCTCAGCCGTATTTTGTGGCCCCGTGGCCATTGGTGGCAGATACAGCCTAATTCGAGATGGCTGGCTCTGACCGGTGGGGCGGAAGGGTGGCCTCCGGCCGGCCCTGCTGACTGGTTTTGTCCTCGAACGTGGCGTGGGCTTCCTCCGGTGATCGGGTACCCAGGGAAGACACCGAAGCAGCCGGAGGCCCGTCTTGGCCTCGTTGGTGTACGTCTTTGCTCTGAGCGTGTCCGATGTGGATGTTGATCTTGATCTGTCGGGGCAGCACTCAGATCGTGTTGGGGCATCATGTCCCCCTGCGGTGGGGAGTTTGAGTCAGACTCTAGCTTTTCACATTTGCTGCCTCTCCAGGAGCGGGAAGGAGAGCTGTGCACCTTCCAACACCTGCCAGCCTGCCTTGTCGGCCAAATTACTGTGAGCCACCAAGTCACTTCACCCCTATAACCCCCCCGACCCTGTAGGCCCCCTGAACGCCTGAGGGAAGACCTGGGTCCTTGGTGTACACGCCGGACGTACCGACTTCCGGGCACCCGCCTAAAAGCGCCAGGCCTGACCTGTGGGAGGCAGAGGGGGTGCCACCTGCACCCCCACCCCGCGTGCCCCCATGCTTCTGTCTGGAGAAGGCTTCGCACCGCCTCAGGGACGCGGAGAGGCGGGAGACCAGAGCGAGGTGCGGCCAATTTGCAGCTTTTCTGGTGACGAGATGCCACCGTGGCGAACGCGGCCCTCGTGGCACCAACCCGCCAAACCAGCCCCGACTTGGGGTGACTGCGAGCATTTCGAGAGCCCCCGTGCATCCGCGTGCCAGGACGCATGGGTCAGAGCGCAGCCAAAGCGCCTCCTTTTTTTTCGGGGAATTAATATTCTCATCACTAAATACACACGAAAGCCCCGACAATAGCCCAGCTTTTCGCTTTTGTTCAAAACTTGCAAGGAGTTGCCGAGTCGAAAGACTGAAGAGAAGCCTCGCATCCGAGGCCCTGAGCGGAGCGCGATCTCCTGGCAGCCTCGGCGAGCTGCCAGCCCCGAGCCGGGGAGGGTGGCCCCCGGGGGCCGCGGCCCGTTTCCAGCCAGTCTGCACGTGGTGTGTTTGCACTAGCCGGAGACAGCGCCTGGCTCTCTAAATAATTTACCGGTTGATTAATAGACTCACAGGGGTATAATTAGAGGAGGAGAGACAGTGGGCACAGTAACCAGCACAGTGCTTGGGGGAACAGGAGCCTTTATTTTTTTTAAAGAAAGTTTCTAGGGTGCTGGGCGTTTGAAGATAAGTTGGGAAGAGCTCAGTGCCTCTTCTCTTTTGAAGTGGAAATAGGACAGTTTGAATCCGTCGAGTTTAATTTTTCACAAGCTTTAGGGGCCCCGCAGTGCAATTCCCTTTTTATTATTGAAAAAAAAAAACGCTACAGTTTTCTTTCATTTTTTTTCTTCACACACACGCACACGCACACACACACACATGCACGCGCACACACACGCACGCACACACACATGTATGCATGCACACACGTATGCATGCACACACATGCATGCACACACGTATGCACACACATGCACACACGTATGCATGCACATACACACGCACACACATATGCATGCGCGCACACGCGCGCACACACACGTATGCATACACACACACGCGCGCACACACAGTCCAAGCGTAAATAATAAACACTTGAATTTACTCTTTTATTCAATGTGCATTTTATTCAGTTTGCCTCCCCGGGACGTGTCCCCACATGTCCCCTGGGTGCCCCTACCCAGAGCCGCCACTGCGGGGTCACTACAGCTTGATTAACGGACACCCCTGCAGTCTATGCATTGCAAAGGAGCCCTCACCTTGGTCTGACAAGGCTTTTGAAGTAGCTCCTTTTTTCAAGTCCAACTTTTGACTTTTCCGCTGGGACTGCTGCAGAGA
The DNA here is from genome assembly GCF_000325575.1 of Pteropus alecto. Taxonomy (NCBI): domain Eukaryota; kingdom Metazoa; phylum Chordata; class Mammalia; order Chiroptera; family Pteropodidae; genus Pteropus; species Pteropus alecto. The sequence continues at coordinate 7,254,629 of NW_006441061.1, read as the reverse complement.
TTCCTTCTGGAAGGTAGGCACGGGTCTTCAGCGGGAGAGGGAGCCCAGCAGAGCAGCAGGCTCAGAGTGGCAGCTGCTTTCTGAGGCCAGGGGGCCTGTTAGAATGGTTAGAGAAAGGGGGTCGGCACCCCTGTTTATCAGCAGATTCCTGTCCCCAGAGCAGCCAGCTCCGTGTTTTTTTTAGCCTGGACTTTCATTGCAAAAATGCGTGTTGTGTCTCTACATTATTGAAATGATGCTTCTCCTAGGCATCTCCAAAATCTCACTAAGCTTTTGCTTAACGGCCAGTCCAGGGGGGAGACTGAGGCGGCGAGGGGCTCTCGGTCCATTCATGCTGCCACTCAACGGACCGTCTCCCCTGGCCAGAGTGACTGGGGCTTGTCCAGTGCTGTTCCTACCAGCTGGCTGTGTTCAGCGGGGGCAGCCGCAGCCGCTTGGGCTGGACCGGACGTTCGGAGGGCTTGCTGTGTGTCAGGCTTCCGGACCATAAATAAAATGAAACAAAACCCAGTTTCCGGCAAGTCTAAGGTGAGCCCAGAAGTGCATGGTGTCCTTCTCACTCTGGCTGGAGGTGCTGGAAGCATCCCCCGCTCCGTGGGCAGCCCAGTGGCTTCCAACCCACTCAGCTGTGAAATCGTCTGCGACAGGCTGGACCCTGAGGCCCCAGCCTCCTCCAGCCAGGAGGTCTCCGCGCAGCCGTCCAGGCGGCCCCTCGCACACCCCAAGGCAGGTGCAGCTCAAAGCCCCTTTTCCTCTGGGACTGTCCCTGACAGGAGCTGGCAGCGGCTCTTCCTCATGGGGCCGTGAGTGGGGTCTGTGGAGGGGGCGGCTGCCCCCCATGACCTTCTGCAGCCCCTATACCTTGGACAGATCAGGGACGCAGGACTGGCTGGGCTTTGTCAGCTGGAAGGTGGCTCTGAGGCTTCCTCGTGGGGAGCGTGGCATAGTTGTGATGGACGACGGGGGAGCGCGGGGCCCACGCCCTTCAGCTCCGCACCTGTCCACACTGCTCCGAGTGACAAGGGGACAGTGGGGGGGGGGCAGAGGGACACGGGAGGAGGAGAGGCGAGGGAAGAATGTGAAGGGGGGCGCCGTTCCCATCCGCTCCTAGCCGCCCTCCCTGAGGCCATCCCGTGGGGTCCAGGTGACGTGGCGCTCACCCCAGACCTCGAATGCACTCCCCGTGCCCCCACGACCTCGACCCCTCACCACCCCTGCTTTGGCCATGGTCGGGTTCCAGGAGGTGAGAGGGACCTCATCTGGGACCCCCTGCCCCAGTGTCTCCCGTCCCAGCACCTGTCACTGCAGGTCACGACTCATGCTGCCTGCTGGCCCGCTGTCTGCTCCGGTCCCCAGGTCCCCAGCGCCATGGCAGTAGGCCAGCTAGCGTTTGTGAATGAGCGAATGAGCACACGGCCCTTAGCCCAGATGGCATGGTGTGGCCATGCCAGCGAGGCCCGCCTGGGGCCCGGACGCCTCCCCCTGCGGCTTGCCCTCCGTACAGGGGACACCCCTTCATCTTGGGAGAGCAAGGGGAGAGCAGGTGATCGAAGGCAGCAGGTGGCCTGGCAGGTTTCTAGAGAGGTGGCTAGCGAGGGTCACAGCTAGACAGCCAAGGGACAGCGCAGGTTTGGGCTCTGAAGTCACACGCCTGCCAGTGTGTGACGGGGGGAAAGCCACGCGGCTGCTCAGGGCTGCGGCTTCCTCACCGGTGAGGCGTGCTTTTCACATGTCGGAGCCATGGGTTTGCTAGGTGTGTAAGGTGAACTGTGTCTGTGCAATGTTTAGCGCAGCCATGGCGTGTCGCGGGCCATGGATCGGTACTTACCGATATGGGTGTTGGCTGTCCTTGTGGAGCGAGGTGGTGCTGGCGGGCCCATCGGGCACGCACACGGCTCATATGCGGATTTTTTTGTGTTTTCCTGTTTTCCTGTGACTGCGTCCAGCTTCGGGTGTCTAGTCCCTGTAGTAACGGGAACTGACAAAGGCCCAGTTTCCCACGGCTCTGGCGCTCCGGGTACCATACCTGCCCTGCGACTCAGTGGCATAAGGTGACAACTGTTGTATCGTGCCATGGACCAGGTTCCGTGGACCAGGATTTCCAGAGGGGCATGGCAGGGAGGGCTCAGCCACCCACCGGACGTGGGCTCAGTGGGCGTAGCTCGAGTGGCAGGTGATAACTGGGCTGGCTCGCCCGGGTGCCAAGTCGGTCCCGGGCTCTGCTGTCCACTCAGTTCCTCGTCCTCCCCGCTTTGCTGTGCTGAGGCTCATACGTCCGAGACCTTCTTCGTTCCCACGCCTGGTGCGGGGACCCGCGGGGCTGGCTGTGGCTGGCTTGGGCTGCCTCGCAGCATGGCGGCCGCAGATGCACCCGCCTTCTTCGCAGTGGCTGGTTTCCCCAGAGCAGACACCCCAGGGCATCCAGGGTGTTTGGGCAGAGGGTGGGGTAAGCTGCAAGGCATCTCACGACCCAGCCCCAGAAGTCCCAGAATGCACTTCTGTCTGACTGTACATCAGGACGGTCAGTGAGACAGGCCCCCCTCTCGGTGGGAGTGGGGCTCAGGACTGGCTGCATCCCAAGGCCATGTGAAGGACGGACAGCCTTGTAGACTCTCAGGAGCTGGGTGGCGGCGTGACCTCACCTGCAGGGGCTCACTGACAGGTGAACCCCAGCTGGGGGTAAAGCCACTCACCCGAGGGCGTGCGGTCACGCAGAGTGGGGGGCCGAGCTTGCGTTGCTCCTCCCCTTGAAAGACAGGGAGGGGGCGCAGAGACTGCGCGCGTGGCCTCAGGCCCAGATTGCCTGGCTCTGAAGCCCGGCCCCAAACCTATCAGCTGTGTGGCCTTGGGCAAGTTGCTTCCTCTCTCTGTGCCTCGTTTTCCTGACCTGCAAAATGGGGTTGATATGAAGATGACTTGAATTCATGCTTGTCGAGGACAAAGACATGCCCAGAGCAGAGCTGAGCTCCCGGCGAGCACCGCAGCTCACCTGCTGGTTAGATAGGGCACCATCGTACCTCCTCCGTCCCACAAAACCGGGCCGTGGCTGCTTCCTGGTTTCCCGGGAGCTGCTGACTCCTCACAGGTCACGTGGCCGGTGGCATTCTCGCTGCCCTTGAGATGTGGGGGGGATGACTCGTGCTGAGCCTGAACTCATTAAAATGGAGGAAAACCGTGTTCAGCCCTTTGATCTGCAGAGTAGGGTCAGTAACATGACACCGTTGCACTTTGGAACAATCCGGTCCTCACGCAGACTGGTGGACCTCTCTCCGCATTCCACATACTTTCAGATTCCACTAAAAGACGTAAAAATGCGTTTTATGGTAAGGCTACCTGATTATTAAGTTGTTATGTAGATTGTGGGTAAGTGAGCATTTTTGTTAACAGCCTTATTAATTTGCTAAGCGAAGCACTGTTTATTTATAGAAGAATGGCTATTTTTTCCCCACTTAAAGCTTTATTAGCGAGATGAGCATAAGTGCCCACTGTTGGAGGATGGCCTCGCAGCTGCGGACGCGTCCACCACACGGCCCCTCGATCTGACCTTCGCCCTGTGCCAGAGTAGACGTGGCAGGGAGGGGAACGGTAGGGCCTGATGGGAGGGGGGCAGCTGCCCTCAGGGGGCCAGCCGCACAGAATCGAGCCTAATTGGTAAGAGCCCCAGGGCTAATGTACGTTTCTAGACTTGAAAAAAAAATCCCACATTCCAAAAATTGTGATTTCCAGGCACTGCTGTCTGCCAAACAATCTGAGCTGTTCTTGTTAAGCAATAGAGACTTTAGGAACTTAAGTCTCAGAAGACATCTGTCCCCTTGTGCCTGGGACACCCAGGCCCGTGACATGAGGGCTTGTCTGGGGCAAGTGACTGGAGTTCACAAGGGGCTAGCGGGATGCAGGGCTCATTCTGTCCTGAAGAACGGCGGTGCCCAGCCAATTAGGACAATCTCTCGATTACCACCCTTCCAGGGCTTAGAGATGCTGCTCTGTTTATCAAGTGCTCACTTAGAGCGCAGTACTCATGATCTACCAGCAGGTGGCAGTAAATAATAAACAAACAGCATCACTAAAGGCACCAGCCAGGCCAGGCGCTGCTGGCGCTCACTGCAGGTCCTTCTCAGAGAATCGTGACTTCCGGCTTCCACAGCGGGGGCGGGGGGGCTGCAGGCCTCGGCTGCCGGGAGTCAGTACCATCCAGAGGGCAACAGTTGTCCAGGAACGGCAGGAGTTTAGCTGTCACTGAATTACAGGGACAGTGGGGCCCCAAAGGGCCCAACCCATGTCCTGGACGAAGCCCCCGGTGTTCTGGGGAAGAGACGTGTGTGGGGTGGGGAAGCATCAGTATGTGGACGAACATAAAAGGGAAGTGGCCCCTCTTCCTCCTCCAGAGGTTTCGTTTCTCAGGCTCTCCCCTGGCCCCCTTGGGAGCGGGCGGGCCCCAGGGGCTGTGCTGGGGTGTCAGGCAGGGGGAGAGGAGCAAACTCGGAGTCTTCCACGAACCCGACAGATAGCCGATGGCACCTTCGCCTTGGTTTCCAGGGGGTTCGAAGAAGGAAAGAAGCTGCGGGGCAGTCACAGGGTGCGCGCGCGTGTGTGTGGACGTGCGGGGTGTAGAGCGTGCGTGTGTGCTGCGCGTGCAGTGCAGTATGTGTAGAGTATACGTAGGTGTGTGCGCGAGTGTCTAGATGTGCGTGTAGGTGTGTAAGTGCACGCGTGCAGCAGAAGCATAGGTGTAGGAGTGTGTGTAGATGTGTGTGCAGTGGGTGTAGCATGGGGGTGTGCAGGGGCGTTGCAGGTAAGTGATGGGTGTGCGAGTGTGTAGCGTGTCCACATAGGTTTACGTGTATGGGGTGTGTGTAGGGGTGTGTGGGTTTCTGAGTGTGTGCAGAGATGTGTGCGGGGAGCGTGCAGGGCCGTGTGGCGAGACGCTCAGCCTCTGACTTGCCCTGGCGTGGTAGGAGCCTTACGAGGCTCTCTGGGGTCCTCGGCCAACTTTGGCTCTTTCTCAGCTTTAAGCTCCTGCGGAGGGAGCTACTTCCTTTTCTCCACTTTAGTCCCAGCCTTTCTGGGTCAACTCCAGCAGCCCGGCACCGTGGAGCCCGTCCCTCCCTGGGCCCCACTGGTGGGC
>NW_006441061.1:7246622-7249317 GCF_000325575.1 Pteropus alecto | reverse complement strand
GGGGGGCAGGACTCTAAACAGGAACCAGAGGGCGGGCCGGGTGTCCTGGGTGGGGCAGGGGACCTGGCAGGGTCCCTGTGGGGCCTGGGCGCCTCTCACCTGTGACCATGCTCCCGTCCACCCCCGTGCCAAGCACACCCGGCCGGCAGAAAACAAACGGGTTGAGATTCTAACGACCTCGAGGGCAACGCGAGGACCGCCACCTTTTATGGAAGATTCCAAGAAAGAAAAAAACCCCAAACCACGCGGAGTGGCTTTATGGGATAATAGGACGTTCCTGTCTTGCATTTTGCTAAATTTAGGGTTGATAGGACAGCCGGAGAGGTAGCCCTTGGCAGTAGCCTGTGCAGGGCTGAGATGTTAACTGTCAAGTCCAGGAATCCTGCCCGAGGCACCTGCGTCGATGGAGAAAGACTTTAGACCTCACCGAAAATCTGTCTGAGCAGAGGATGAAGGGCGAATGGACAGCATTATCAAGGAGAACACAGCGGGCCAGACCTGCCGCGAGGAAGCTGCGTTTTTGCTGAATAGGCTGGTCAGACCTCGGCGGGAAATGCGAGTCAGTGGCCTGCAGGAAGAAGAGGCGGCGGCAGATCCCGGGCGCAGAGCAGAAAGCCTGCTGCGGGCACTCGGGCAGCCGGGGCAGGGTCTTGGGGCTTCACCCTTCAGCGGCTGGGGAGGGACGCTCGCTGGCAAGGTCGGTGGCCTTGGAAGGAGGCGGGTCAGGGAGTTTCCCAGTCCCCTTCACCTTGACCTTATGGGGGTCACAGAGGAGACCACTAGCGTTCCAGAGCCTTCTGTGCTGAGAGAGGACCCCGGAGCCTGCCTGGCCTCGCACCCGGCCCCGGGCCCTGGGGAGGCGCAGTCCCCTTGGGTCTCCCAGGGTTACCCGAGGGGGCGGGTCTGGGCAAACGCCCCGCCCATGACGCCAGGTCCAGGGCAGCGCTTCCAGGGCGTGGGGGAAGGGACAGCGGACGAAGGCCCACCCAGCACCCAGGGCCCCCAAGTTAGAGCCACGTATGGGGCTCAAGGATGGCCAGCCTTCTGGGGAGATTTCATCCTTTGTCTCTGAAAAGCTCTCTCTCAGTGGCTGTTTCAACCTCGTTTAGGCATTTAAATAGTTTCCTTTTGAAAAAAATATATATACCTTAAAATGCAAGGCTTTCGACATGTATAAAAAGTGGAGAGAATAAAATCATGAGCCTGCACGGAGCCATGCCCAGTGTAAGGAACCCCCTCGTGCGCGTGGGCCCCCCGCCCCCGTGTCCAGAACCCACTCGCAAGACACCTCCCAACAGGACCATTTTGAAACGAATCCCAGCTGTCAACACGTATCCTCTTGACGCCTCTTTAATTCGTGGGTAGGTGCGGTGTAGACGAAGGGGATGCCGAGGCAGGACCCCCAAGGGCGGGGCCTCCTGCAGTGATCGTCCATCTCGGGGGACCTGGTTCCATCTCGGGGGACCGTCCTCCAGTTCCCCGTGCATGAGCATTTAAGGAACCAAAGAGCCTTCCGGTTTTTGGAAATGGTACTCATTCATTCATTCGCTCGTTCATTCATTCATTCACTCGTTCATTCATCCAGAGTGTGTGTTAAGTGTCCGCTGTGTGCCAGGGGCAATGTCAGGTGCTGGGCTAGGGCAGTGAGCCTGACTTTATGGGGGTCCCTGATTTTGGTGGGTGGGGCGAGTGTGGAAAGACAGGTATTCAATAAAAACAGCGCCAGTTATTACCGCATCACGACTGTCTGCCCTCCCGGGGGGCAGTGCTTACCTGAGCCCCGGTTTTCTGGCGCTCTGGCGGTGGGGGGCCTGGTCAGGCTTTGGCTCCGTGTCGGAACCAGTGTGAGCCTTCACCTCCTTCCCCAGCCTTCCAGAAATGTGCCTCTCCCTGCTCCAAAGACCTCAGCACTTCCTACATCCCACTTCTGTGACTTTCCTGCTGGGATGGTGCTGACACGTGCCCTGGTCCCGACTCCAGGACCCCGAGCCCCATGATGGATTGGGTCTAATTCTTGGGGCACCAGTGAGGGCCGCTCTCTCTCTCTCTCTCTCTCTCTCTCTCTCTCTCTCTCTCTCTCGTGCACGCACGTGTGTGTGGTGTGTATGCTGTGTACGTGTGGCTATATGTTTAAATTACATCATACAAGTCATTTACGGACCGTTTTCCCATTTGACATTCTGTCATAGATTTCACTCCAAGTTAACATTAATAGAAATGATTTTTAAGTTACATAACGTTTCACAGATGGAGCATTCTTTACTTCACCTGTCCACCCCGACGGACACTGCAGATCGTGCCCAGTTGTCACCATCGTGAACAGCGCTGGCATGAGCGTCTTCATGCATGCACCTTCTCTCGTCTGTGCTTTATACCTTAGGTGTAAATTCTCACAAATAGGATTGGTGGGTCAAAAGGTGTGTACATTTCAACGCTTGATGAAAATTGAGAAACTGCTTCTGGAAGTCTTTGCCAACTTAACAGGCCCCCGCTCCCCACACAGCACCCCCGGCCATAAAAAGTCTCTGAGTTTCTATCTGGTCCCCTGTTCCTCCCGAGAGTCAGATGTTTCCCCGGCCGAGAAGGAGGCTGGCTGGGACAGGTCACATAAGCCACAACCTTCTGGGGCCTTAGTTTCTCGGCTTTGAAATGAAGGAGGTCAGTGGGTGACCGTCCAGGCCCTGCGCGCCCTGGG
>NW_006441061.1:7234783-7246588 GCF_000325575.1 Pteropus alecto | reverse complement strand
AGCCGGGGCTGGGCCGCCCCGCCTCGCAGGAGGGCGACTGCTTCCACGCAAGACGCGGCTGCTGTGGAAACCAGTCCGGAACCAGTGGCCCCTCGAACAGCCGAGGCCCGGACGGGCCCAGCGGACCACTCGGCAGCAAGCGGATCACCCGCTGGGCCTCCGCTGCCGAGGACAAGCCACTTCCAGGCCACGTCACTCTCCCCAAGTCAGAGTCAAGCTCAGACGTCGGACGTCGTGCTCGTCATTGAAGGGTCCTGTATTCTTGCCAGTGGCTTCATCATCGCCATCCGATGGGACCCTGCACAGACTTTTAGAAAGAACTAAAATTGATGGCCGGAATCGACCGTGAGTCGTCTGCAGAGCCCACAGCAGCCAGGGACGCAGGTGTCACAGAGGAGGACGCTGACGTTCAGGGAGGTCCCATGGCTGTCAGGCGGAGTCTTTAAGGAAGGAAGCAAGGGAAGCCCAGAGTTGAGTTTTCTGGGTTTTAGTCTAAGGAGCTCTTGTTAAAAGCAGCTGCATCGCAGCCCCGGAACCCCAGCCTCCGGCAGCAGCCCGCCCACCGTCCCGGGGTGCAGAGGGAGAGACAGGCGTCCAGAGTCTCAACGCTGTCGGGCAGGACTGGGATACGAGAGAGACGCGAAGAGCTCTCGGAACCTCAGCCGGCCTCCCACGCACGGGCACTGCCGGAAGCTGATGGCATCTCTCAGGGGCCCAGGACTCCCGAGGACCTGAAGGGCACTGTGCTTATGCGGTCAGCAAAAGATGTTTTGTTTTTTAACAGAAACTTGGAAAGCTGGTGCTCTTAGCAGGTGATTTTTATTCGGAGTCCTCAGCCCGAGCTTTACGGGAAGGTCCATTTCTGCTCTGGGAGCCTGCGGTGGCTGCTCAGACACCAGTGCTGTGTGTTAGCCACATCCCTGGTGCCTGGGACCCCAAGTCCGGACTCCGTTGGCTGATCCCAGAAAATGAGCTTCCCATGTGCAAATGCGGATCCTGAGATCCGCATTAACCTCGTGTGTTCATTGAATAAATCTGCAGCAAGGGCCAACGTCCGTCCCTTCCCAGATGGCCTGGTGTGGCCTGAATCCCCTTCCTCCAGAAGACCCGGCGGGGCCTCCCTACCCCCACTTCCCGCAGAGTCCTCTGCTCCGACCACGCTGGCCCTTCCTCTGTTCCCTGACCGTGGCGAGGTCATGGCAGCCCGGGGCCTTTGCCCTGGCCGTCCGCTCGGCTGGGACACTCCTCCCCAGGTCTTCACGTGGCTGGACACGCCGTTCAGACCCCAGCCAGACGCGGCCTCCCATCGCTTAGTGTGTTTCTTTGCAGTGTTTGTGACTCTCTGAAATGGTTACTCGCCTGCGTTTGCCTGTCGCCCCGGCTGGAACGTAGCGGCAGGAGGGCAGGACCCTTGGCTTCTTGCTTGCTGTGTAGCGCGGTGTCGTGTGGCAGAGCCTGGCACAGCACGAGCGCTCAATGACTGTCCCTTGAATGAATCACTGGGAAAGGCTGACTTCTGTATTAGTCTCTTATTTAGGTGAAAATATCCGTAAACGTTTGGAGAATAACTGGATCAGAAAGCTCTACGGCAGATTCTTAGCCATGTTGTTTTTAATCTGTTTTCATCCTGACAGATGACGCGCGGTTTGTGGGTCAGAGGGCAGACCTGTTACTCATTCAGGCAGTGATCTCAGCGCTGGCTCCCCATGCCCCAATTCCTCAGGGCGATGTGGGGACACGTGCACCGGGGTGTCGCACAGGGCAGGAGCCCTAAAATCATGACCCGGGGCTTGTAGAGGGCAGCGAGGCCCAACCCTGGCAAGAACAACTCCTGGGGGTCAGCGGGGCCCACCAGGCTTACAGCCCCTGGAATGCGAACAAAAGGCAGGGGACAGAGCCCCCTCAAGCCCTCCGCGGGCCTTTGTCTTTAACCGCCCAGGCTTGTTTAGGGTGGGCCAGCCTTCATCGGAGGAGCCAGCGGCCTGTGCTCAGAACAGCCTACCCCTAGGGGGAATCATGAGAAGATTCATAGAATCTCGTTGCCCAACATACATCTCCTGAATCAGAAAGTACCAGCCCCCATCTTCGAGTGGCTCCCACCTGCCCGGAACTTTGTATGCAGCGTGGACCCCGTGGCGACAGAGCCTGTCACCCTCTCTTGGCGGATGAGGGATTTGAGACTCAGAGAGGGTGAGGGACCCACCAGAGGTCCGTCAGCAGTAAGGCCAGGGCTGAGACGGGGCCTGGGATGTGTTCGCACACTGAGCCCGTGTTCTCTGTCATCTGGGCAACTCGGGCTGGTCAAGTCGAAGGGACACTTTTGCAAAGAGAAACGTCATGTTTTTCTTCCATACCTACCACGGGCACTGTGTCAATCAAGGAAAAATATGATGGACGTGGTCTTTCGTCCCCATGGAACCCACCTTCCTTTGTGAGAGGCGGACATTACACAGGAAACTAGCCAGGGACGCAGGTGCTGACCTGGTGGGGGCCATCTCGGAGGGGATGTTCTCTGGGGCCCGAAAGCTGAGTCCAAGGCTGGCCCAGCCCGACGGGAGGGACGGGCGTCCTGGATGGAGGGGTCTGGGCATGCTGGTGAGTCGAAGGTCTAGGGCAGAGCCGCCTGGACAGGAGGCGGAGTGGGGCCTCGGGAGCCCGGTTGGCCGTGGGGGAGGGGCTGCTCCTACTGCCCCCCCGGCGCTGGGCCCCACAGCAGGTCTGGTCGGGAAGAGGCCTGTTAGCTGAGCCGACGTCTCCCTCACGTTAAGTAGCCGACTGTTCCCATCCTCCTCAGGTCCGTCTTCTGTTCTTTCCTGGACAAGAGGCTGAAAGACGAGAGAAAGAACAACTCTAGGGCAAGTGACCTGGAGCAGGTTTTCTGGCTCTTTGGTGACAGGGGTGTCCCCCGGCACGTCGCGGTCATGGAGGGAAGCCGGCATCGGTGGTCTTCCTGCCCCTCTCCCTGCCACGTCCACCTGGCTGTCAGGCCGGGGGCCTTTGGGAAGGTCTCACCTGTGCACATTAGGGCCACTTGCCTGACCCCCCGATGTGGTAGCTGGGAAACCAGGTGTCCCCAGAGAAGCCACCAAACGCTCCCTCACTGCTCTGGGAGACCAGCCCGTCGTGGGGCCACGTCCACGGCAGACAGCGGTGCTATTTACCGAGTATTTCTGGGAAAATGAGTGCAAAGCGCAGGAAACGCAGTGCAAATTGCTACATGGGACATTTAATGAGTCTGAGAGGAGAGAGATGAATTTCAGGAAAATGTCAATTGTGCTATGTAAACGAGAGGCTTCTCCGTAAGACTTTATTTCGGTCTCTGGTTACAACTAGAGCTGAGACCCTTCAGAGCTTCGATGCTGCACGTCAGAGGCGCGAGGTGGCTGTGGCTCGGAGGTTGGCAGAGAGCCCCGGGCCCCCACGTGGCCCATTCAAGGAGCACGGAGCTGGGGCTGGTGCACGTCCGTGATGAGGCTTTTGCTGCAAAAACTGGATTCTCGGGCGGGGGCGGGGGGCAGGACTATCCCACTGCCAATGGGTGTGGTTATCTTGTCAAGGTCAGGGGAAGATCAAGGTCAAGGTCACCCTTGTCCCATCTCAGGCAGCCACATTCTTCTTGTCACCAAGACCATGGAGGGACCTGGAAAAGGGCAGCCAGAGTCTTGTCCACTTAAACCCGACTCTTCCCCAGTTCAACTCATGGTCAAGTACAGTTGGGAAGCCCCCAGGCCATGGAGCCTGCTGCACGTTCCCATTGGGTCAGGAGACGTGCCCAGGACGGCAGAGTCTCGATCTCTTGTCTCCCTTTGTCTGCAGTCCCTGACGGCATCATCATGAAGGTGCTGAGCAATCGCCTGACCCAGCACGACTGCATCCAGAAAGGGTGGGTGATGTACGGCTTCCCCCGGGACCTGGACCAGGCGCACATGCTGAACACCCTGGAGTACAAGCCCAACAGGTGAGCTCTCCTCGTCCGGTCGGGCCAACACCTGCGCCGCCTCCAGGGCCTCGGCCGACGGGACCCACCCGGCAGTTTCCAGTGTATAAGAGCCTTCGCTTGTTTCTGACGTAGAGCGTCTCACCCATCCCCATTCCCGGCCACCACCCCATTTGTCCTATGAACTTGGAGGCTTTGTCACCTGGCTGGACCTGAACTTCCCCACCTGTAAAATGACAGTGCATACGAACAGTCTTCCCTTCCTCATGGGGTTGTCGTGCAATCGACTGAGATTTTCTTCTACTATTTTTACAGTTTTGTTTTTTACATCGAAGTCTTGGATGCCTCTGACATTTATTTTGACATGGATATGCAGTCTAATTCTTTTTCCCCAGATGGTTAGCCATTTGTTCCAAAACGTCGATTATCGTTGAACGTACTGTCCTTCCTTCGCTAACTTGAACTTGAGAGCACAGCGCAATCATGGCCATTGTGGAAATAAACAAAGACCACCCCAGTGAAAACGAGCAAAGGCTATTACGTCAGAGTTTGCTCTGACGGGGGTGTCACACGCCTCCTCCCTTTTGGCAGTGACTCGAAGGCAGGCAGAGGATCAGGAGAGCATTTTAGGGGAAAAAGGAAACTGTTTGGGGTACCCTGATGGAGACTGCGGGTCCAGGGGGGGGACTGAGGTGGCCAACTAGAAGTGGGGTGTCCTACATGCTTGGTTAGGGGAGCGTATTTCAAGACGTTTTCATTCTAAACTTCTATGTTCTTGCATATTAGAGAATGTCTTTCTGTTATCTTTATTTGTAAACACCTAGCAAAGTAGAGAATTCTTTGGGCCCATTCCTTACCCCTCAGCGTCCCGGCTCGGTTCTGTACTGTCCCTCTGACACCGCTAGGGTTGCAGCAATGTCTGAGGTTGTACCCATTATAGATAATTTGCCTCCTCTGTCTGGATGCTCATAGCATGTCTGCCTGCCTGTCTGTCTGTCCGTCTGTTTATTTACATTCAGCAGGCCTCGTCTCGGTCTCGGTTCTCTTAATTACTTTCTGTGGAACATTATGAATCTTTTCTAGTGACATTATTTCGGGAGAACTTTCTTGTACTACACAATTCATATTTTTCTGGTTCCTTCGCTCAGAGTTCTTATTCAGGAAGACCAATTATGTGTGCGTGTTGGATATTTATCATCTGTTTCCCGTAATGATGACTTTTTTCTAGCAGCTTTTATCTTTTTCCTCTTCTGTATTATTTTCTCAAATCTGTCCTGCATGATAACTTTATTTTCTCTCATATTTATTTCTCGTGGCTTCTAATTTATTTTTCATTTCATGCTTTTCTGTTTCCCTTAATTTTTTTCCCCTAACTTTGTCAGCTTTCTTTCATCTTTCTTACTTTATCTCATCATCTTTTCTTTGACTTTTTAAATATCAGAGGCTGTTCTCTCTAAATTATTTTGAGCACGTTGATAAGGCTTTATCTAAAATATTATCTTTCCTGGAATAATTCTTTCAGGCAGTGGTCATCATCTCTCTGTCTCTCTCTCTGTCTCTCTCTCTCTTTTTTATTTTAGGACTCTTTTTGGTAACGTCTATACCTAAGTCCCAAGATGGATACATTTTGCAAATCATTTGTCTTCGAATAGGCCTGTCGTTTGTCTAAGCATAGCGCGAGCTGGTATGTCAGTATTCTATGGCTGCTGTAATGAATCGCCACAAACTTGGTGGCTTGAAGGACCCAGCGCACTGTCTTATAATTCAGTGAGGCTAAAATCGCTATGTCTGCAGGGCCGCCTTCCTTTCCGGAAGCTCTCAGAAGAATCTGTTTCCTTGCCTTTTCCAGCTTCTAGAGATTGCCCAGTCCTTGGGTCAGGGTCCCCTATCTCCAGGGTCAGCGATGCTGGGACACACTGACCCTCTGTAGTCACGCCTCCCTCTGACCAGAGCTGGGAACGGTTCTCAGATTTTAAGAACCCAGGCAGGAGGGGTGGGGGACACGTAATGAAGCCACATCAACATCCTGAGCGTAATTGCATCTGCAAAGCCCCTCTGGCCCTGTAAAGAACCGATTCACAGATTCTGGGGATTAGGAGGCGGGCCTCTTGGCGGGAATGTTATGGTGCCCTCCACCCTCGGGACCTCCCAAACCATCTTAACTTCTATCCCTGGAGTCAGGGCTGGAGAGCTTCCTGCTGGGGGCCCCACAGGCCCCAGAGCTTCCTGTCATACACTCGGGTGGTGGCCGAGTTTCCAGGGGCCTCAGCCCCAGAGGCCCGGTCCACCCTCCATTCCCGGTAACATATCAGACTCCGGCATCAGCAGTTAGCGTCTGTGCGAACCCCTCACCCACTTGAAGGAGAAAGACGGGGAAATGCAGAACAAACGGCCCCCAGGGAAGGCTGGGGCAGGCCGTCGACAAGGTCGGGGGTAAAATCCCAGTGCTCATTTTTCCAGAACCCTGAACCCCGAGGGGAAACACACCTGTTTCATTGACTGCCCCCACCCCCACCCCCACGCACCCTGCCAGGACTGTGAGCCCCGCGGGAGACCCCGGGTTCATTCAAAGGCGGACAGGGAAGAGTCCAGGCGGGAGAGCCTTCGATGGAGGGCCGGCTTGCAAGGGAATGGAGTCAAAAATCAATTTCTAAAGACTTGGTAAATAATGCCCATTTAATTTATTTGACCCTCGGGCAGAGGACGGGCAGGGGAGAGAAGGTGTTTGCTTGCAGTGCAGATGGACTCGCATGCGCTGTTTCCTGCCCTGCCTATTTCTCGCCCATCCCTGGGGGTGGATTTTCTCTCCTCCCTCATCTCCGAGGGGTTCGTTTCCTCCAGCTTTGTGTTCACTTCCACGTTTTAGTGATTAATTCCGGAAGTCATTTTAGCCGGAAACCTTCAAGTCCAGATGCGGGCTTAGGAAGGAGCCCACCGAGCTCTGGGCTGGGTACCAGGGCTGGAGCCCGGGCTCCGTCACGAGGCCAGTTATACAGGACTCCGGCCGCGGTGTTGCTGCTTCGGACACGACGAGGAAATCTTGACAGAATTATAGTCTAGAAATCAATCTGGGAATACGATACGGAAATCTATAATTCAGATATGAAAACAATCTGCAGAGGCTCTTGTTTTAGGAGGGTTGGATGAAATGAGATTAAAATAAATTTACATATATATCAATTTTATGATGAAAATATCGTCGCGCTAGTAAATAGAATTATTGGGGAAGGGCGAGCCGCTCTGTGTATTGGATACAGAAATAGACCTCTTTGGTTTATCAGAAAGCAAAGTTATTCTCTCCTTGTCAGATATAAATCTCTTCTTAGATTGATAGCTGATATATAGCTAATAAATGGGCGGTGTTTTGCTTGACTCCTGCCCCATAAACCCACGGTGGGTAATGCTAAATTATTTCCCTTTGAGCAACATCAGTCTCTTGATCCCGACATCACACGGAGGGAGAAGCAAATGAGGGAATCGATGTATCAAAAAGAAGGAGAAAAAGTTATTTGAGAACAAATAAAATGGGCTATAAAGTTTGTTAAAAACGTAATAATAATAGTGAAAAAATTAAAAAGGGAGAAGAAGAAAGAAACAAAGAAAGAACTATCCAAGGCTACACCCGGAGACCCACCCTGTGCCTGGCTGCGAAATAATTCATCTCATGCTGCAAGTTTGTAGCCTGGCATTTTCTTTTAAAATTAATGTTTGCTCTAGAGAAGGGAGCACAGGGTTCTGACTGATGTCGGGAAGTTTGCAGCGCATCAGACAGACTGGATGTTTTCTTTCTTTCTTTCTTTTTCTCTTTTCTTTCTTTTTTGCATCCTCCTTCCCCTCTGTGCTGCAAGGAGCCGCCGGGAAAGCCACGGCCTTGACCCTCCTCCCCCTGGCTGCGGCATCGGGCTGGGCGGGGCAAGGTCTAGGTTACGTTCCACCGCCCGGGCCGGGGTCAGAGCCGCTGCCCCTGCTGCTCCGCGTCTCAGAAATCCCTGGGAAAGAGGGCTGAGCCGGTGGCCGTGGAATTCAGCAGACCGGCTGCAGGATTTTATTAGCGTTGTGTTCTGTCCTATATCGCTTTCTCCATTCCGCCGATTCAGTTTCGGGACTGTGAGGAAGTCACCCAAGGGTGATCTTTTAGACGGGCTCATTTGTATCCCAGGTCATTGTGTGCAAATTGGGACATGCTCTGTAGGTTCCTGGGAGACTCGTTTTTGAATTTTTATTTATTATTATTTCTTAAACTAGATGGTTGTGTGTCCCACGCCCAGAGGAGCCCCGAGGGGGTTCGGTTGTCCCCGAGAAAGCAGTGACAGCTCTCTCCTTACTGCGTTTGGCTCCCAGTTGGTTCTGGGGCTGTCGTTGGCTTTTGCTAAGCAGACAACCCTTTCCTCCGAGGAGGAGATGCAGGCTGGCCAACACGGCCCCCGCCGGGAGGGTGGGGGGCAAGCCCGGCCCCTCCACACAGGCGGGTCTGGAAGATTCCCAGCGCCAGGCCCTTGAAGCCAGCCCTGGCGGCCCCGTCCCAGGCTGAGGCCGGCCCAGAATGTTCTGTCCAGGTTGCTCCTGGTGCTGACAGATGCCTTTCTCTCCTTCCTCCCTGGCTGTGCTCCGCCCCCGTTCTGCCTCGTTCCTGGGTGAGTCTCTGAGGTACTGTCTCTGCCCCATCATCTTTAACCATCATCCTCATCCTCAAGAATGACGGTGCTACTGAGTGCCAGTCACGTGCCCGCTTTTGGTGAGTCTCTGAGGTACTGTCTCTGCCCCATCATCCTTAACCATCATCCTCATCCTCATCCTCAAGAATGATGGTGCTACTGAGTGCCAGTCACATGCCCGCTTTACATCTCAGTTAATCCATTCGAGCGCCCCAGAACGTAAGTCTGCTCAGTAAAAGGCGCCTGGGCTCCAGGAAGCTGCGTCCACCGTCCCTCCCCCCCGGCCTCGGGAGGGAGACCAGCCCTGATGGCAGCTCTTTGCCCTGTTCCTTCGTATCCTTTCCACAAAGCCGTTAACAGTTATCCCTGCTCCCTGGCCAGCCGGCTCGAAAAAGCGACATTTTACCTCAGTTTTCTGATCTGCCAAATGGGACGATAAGCTCTACTCTTTCAGCTTGACAGTACTACTGCCGTGGAAGGGAAATAAGTTACACACTCATACCCCCTAAACAGGTACAGTGCTGATTTGTCTACGTGTCAGAAGCGTGAACACATTACGACCATCACCCATGCCATTTCGAATTCCCGTTGCATAACGAGTCTGAAATGGCAAACGCTCTCTGAAGGGACGAGCTAGGCAGTGTTTGCTACATCTGCCCACCATGGGTTGGTACACCTGCCATGTCGTAGTCTCTAGTAGCTATCTGTCTGCTTTTCTTCCTTACAGAAGACCTTAAAGACTCCTGGATGCGGGGGGTGTGGGGGGGTGGGATTGGGGAACCACCTGGCACGTGGCATAGGCGAAGGACCCTGAAATAGACAAAGACGAAATGGCCCTTTTGTCCAGGAGGACCGCATGGAGCCCGGCAAACTGGAAAATTGCAATCGGGGCATTTCACGATATCGATAAATTATTCTGCCGAATGCTGGTTTGCTTTCTTGGTTTCAACTATGCTAAATTTAAACGATGGAACATTATGGTACATTACGCAAGTCAAAACCGAACTGGCATTTATGTGCCAGAGCTCTCTAATTTTTCTTTAAGCCCTTGTTACTTTTTAGTTCCACATGGCACTGTGTTTTCGGGGACAACACAATGAGCCCCTTGGATAATGGCTTTGCCACCCCTCCTGCGTCCCACAGTGAGAAGGATGCTGCTACCTCTTAAAAGGACAGCAGCAGGACCAAGGAAAGATTTAAATGCAAAACAGAGAGGATTTCTTGCCTCTCCCTCCCCCTCTCGCTCTTTTTTTATTACCACTTGGTCCTTCCAGGAAGCTCTGGTATTTCCGAGGCTGATCCTTACCGGATTAGGGATAATAAACAGCCCGTTAATGGAGGCCTGAACTAGGAAATGGAGTTGCCATCGGCGGCAGAACGCGGCGGCTGGCTGAGGTTAATAACTCCATTATTCCAGCTCTGGGCCACGCCGCCCGACGAGCAGCGTGTTAGCCTTCTCTTACTCCTCATTAATTGAGCTAATAGGACCCGGGTGACCCTGGCTCGCTGGCGTCACCCAGACGTGGGCTGGAATACATATCACGGACTGCGTGCCAACGGGGCTTTGTTTTTGGGAGAGAGGTCTTTCTCGAAGGTCGGTTAGCCGCAAGCCTCTTCCTGATGGCGGAGTCCCCACGCAGCCGTCTGCACCCAGGGACCCCAGGGCGCTCTGCGTGCGTCCCGTGAGGATGGTGCGGTGAGGGCCCGCTCCTTCCGTGGGCTCTTCTAGGCATAGGTTCCAAATGAACCTTGGAGGGGGTCGCCATCATCTTGACAAAGCGTCTGGGGTCGAGGGTGGCAAGGGAGGCGTGGCACGTGCCGCGGGGGGAGCAGGGACAGGCCCTGGCCTTGTCCCTCCTGGTTGTCCTCTTTTGGCACCAGGCAGCCATCTGTCTCGGCCGTCCTTCCCCCGCCCCCAAGTCTCCTAATGGCTCTGTGCGTGTCGACAACAGTTTTGCTTTCTGCTCTCTGGGTGGGGGGTCCGAGGGCGCCCCTTCCACTGCTGAGCCTCAGTTTCCTTAACCGTCACATGGGGTCGCCGGTCCCTCACCCTTTGCTGGATTCGTGTGCGCACCTGCTGGGAAGATGCGTCTAGGCGGCATTCGTGCATTAGAAAATGTCCCATGCAGCCAAGATGGTGTCGTCAACAGATGAAAAGCCGAACCCGGTTATGAGGCTCTCGGTGCTTCGGTCGCCTCGAGTGACACGTTCAGGACACCGGGGGGAGGATTAGGTGAGATGGTGCGGGGAGGTCCCTGGCACAGAGCTCGGTGTCACCAGCGGCTCCATACGCGAGAACCTCGTGAATTCCTGTCCTTGAAGGTCAGAGCTTCTGGAAGTCAGGTCAGCCCAGTTCCGGCCGCAAGGCTTTGCGGCCCAGGCTGGGCCCTCGGCCTCTCCCAGCAGATCCTTTGTTCCCCTGGTGGCTCGTGGGGCAGGCGAACGATTCTGCAGACAGACGAGATCGCACCTGTATCGGGTGCCACAGGGCCGGACTGGTGGGGACGTCTTGGCACTGGACTAGCCCGGCACGTGGTGTGGGAGCCGGGATGTCATCATCCGTCCCTGATGTTTTATAAGACTTAAAGACTCTTTTCTTAATTCTTTTTATTTTATTAGTTTCAAGTATACATCACATCGGTCGGACATTTATGTCGTTTATGAAACGATCCCCCTGATTGCTCCTTCTCTCCCCTGGCTCTCCACCTAGCCATGACCTCACTGCTGACCGCATTCCCTATGCCGTGCTCCCGTCCCCGTGACCCTCTGTCGACTACTAGTTTGTACTTTGCGACCCTTCGCCCCTTCCTCCCGGCCCTGGGACACAACGCAGTGATGCTCAGAGAGATGAAAGGCAGGACTCTTTCGAGAGGCGGCTGACAGGCCTGGGCGTGTCAGGGGTTGCACCTGGGGACAGGGTTATAGCCACTGAGCTGTGGAAGGCAAGGGTAGGGGGTGAGTAGGTTTTGCAGGCTCTCTGTGGATTGGTTCATTGAAATAATTTCGGGGGCTCCGTGGCATAGAGCCTGTCCCCCGGCAGGGCGTGGGAGCCCCATGCGGGTCGCGGTCAGAGTGGAGGCTTAGCAAAGTGCCGGGGAAGGGGGACCGAGAGTTCCCAGCCATGACTTAGAAACTGGCTCGGTCTCCATCGCGCTCCTCCGTGCCACTGACGCCCTGTGACGGCACACGCTGACGTGGCTCTGTGTGCACCTG
>NW_006441061.1:7204436-7234769 GCF_000325575.1 Pteropus alecto | reverse complement strand
GGAAAAGAAATATGAGCAAGTGATGGATTTTGGCAGCCCACCCCACGGGGTCGGAGGGGAGGTGTGGCAGGGGTGCCCAGATGGGTGGGGGGGTCGCTGGGCCTGGAGTTCAGAGGAGGGGTGCCTGGAGCCCAAGGGCGTGGCCAGTAAGGTGGTAATTGTCACTCAGCCCACGGCCCCTGGAGCGGTGGCATTTGAATCTTTCAGTAAATAAGAGCTGAAGTGGGAAAGGAACATTGTCCTGTTTTTTTTTTTTTTTCCTGCCTTGAGACTGTTGATATTTCACCACCGATTTCCAATGTTTGTGTAAGAAAAAGTTTAGAGAGGACGAGTCTGAGCAAACGTGGAAGGTCGGCGCTGCTTTCTTCCCGGGTTAAAACCTAGTCCCGCCCGTCCGCGACTGGGTTCGCCGTCTGTCTTTGAGAGCATAGGAGCAATTACTTTTGAAGCCATGACATCAGACACGTGCATTACCTCTGCCCTCTTCGCCTGCAGCCGCGAGGATCTTTCGAGTCTAACAGGACAGTGAATTCCCAGACAGCGAGCGAGCCCCGGCCACCCAGGCTGACTCCGCTGTGCCAGATGGGGGCAGCCGGGGACTCAGGAGGCGGCTGCAGGGTGTGCGAGCCCTCGACACTTGCAGGGTGCCCGCCAGGGGTGGGCTGGGTGCGAGGGCCTGGGGTTCAGTCTTTAGGAAGCGAAAGGGCGCGTGGTATTTTCTGGGTGAGTCATTATGTTCCTTCAGGACCGACGCTCAGGGTTAGTTGCTTTATTAAACGTTGCAAAACTTAACCCTAATACGTTTCCGAGAGCACCCAGGCCAGCCCGCAGGATTGGTCCGAGTTTCTTGCTGTCTCTGATGGTCCAGGAAAGATTTCCGGGCCCGTTCGCCACCCCCTACCCCGAGGATGCCATGACCTCTCTCAATTTCCACCCGATGACCTTCACAGTCGGAAGATTCCCCTTTGTGCAAGACGCCTCGCTTCCCCCTTCGAGTTCATCCGGCCAGTTACACTTGGGCCTAAGCTGATGGCAAACGGGACAGTGGCCGCCCTCCCCGCCGCAGTACGAGATCCGGTGAAGACTGACAGGTGGCCTTTCGCAGGACGAGCCCAGGGTGGCTGGCATTTGCGTCCGGCTCCGGTGCAGATGCCCCCATTTTCGGCAGGTGCGACGCTCGACCCTGAACTTAAATTCATCTCCCCGAGAAAAGCAAGAGGACAGAGATGCCGAGATGACTCGGAGAAATCATATTTGTTTTTCTTTACCCGCAGGAGACTTCGGGACACGTCAGCGTGCGCTGCAATTTTCCACCCTCCTCAGAGGCATAAATAAAGCGCTGAACCGTTGACCCCGGCACTGTGCTTTAAAAGCTTGGGCCTCTGCCAGATTCAGGTGGCAGGTGTCTAAAAGCTAGACGCTCTCCTTCCTAAATATCACGGACATTTTTTAATTAAAAAAAATTTTTTTTAAAGTCTCCCACAAACAGAAGTTCAGCTTGACTTTTTCTGAGATTGTGAGACTCCGGGCAGAGCCTCCTTGCTGGCTTCGAGGTTTCTGCGGCTTTTAGACTCCGCCCCTACCCCCCTGGGTGGCGTGTCAGACGCCCCCATCCACGTGCCCCCATGCGGCTACTGGGCAGAGCCTCCATCCGGGACGCTCCTTTCTCTCCTGGGCCTTGGTCTCGTGGAGCGTGAGTTCTAGATCCCAGGAAAGGACCGCGTGTGTCCAGAGAAGGCCCAGCAGGCCTGGAGCTCCGCCTCCGCCAGGAAGCCCTCCCCGACGCCCGTGCTTGCTCTGCCCCTTCGCAGGACCTCACACGTTCTCGTGGCAGGAAGTAGCTTAATAGTACAGTGGTGAAGCAAGAGGCCGTGGCACCCTGGCCTCGCCCCGTCCAGGCTGTGTGAGGCTGGCAGGTTGATCCTCTCTGAGCCTCGGGGTCCTCCTTTGCGAGTGCTGCCTGGTTCTGGGGGCGCAAAATGAAACAGGCTGAGACACTTGCCATCACATGGCCTGCCTTCCATTTTGGGGAGAAAAGCTATAAACAGCCAATAGATACTAGTATGTTGATTCTACAGAGAACAGTAACGCAGGGTGAAGGGGGTACGGGAGGTGGGGGCCGTGGGAAGGGGCTGTGGGGTGGCGCGTTGTATGGAAGCTGGCCAGGGAAGGCTTTTCTGATAAGGGGACATTTGTGCAGAGGGGACACATCCTGGGAAGATCCGGGGAAGAGCAGTCCAGGCCTGGGGGCAGCACGTGCAAAGGCCCTGAGGTGGGAATGGGCTTGGCAAGTTTAAGGGGCGTCATGGAGGCTGCTGCCCACGGGGCAGGGAGAGAGCGAGAGGTAACGTCAGAGGCAGATGGGGCCCCCAGACCCTGGAGGACTGGGGCTTCTCCGCTGAGTCAGGCGGGAGCCACTGCGGGCGTTTGAGCGGATGAGTGATGGGTTCTAACTCATGTTTTAAAAGGATTCTCAGGCTCCTGGTGGGGAGTGGACTGTGGCAGAAGCGGGGATAATAAACAGGCAGCTGAGGGGCTCCGGTGCGCTGGCCCCTGGTGGCCGCCGTGAAGGCGGCGAGTGGTCAGGCTCCGACTGCATTTTGAAGGTAGAACGGACACAGTCGAAACTCTCAGATGAGCTGCAGGGCGTATGAGGAAGGTGAGCATCACAGAGGACTCCAGTGTTGGCCGGCGAATCAGGGAGGATGGCCACCTACCCATCGGGAGAGGTGCAAGGAGCAGGTCTCTGGCAGGGACCACCAGCTCGGTTTTGGACGTGAGGTTGAGACGCCCATCAGGAATCCGTCTGCTTGGGCCGCCGTAACTAAGCACCGTGAAATTTATTTCCTCACGGTTCTGGAGGCTGGAAGTCCAAGATCAAGGTGCCGGCACGGCTGGTATCTTCGGAGGCCCTCCTCTCTCCTCGGCCCCCGGCCGCCTCTTCACGTGAACTCTCCTCTGCTCGTGCCCACGCCTCCCACTTTATAACACGCCGTTCGGACTGGGCCGGGGCCCACCCATGGGCCTCACGTAACTCCTTAAAGGCCCTGTCTCCAGATACAGCCACATTCCGAGGTGCTGGGGGTTAGAGCTTCAGCACGTGAGTTTTGGAGGACGCATTCAGCCCCTAGCAGCCTCTGTGGCACTTTGTCATGGCAGCCGGAGCAAACGCGTACCGCGTCCTAATAGGCATCTCAGTCTGACCCGCGCGCCTGCCTCGGTACAGCCAGGGCACGTGTCAAGGAGCCCAGGCTTCTCCCAGCCGCCCTCCCACTCCGTGGTTTCAGCCCTTGAAAATCAAACGCAGACGGCCCCTGCAGGCCATCCAGTGCCACCTCCAAATTGCAGAGGCAGAATCTGAGGCCCCGAGAGGCGAATGGCCTTGCCTGGGGTCACCCAGTTCGGGCCTCCTGGCCCCAGGCTGGCCCTCGACTTACTTGTTTAGCTCTGAAATGCCACATTCGTTTGCCCCATGTCATCACTGGCAGGTGAGCGGCTCCCACCCCGCAGCCACGCCCCACACCTCGGGCCTTCCGGACACCCTTTCCCTTTCACACTTGCCCCCAAGTGGATGGGGACGGTGGACTGTGACTGCCCTTGTGCCTGGCCCACGTTCCGTCCTGTATGTTACCTAGATGCCCCTCCATGTGGAGCTCCGAGAGCGCCCCCAGCCCCGACAATGATTAGCCTTGTAAGACTAATGGAGGAAACCGTGTCTAATCGCCCCGTCGAAGGCTTCGATCATGCGATTCACATTCGGGGGCTATAAGCTAATGAGAGGAAGAGCCTCTCATTTGCATAGCATTAAGTTAATTGAGCTGCAAGCCGGGCGGATGGGGCGGCCACGGAGGGATTCTCTTTCTGAAAGGATCCTAATGACCAGAGAGGATGATTCACCGGACAGCTTTATTAATTAACGGCGATCCATTACCTAGCAGCAATGGGGGCGGCAGTGGGTAGAAAGGCTCGGGCTTCGTAAGAAACGGGAGATGGTGGCCCACCCAGCAGCTGGCAAGCGCGTGACCACCCTGCAGAACCATTTTAGAAAAATCTGCCTTTAAAATCTTGCTGGAGCCCTCACTGTTACATGCTTCCCTCGTTGAGTCATTCCTTCCTCCCACATTCACCGGGTGTTCACCAAGCGTTCCAGGCTGGGGTCCCCGCCCTCAGCGGTGTTTAGGGTTTCATTTGGCTGCAGGCCCCCAGCTTCGCCCAGATGTTTTGGATTCACCGGCTTCGGAGTCAGCCTCGGGGTTGGCGAATGTCAGCAGAGAACTTCAGACTTTGAAGAATCCTTGGAGATCATCAGTTCAAGTCTCTTATTTTTACCGCCCCTCCCCCGCCCCCGCAAAAATTGTTGCTTAGAGAGGCTGAAAGTCTGGAGGTTGATTTCACTTGGCAGGCTGGGTGGGGCTGGTGGCCTTGGCCGTGCCTGCAGAGCTATCCTGCCTTGTCGGCACCTTCCTTAACCCCGGGGATTGTATTTTGAGTATTTAGATGTTATCCCCCCACCCCCGCCCCCGAGGGAACTTGCCCAGAGCCCCTCCCACACCCTTCTCCCCTCACTGGCCCCCGGGCTTCCTTCTCCTTGTCTGTGTCTTTCCCAAGAGGGCAGGGACTGTATTGTGCTCGCCGCCTAATGGACCGACGAGTGAACCCACCGAAGACCCTTTAGAGTGGTGTGGCTGAGACTTGAACTGCTTCCCAGTGAGTCTGAAAACGTGGGATGTTTTTTAAACGAAAATAAAACCGCGTGTCCATCCTTACGTATCTTGCTTTTTCACTTAATAAAATATTGTGGACATCTTTCTTATTACGTAAAGCTATAATTCATTAACTGTTTGCATATGTTACACCGCAAACTATTACATGGAGATAGTTTATGCACACAATGACATAGTCCAGATGTATTGTAATGTATTTAAGTGTCTGTGGGCAGACATTTGTTTCCAGTTTTTTCTTATTACAAACAATGCAGCAACAGGCATGCGCACGTGAGCACACACACACACACACACACACGCATCTTTATGCATTTGTTTTAGTCATTTTCTTAGGAAAAATTAATAGAAATGGAATTGCTGAGCCAAAGGACATGCAAAATTAAAGTTACATTCATTTTTTAATTGAAAGGAGTCAGAGATCGAAGGAGTACAAATGGATATTCGGTGAAAGATAAATCTCAAAAGAGCAACTGAAATGAATGATCTGAGCCTCTGACTTAGGTTAGAAAAATAATAAACCCAGGAAAGAGATCATAGAGACAGAAATCAAGGAGCAGAAAACGAAGTGACAGTGTCGCCAAAAGTTGGTTCTTTGATAAAAATTAATAAAATCGACACGTCTCTAGCAAGATCGATCAGTAAAAAAGAAAGTGCATAAATAAACAATATTTGGAATAAAAATAGGACACTTTCCTAGATAGAGCAGAGTTTACGAGGGTAAGGGAAATGTTATGAACACCTTTAAGACAACAAATTTAGAGTCAGACAAGGTGGATCCATTCGGGGGAAAAGCCTTACCAGTGCTGATGGCAGAGGAGACAGGAAGTCCACGCAGTCCTGCAGCTGTTAAGTACGCTGAGTCATCCGCGTACAAGCTTCCCCTCCCCGACGCTCCTGGGTTGCCCCCAAACACGAAACCGACCTCCGACCTCCGACCACGGAGGGGACGCCGGCTGGGCCGCCGCAGACCCACGCAGCGGCCTTTCATCCACCAGAGAAGCGAACGAACCGCAGCCACACACACAGGCGGTGAGGAATCTTCGGAAAATCGCGTTAAGTGGATAAGCGAGTTGTAAAGGAACATTCGGCACGATACCAAACAAGCAAGACGAAGCGATACTCACGCGCGTTTTAAACAACGTCACGATGGTGTTTCTCTGGCGCGTGAGCGGCCGGGGGGTCGGTGAGAACCATCCGGTGTTTCCGTATTGGTGTGACGCGTTTCTTCGGTGGGTTCACAGGGTTAGTTTAAGTTTTCTTCTCCCCGGAAGTGACCACCGTCCGTAATTTATTGGGTGTCCTTTTAGGACATTGCTCAGCATCAGTAAGGAGATATAAATATGTGCATTTACTTTATGTAGAGAGAGACCTACTACACACCTGCGAAAAGTAAAATCAGGTGCCCGTCTTCATGTCACCTGCTCTTACGTTTTCTCTCAGCCGTGTATCTGGCCGTCTTTCGTAAGGACGTTTAGGCTGTTTTCGTTTTTTCTCTCTGCAAACTGTGCTACAGGAAACATCCTGGACGTTCGGCTCCGCGGGCTCATGAGACCGTCTCTGCAGATTAAGACCCTAGACGTGGCCTTGCTGACTCGTGGCTGCATTTTCATTTTCGGTGGGCGCTAAGTGCCCAAGCGCTCCAGATCCTCCTGGTGAGGGTAAAGCACGTGTGACTGAAGGTGGCATGTCCTTGGGGAACAGTTGGGACACCCAAGGAACAAAGGCTTCGTTTAAGTTTAGGGGCGCCGTGCCGCAGGGCTGCAGAGGCCACCTCGCTGGCAGCGTGACCGACGGCCCCAGCAGCTGCCCAGGTCTGTGGCCCAGTTGAGATGAATTACCACGCACGTGCTCATGCGATGGAAATGTTCGACGTCGCGGAATTTAAGTTTTAGAGAGCATGTTATTTCCCCTTAGGATCAATGATGGATTTACAGCATGCCTAAATGTTTACTTCCAAGAGTGGTTGCATTGCCCACAGCAGTTACTTTTTGATTTACAGGGTGAGTATTTAAGTAATGACAATTATTTCGATTTTTAGTGCTTTGAGCCTCTAGCCACAACTAAAACATGACAGGCTTATGAACGTAATGGCCGATCATAAAAGAAAGTCCTTCCCATGAGACCCTGCTGCCTCCTTAACAAACTGAAGGCCGATGTGCCTCAGCGTGCTGCAGAGTGCGGGGTGGGTCCCCACCCAGCGCGATCCTGCATCTAGTTGCTGTCCCCACTTCTTCCTGGGTGCAAGCACCGGCCTGGGGCTGCCTCTGGAAGCGGGCCCACTCGATCCTCTGGGGCCCGACCGCTGGTGGCGGTGCCAGGGCATTTTCTAGAAGTAGTAGGTTTAGCATCAAAAACATGAGTTTTAGAGTCCAAGAGACCTCCGTTTGGCTCCGCGTCAGTTGGCACTTAGTGAGCACGTGCTGTGAGCTGGGACAGTGACCAGGATGGACTGATGGGCTTACCCTCCGGGTGGGAGCCCCATTCAGAGCCGGGGACAGTAACGCGCCGTCCCGGTCAGCTCCGAGGCCGCGGACGCCTGGGAGGCTGGTGAGAACCGCGGGGAAGCGAAGCCGGTCCCAGCAGAGGGAGCAGCCGGCGAGGGCCCAGGGACAGGATGTGGCTCCACCTTCTCCCAGTCCCTTCGCCCCCCTGGAGCCTCCACGCTTCATTCCTTCATCCGCAGCGTGGAACCGACAGCACAGGGCGCGGAGTCGCTCTTGGGTTCCAGGAGCTGAGTGTGTAATGATGGGCAATCGCGTAAGTGGATGAGCAGTGAGCCAGGGCAGCCGCCATTTCTGGTCCAGCTCCGTGAGCTGCTGTTTCTTCTGCGGCTCACAGGACTGGGTTCCCCGGTGGCCCCGGGCGCAGCCCGATGCTTCTACCCGAGTCGGTGCCGCTCGGCAGAGGGAAGGATGGTCTTAGCGTATCATGTGTCTTTTCCTTTTGCCGTGAGATGACGGGCCCCCTGCCCCCGAGCAGGGTGGGTTGGTGGCGTGAGGGCCCGGGGGAGCCCTCCTGCGCGGGCCCTCTGCTCCCGAAGCCTCCAGCTGTGGAAGCTCCTCTCCCACTCTGCCCCGTGGCTGCTCCCGGATTTAAATGTCAGTCGCTTTGCTGCCCGTGGACACGTGCGTTCAGTTGTCATCTGCTGGGCGCCCGCAGCAACTGCTGTGTGAGAGAGACAAACATAGACCAGAATGTGACGGGCCTGAAATTACGAGTTTAATTCACAGTTGGTAGAGAGCGCTCATGAAACCTTGATCGTGACAGAGAGGCTAATAAACATTTGAGAACATAAATATTTGGGGGCTTTGTGAAACATTTAGTTGCGGAGTCGTTGGAGGAACAGAGAAGATCGGCCGGGCAGAACTCTCTGGACACCAGTCTGGTCAGTTCCGGGCGTAGGGTCGGTAATGATGTTGAGTGGGCTGTTTTCTGGGCGAGCAGGCGTCGATTTGATGCGCACATGCGCGCAGGGCTGCACTGACTCAGTGGCTGCGTCATGCCGAGCTATTTGCGCCCCCGGTATCTGATCCGAGGGGCCAGAGGCGCAGTGAGCGGCTGGAGAAGGCATCTCACCGGCCTATGGGGCGTGTACCGGACGCCAGGGGTGTCAGCCCGAAGCCGGCCAGGGCGGAGAGTGCGCCTGGACCCCCTGACCTGCTGTGTCCCTGAGGCCGGGCGGGGCGCTCTGTGGGGGGGAGAGGACCCCTGCCCCACATGCTATGCGTGGCAGCGAAGGCCCCAGACGCCCAGGTTCAGATCCTCTCTGCCATTCCCCAGCCACGTGACCTCGGGCAGCACACTGACCTCCTCTACAAAGCGGGCGTGATGGTAAAGGTACGGGCCCCCAGTGGGCGGCGAGAAGGAAATTAGGTGGGGTGTGCCCAGTGCCCACGAAAGCACAGCCTGAGCTCCGGAGAGGGGTAACGCGGCCCCCTCTCACGTGGCCAGAAAGTGTGTCTCAGGGCACCAGAGATTCTGGAGTGCGGCCCCACCCCCCTGTAGCCGATCCCCGCCCACCCCTGCCCTCTGTGTGTGGCGGGTGGAGGGGAGCGGGTAAAGGAGTTTGTTGCCAAGAACGGGGAGATTTGCAGTGCACAAACGATGTACCTGACGAACGCATCCGCGGGGTCAGGCTGCCCCTCCCTCCCACGCTCTGCCGCGCCCAGGGTCCTCCAGGGAGGGCCCTGCACCTCGCACCAAGCTTTCTGTGAGGGCTGCGGAAGGCCAGTGGTTCCGGCTGCGCCCCTCGAAGCAGGCCTTCGAATCTGGGAGCTTCTTTGGGGGAGAACGGTTCTCTGTCCAAGCGTGAGCCGCCGTTTTGGTAGAAGAACAAAGGGAAACAATTTGATTGGGTCAGTAAGAGGCTGGACAGAGAGAATTCTCACATGTCCGTAAAGGCGGTCGTGGGAGGAATGTCCGAAGGAGACTGACAAATAACCTCCTTTCCTTGAGAATCTTTGCGGATTGGAGCCGTTTCTTGGTCCAGGCCTCTGGCCGCGGGATGTCCAGGCCTCTGGAGTCCTTTCTGCCCTGGGCATTGCAGTGGGGGTGCTGCTTCTGCAGCTGGTGGTGTGTGGAGCTCAGCAAAGAAGGTCATGCTTTGGTCAGCAAATTCTGGTTTGCTGACCTCCCCTCCCCACCCCCCATACCCCATGAGTGTCGTGTGCACGCAGTGCCAGCTCTGGAGGTGAAAAGGTGAGCGGGACCTGTCCTGCCCCCCGCGGTCCCCTGCCCCAGGAGGTCTGCCTTTTGGAAGAGGGTGGAGGATGCGTGACCCACAGCAATCTCTCCTGGGGACGTTCTTGCGGTGCAGGGAGGGCACTCGGCAGCGGGAAGATACCCCGACGAGATAAGAACTGGGGGTGCCGAGGACGCTGTGGCACTCCAGCCCCCTGACGCATGGAAGATCCGAAAACCTGTTAAATATTTCAGACACCCAAATGGTAACCTGATACCCACTACGGTGAGCGCTGGCTCCTGTCAGCTGGGGGGAGGAAGATGCTGTGAGCCGAGCGCGGCTCATCAGGTCAGCGGCGACGTTTTGGCCATAAGGCTTTTTTCTTCTGGTGCCTGGAGAAAAATGGAATCAAATTGGAAAACGCTGGACCCTCATGTGAGATGGGCTGGGGGAGGGAGGAGAGGAGCTGCTGCGTTTTGCGGAAGTGTCCCCTTGTGGAACAGCCCAGGACTGAGCCAGCATCACCGAGAATGCGGAGGCAGCAGTAAGGGACTCGAAACCTTGACCTTGGGTGATGGAGACTTGATGTGAAAGGGGCGGGGCTTCGGGTCCCTCCTTCCGGTCAGGCGGGCATGATGCCGTCGTCCCCTCATTTGCATGCTGCCTGATCTAGGAGAACTTCCTTCGGAGTCATTGGCGAGTCAGGGAAGTGTGCCGAGCAGGGTGCCTCTCATCGCGAAGGCCCCCGTGTGACCTTGGGCTCGCACTGTAGTCAGCGGGCTTCGCTCTGTCACCGGTCCCCGTTCGTGCCTGCGGTCCCGCTCTAATGAGGAAACACGTTTCCGTCCTGGACAGAAACACCTCTCTGTGCCTCCTTGTGGCCCAGTGACTTCGGAAACTTCAGAAAATGCAGTCCGCTCGGCACTTCCCATTTCGGCCAGTGGCCGTGGTGACCGCAGGGGTTCTGGGCGGCTGGTCTGGAGAGCAGGAGTTGGGGCGGGGGCGGCAGGGAGGCTGTAAAGTCTGGGGTGGCCCGAAGACCCAGCCCCTCTGCACCCAGGGTGAGGCCCAGGGAAGCCCCGGGGGCGCCGGGCAGGGGTGGGGGGGTCCTTGTCCACGTGTGTTTCCTACATTTCGTTACACAGGACCCCACCTCCTGTAGGAAAGTTAGGAAATGTAGCTGAGCAATCGTGTCTGGCATTCAGAGATGATCCAGGCCAGCACTTCGGCGTACGTACGCTGACGTTTCTAGAGACACTCCACAAACGTGGTCTGAGCCGCACACGCCACGTCGTACTCCTTCCTTCCCTGAGCGTGTGGCGTGGGGCCCATGTCCTGAGACACTGCCCCCGGCCTGCGAGTGGCTACAGGGCAACTGCCCTCGTCAGCGTCAACACACGGGCCCAGCCGGGCCAAGGGGAGAGGCCGCGGGGAGACGCCCCAGGGAGAGGCCCCAGGGAGGGTGGCACCAGGCCCAGTAGGCTTCTGGCCCTGAGTCGTAGATTTAATCCGTAGATGACTCTCGAAACCGAGAGGTTTGAATTGCAGGCCTGCGTCCCCAGCCAAGGACGTGGAACAGCTTTATCTAGAAACTCGGGTTTCGCCTCCTCGGAGGGTTCACGGCAGTTTAACCCGGGAGCTTGGCCAGGTCGACACTTTGACCCTGGGTTTCCCTGCAGTGGGCAGTGGGTGCCGTGGCGACCCAGAGTTGGCCTTTGGGCGGGGCCTCCCGGGGCCAGCGTCCTTCATCCCTCCCCCTAAATCGAAGTTTCCTCCAGTTGCCCTCGGTCGGGGAACAGTTTGTGCCTGACCTCCATTAGCAATGAGTCTCTGGGAGCAGGTTCTGCAGGGGGCGGGTCTCGGGCCTGGGGACCAGCTGGGTCATGGTGGGGTTTGCCCAGTAGAGGCTGCTAGACGTGGCAGAATCTGAACCCGTGTCTTTGCTGTTCTACAAGTAGGAGCTTCCTAGCACACTTAGCTATGTGAAGTGGAGCTTAGAGGGGGTGCCCCTGAGTTGGAATGTTCTGGAAAGTCCTTCAAATTGCAGTGGGAAGGCCGCAGAGGTGTCTCCTTGGGCCTCGGTGGCCTCCATGCTGGAGAGAGGAATGTGTGGAGGAAACGAAGGCAGTGTAGGCCTGACGAGGGGTGGCAGGGGGCGGAGGGCAGACCGGCTCGGAGGCGCGTACGGGCCTCCAGGCCGGGCCAGGGCCACCCGGAAGCCGGCACGTGGCAGAAATGCAGAAAAAACGTGCCGAGGGGCATCTCTGCGGCGACAGAGGGCGGAGAAATAGGTCATGGAGGAGGTAAAAGGTGGCACCGGCCGCGCAGACCCCGCCTGCCCCGCGTGACCGTCCTCCGCAGCCACGCGTGCCGTTTATGCAATTCGCATGCACGTGTGGCTGCGGTCGGCCCCGCTCGCCCCTCCGACTGCCCCCTTGAAAGAGTCTCCCTCCATTCCAAGGACAAGGCTCTTGAGGACAACAAAATCAGTCGACAAACATTTATTGAGCGCCTGCTGTGTGCCGGGCGCTGTCCCAGGGGCTGACAACAGGGCAGAGAGCAACACAGACACATCGTGTGCCTTCTGGGCCAGACGGTCAACATGGACAACCCGCATGGGCTCGCCTCCCGGGGGAGGGCTGCAAGGACGGGGTGCTGACATCTCCGCGGAGCCCGGAACCAAGCGAGGGTGGCCCTGTGGTTCCACGGGGGACGAAGGAGGAGGCCATGGGGCCATGAGTCAGGAGCGGGAGGCCGTGGTGGGGACGAGGTCTGCGAGCAGCTGACACCCAGGCCCTGAGCTAGGCAGGTACACATGCTCTCCAATTCCATTTTTAAGGGGAAAAAAAAATCATCTTACGAAAAACCGGAAGTGTCAGACATGCTGTTGGGAGAACTATGTATGGGCTCTTGACTCAGACAGGCCTGGCTGGAATCTGGCTCTGCCCTTGGCCGCCATCATGACCTTGGGCTAGTCCTTCCCTCCCTCTGATTTTCCAGTTTCTCATCTGTAAAATGGGGCTGGTTCGGAAGGTTGTTGACGAAGGGTAACTGTGACCTTGAATACGTGACGCTAAGTGAAAGACGTGTGTCACGTGTGACAGCCTTCAAACGAAATGTCCGGAACAGACGGCAAGCCGACGAGTCGCTGCCCGGGGCTGGGGGCGGGCGTAATGAGGTAGCGGGCACTAGTCTCCTTTTAGGGCGATTAAAATGTTCTGGGACTAGGCAGAGCTGATGAGTGTCCCACACTGTGGATGTGCCAAATGCCACTGTGTCACACACCCCAAAATGGTTAATTTTATGTTACGTGAATTTCTCATCAATTAAAAAAAATAAACACCGAACAGACCCGCCTCAAGAAGAAGAGTAAGTATGAGAACTTGGGTGCAGCGTTCAGAAATGCCCCGTGTTTGGCGAACACCCAGTGGCCCGCTGGTGGCCACCCTGGGTGCTGGAGCCAGTGGCTGCGGGTCCGAGTCCATCAGGTCACACGCTAGCTGGTAATGGAGAGAGTTGCCTCATCTGTAAAATGGGGGTGACGGTAAACCCCGTGCCCCCGGCTTGCTGTAGGGACTAGCGAGGGGGTGTCTGCATGTCCTCAGTGCGATGCGGGTCCCAGGGGATCTGAAGAGCCAGAGTCATTTTGGGGTGCTGTAAGCAAGAGCATCCAGATACGTGGTGTGGCCCAGTGGTCGGTGCTCAGGCTGGGGTGTCCCACTTCGTCGAGCTCCAAAGTCTGCGGTTACCAAGGACGTGACCTTGGGAGGTTCACTGACTGCTTTGAGCCCATTTCCACGCCATTCAGGAAGTTTCCATGAGACGGTGTAACGTGATCAGCCCACAGCAGACATGTCAGCGTTAGCTGATGAATGGCAGCCATCTCTTCGCATCGGAAGGTGACCCACCCTGCCCCAGATCGCTTTTCAGGTAACTCGTGCATCTCCTTCTTCACGGGTTGCAAGCTGGGCTTTTCATATGACATTTTGATGGCGAGGTCGACCCCATGTTCCAAGGACAGGTAGTCCTTCCCCACATGTATCTACACCTACGCAGTAAGCTCTGTGAGGGCGGGAATGCGTCTGGCTCGTTCACCCCCAGATTCATGGTACCTGAGACAGTTGGTTACTAGGACCTACGAGGCACTGGGAAAGCATTTGCTGAATGAATGAATGAATGAATGAACGAACGAATGAACGAACTGGGAAAGCATTTGCTGAATGAATGAATGAATGAATGAATGAACGAACGAACGAACGAACAAACAAACATAAGCTGATTTTCCTAAACCAGAGGCGTTGGCTTGCACTGAGCTCATCCTACTTTCTCACCTGACCCTTCCTGCACTTGGGCACCCGGGAGGCCGCTGCCTGGGTGAGAGGCGCAGTCTGCTATTTGTCCTTCTCGGTGGTCAGCATCTGTTGTGTCCTCGTCCCCAGTCTGCCCGCGCTGTGCAGTGAAGTGCCGACTCCAGGACGCTGTCGGGCCAGGCTGGCGCTCGGACGCGTTCGGTCATCGTTCTGTACATGGTGTGGTCTGCGTGAGAACCTGGTCCGATCATGTGCCGTCAGCATTATGTCCGTCCTTCCGCCTAAAAGTGACAATTCTCCTCCTTAAATAACCTTCTTTTCTCGTGGTTTTCATCTTTACTGTTTTTCTTAATTATAGAAATAGTTCGTTCTGATTGTAACGGAAAAATAGCAGACATCTAGGAAGTAAAAGGCTCTTGTTTTATTTCCCCGGATCCCTCCCCCAAAATAATCATTATCGCCAGCTTGATGTACATCCCTCCGGAATTAGTTCTCTTGTGAAACACAAGCGGGCTCGCACGATACATTGTTATATAACTATTTTTTAATTTACGATCGTGTCTTAGACTTCACTCCAGTGTCAACACCCTAATCTACCTTATTTCTTTCTAAAGCTGCAGAATGAGGCTATGCCACAATTCGTTAAGCCTTCCTGTATTTGTGGATATTTACGGCGTGTCCAGCTTTTTTGCTGTTATAGGTGACTCAGCAGTGGGGAACTGTGCCCATGTATCTCCGCACTTGTACAAGTATCTGCTCAGAAGAAATTCCTGAACCAAGATGCTCCCTCGTCTTGACGTCCCTGTTTAGGCACTGAGAATACTCACGCTAACATTTACCTCGCACGATCCTATAAGGTCATGTTCAGAAAGCATCCAGGACAGTTAGTTGCACATAGTGAGCCTCTGACAAATGATACTTCGATTTTATTTTAAATGATACTTTGATTTTATTTTAAATTAGAACACGCTAAATCCAGCCAAATCCAGCCGGACTGCCCATTGCTGGTTACATTTAAGCTTGGGACCCAAGGGGATGGTTTAGGCTGAGTTACCTTACTTTCCATTAAATCACAACCGGCCCTCCTTCCATCCTTGACGTGGTGGCCTTTGGGGCGCTGTACTCACCTGAGGTCCTTGGATTCCTACAGCCTTGTCCTCCTGGATCTGGTCAGGGAGATGCCCTCGCTTGTCACAAGAGGTCCTGCTGACTCCGTGGCCTTCTCGGAGATTTCAGTGGCTGCTTCACGTGCAGTTGGGGGGCGGAGGCCAACCCTGACCATATGTGCATTCGCGGAGGAGGCAAATGTGAGAGTGGCCTCCTTAGTGGCACTAATTGAAATCTCTACTATTCCACGATGATAATATCGGCCAGAATAACTTGGGCAATTATTACGTGCCAGACAAAATGCAAAGCACATGGATTCGCTCTTTTAATCTTCACTACCTGTGACCATCCTATCCCCATCCTCATCTTAGAGATGAGAGCCTGAGGCTTGCCCAGGATCACACAGCTCTGGGTAGAAAGTGGGAACAAACCAAATTCTTTCTTGGGCATCCACAGGGGGATTGAAGACGTTAACCACAGGGTCTTTAATTAGTTTACTGACTCTGTGTGTGTGTGTGTGCGCGTGCGTGTGTGCGCGCGTGTGTGTGGCGGGGAGTGGGGGGGACTGGTGTGAAATCCAGACTTCGAAGCCAGAGAAGAGAGTGCAGAGTGGAACCGTAGCAGAGGACCGTCCAGTTGTTGGGCTGTTGGGCCCAGCAGCTCATCGACGAGGGCTCCAACAACCGACTGGGACACTCGCAGAGTGTCTGGGCCTGTCGGTACGAGGTGTCCCCTCCGCATCAGACACCCTGCCGCTCCAGCTGGGAGGTCGGCCGCATCATCGGCATCCTCTGCCCTTCTGCCGGCGCCGTGGACGCCGTGGACGTGCCCCTTCCGAGAGCCTGGGCGACCACGGCCCCCCTCGGGGTGGGTTCTTTCGCTCTTCTCTGCGACTTCCTTCCAGCTCACATGTGACAGAACTTCCAGTGTGGGTCCAAGTTCGCCACTCGTAACGTGATGCAGCCCCAGGTGGCCACCTTGTGCGGAGGGACAAAGTCAGAGCTGGAGAAACCGTTAGCTCTAGGAGCACCCCAGGCGAACTGCCCTTGGGGGAACCCGGGCCTTCTGGGGGGACCCGCGGGACCCCTGCACCCTGGGTGCAGTCTTGGTAAGAAACAATACCGGGGGCTTCCCACCCCCCGCCCCCCCACAATGACGGGGGCCAGGCCCCGAGCGCTGCCACCGTCACGGAGCCGCCACCCGGGATTGTCGGAGAAGCAAAAGCCGATCGCACGCTGAGCCCTGTTAATCACCTAATGGCCCGGACACCCGAAGCCCCAGCTCAGGTGTCTCGGCCACGGCCACGGCCACGGCCCCCCGTCACTGCAGCCAGGTTTGGCTTCTCCGCGTTACAGCCTCGACACGGACGCGCACGATTGAAGGATTTGAGAACAATGAAATATGCATGGCTATCAGCGACAGCGCCATAAAGTGCAGCAATTAGCCGCGTGATCCGAGAGAGGGAGCCGGCCCTCGCAGCCCGTGGCTCCCCATTAGTTAAATGCATTTTGTACGTCCTCATCCCATCAAATCAACTAACACTTCCTTTAATTGGTTCATGAATTATACAGCCGCCGCGCATTATAATTTAATCGCCTGTAAACATTCATAGGGCCCCACTGTAAAGCGTATCGCGCTCATTAATTCGTTAATTTCAGCAGATGGAAGGAGAGACGGGATGAACAGAGCGCCTTGGGCAATGGAAGAAGGAAAAAAAGGTGGGGGGCCGTTTAGGTTTTTTAAGGGCTGTCAGAAACTCAATCTGTGAGCTGTCAGCCGCCCGGACCTGTCCCCACCCCCTCCACTCCACCGAGTGCGGGAAGTGACTGGCGGATTCATACGGAGCCTTGTCAACCGTCTTTAAAACATCAAGCCAGCGGGTAAACCGAGCCCAGTGTAAATTAATTCTTGTCTTACGGGCCCCCCTTTCTCTGTCCCCATGAATATTTCATGGCGGGCAGCATAAATATTAATTCTAATAGCTCTGCACAGTGGTTATTATTTCTGTTTTATGACAAATATTCATAAAATATTCAGGACTCGCTTTTAGAACATTTACACAGTTGATTGTGAATTTTCCCAGTTTCCTGGGGACACTGTAAACATATTGGGGTTCTCTTGATGGACTTTTCCCCCTTAATTAATACCACTGGTTATTAATATTTAATTAGATTTAGGTTTTTCGAGAAGTGAAACCTATTAGACCGGAGGGCCGAGGCCCCCCCCCCCGCCCCCGCTTCAGTCTGTAAAATGGGAGGGGCTGCTCTTCTTGACACGTGGATGATCTGACAAAGGCTAACCTCGCCTTTTTATTTTGAAAACAATATCCATCCTTTCTGCATGTGTCTGCCTCCTCTTCCTTTCTAAGCGAGCTCTGGCGGCAGCCCAGCCTGGTGTAGTGGAGCCCTTGGCAGGTGCCGCCGCGGTATT
Source organism: Pteropus alecto (assembly GCF_000325575.1). Classification (NCBI taxonomy): domain Eukaryota; kingdom Metazoa; phylum Chordata; class Mammalia; order Chiroptera; family Pteropodidae; genus Pteropus; species Pteropus alecto. Next base: position 7,217,517 of record NW_006441061.1, on the reverse strand, counting down.
TATGCAAGGATTTAACGTAATTTCGGCGTAATTAAAGTGTGGGTTTAACAAACACGGTGGCAGATTCCTTAGGCCAGGCAGCTGCTGCCATCCGGGATGAAGGATCTTTTGGAATCCAGGTGATTTATCTTTAACCCCGAGGGGCAGCTGTGCACGAAGTCCCTGGGGAGGCACACTGAGGAGGGGGTCCCAACCCAGGGGGAGCCAGGTGTCCCCTAGGTGATGGAGGACACAGATGAGGGGGTGGCTTTGGCCTGCAAGGGTCTGAGGGGGCAGTCGGGCGAGCCTTGTGGTTTGGGGTGCCTACGCAGTGTCAACCCCACCCTCGCCCCACTAGCTCTCCCCCTAAATCGCTTTAGGGTTCACTTTCCATTTGCTGGTCCTCACGGAGGCTTCAGGAATGTTCTGAACTGCAAGGGATGAGCCAAACTTATTTTACGTAGGAAGCGGAAGGCAGCCAGAGAGCACCGAGTCCCCGGACCCGGAGCCCAGCCCGGCGCCTGCACCTCGGGGCCCTGAGCTTTTCCATCCTCAGAGTGGGCCTGATCACGGGACCCGGGTCCTGCGCTTCTCGTGAGGGTTAAATGGGACGGCATGCGTGTGTAATCCGCGCAATGCACGCGCCTGGCACACAGTAGGTGTGCAAAGGTCTGCGGTGACAGTGACGACGGTGGCGGTGCAGTTAATGGGAGGCCAAGGCGTGCGTAACGCGCTTTCGGAGAGATTCGTGGAGGAAAACTCCGGCGGAGGACAAGGTTAAGACAGCGCCCTGTGTGCAGCGCCTTGAACATCTGGAGTGGGAGAGTTCAGCACAGGGACATGTTAGGTGACTCCAGGGGCAGGTGTTCATGCAGCGCTTGTCCCTGAAGGCTGGCCTGGAGGAAGGAAATGTCGCAGTGAGTTGGCCTGCAGTGCCCTGGGCGGGGCGGGCGGGAGCAAGGCGCCCGCACCATTTCGTGCCGTGACCCCCCTTCGGCGGGTCGGCTTAGTGGAAAGCGAAGGCGTTGCCTGCAGCTGGTTCGGAACCTGGGACTCTGAGCAGCCGCCCCAAGGAGCTGCCACTGAACCACGCATCCGGGCTGAGTGTTTGGCACTGAGCGGGAGGACGCCAAGAGCGCCTTCCTCGCGCCCCCTGCCCCCCACCACCTCTCCCAGGTTCACAGCCAGCAGCCTGCGTTTGCATCCTGTCTCTGCCCCGTATTATCAGTCAGGCTTCTCCTGGGAAGCACGACCAGCAGGACACGCATTGTATATATAGAAATAGGTAAGGAGTTGGCTCCTGTGCTCATGGAGACTGACAAGCCCCAAGGTCCGTAGAGTGTTTGATCCTTAAAACAACCTCGTGAGGTCCTCCTGTTTTTCCCTTCCTTCTCCTAAATGGAGACTTGGCGGGTCACGTATGATTCCATTTACATGAAATGTCCAGCATAGGCAGATCCGTAGAGACAGAACATAGATGAGCGGCTGCCTGGGCCTGGGAGCTAGGGCATGGGGAGGGGCTGCTCATACGTTCGGGCTTTCCTTCGGGGGCGACGGAAACTTAGATCGTGTAAGTATACTAAAAATCACTGCACCGTGCACTTTTAAGAGGTGACTTGTATCTCAGTAAATTAAAACAGCAGCAACAGAGGGTTCAAGTCTCTGAAGATAGAGCTGGAGGCTGTCAGTTGATGCTCCTTATCCCTGAGCCTCAAATTCTTCCTTGAAGGAGGACCCCATGGAGCCCCTCGGTGTCCCCACAGCAGGAGGCGCTGACAGTGTGTCCACCAGCCCAGATGCTCCTTTGGGTCTGAACTTCACCGCTGATCTGTGACGATCGGCGTTCCCACTGTCGGGGTGCCTGTGCCGGCAGGTTGGGGGTGTGGCTGTGGCGCTCTGAGCGTGAGGTAAGTGAGTGTGGCTTCTGGCCAGTGCTCAGAAAAGACAGTGGGATTCTAGGGATGTGCAGGGACTTCGTGTCGTGATCACGCAGGAGGGTAGGGAGCCAGGCCCCCTCGAACACAGATGTGCAGCCGAAGGGTGCCCAAGGGCAAAGCGAGTGATGAGGGCAGACGCCCAGTGGGCCCCGAGAGCCACGCGGCTCCCCCAAGGCGAGTGCCCTGTGCCGATGGCTGCCTTGTCGAGTGTGCATGGGCGTGACGGGCATCGGGGAGCGGGCCGTGCTGGCGAGAGCCTGGACACAGGGCTTTCCTGGAGCCAGTACTAGATCCCGGCCAGAGCCTTAGAGTGCGCCCGTGTCCCCACACACCCGGGCCGAGAGCCACCGGCGTGGACGGCGCCGTGACCTGGCACAGAATAGCCAGGCTTGTGCTGCGGCTCCCACAGCTTCCCGCTGTCTGCCATCACTTCCGCTTCAAACACGTTTGCCTTTCTCTTCGGGAAGAGTTTGCAGAACTTTCTGGCTTCCAACAGTTTGCGTTTCTCGCGAGGGAGTGTCTGGGTGGCCGTGTGCAGAGGGACGACTCTCTTTCTTCCCCGTGGTAAAGGAAGCAGAAATTTTAAGACGACTTAAAATTGAAGACTGATTATGCAAGAATGTGATCCCCGGGTCCTCCTTAAACCAGACGGCTCCATTTTGTTGTCGCGTGGTGAGTGGCGGGGAGTACTCGCTAATTTACCAATTAGTGACAGCGACGGAGAGTTCTCGCCCCTGGAGAGATGTTAGACACAGCCAGAGTAGATTTGCCGCTATCAATTAGACACAGTTTTAAGCAAGAACTGGCCAGCGGGAGCCCCTTTTTTTAAGGCGTGGGGGGCAGACGTGAGGGAACACAGCAGCTGCTGCCTGAGGGCAGGAGGCACCAGGCTTTAAAATGCGGTTGAGATGTTTGGCCTTTAGTTTGCAAACTGGACTCTTCTTAGAGTAAAAACATATACATAGTAAAAATTTTTTAATTCTGGCCAGGGCCTTGTCCAGACTCCAGGGAGCCCACGGGTCCAAGCTCTCTCCCACAAGGCGACCCCTGTTTACGGTCCTGCGACGGAGGTGTGCGGCCTGCGGGGAGGACCAGGGACCTCTCTCTGACATGGAATGAGGCCTCCCGACGGGCCCTGCACGACGCAAGGCGGCCCAGCGCCTGTCCTCGGCCCAGGCCCAGTGGGCTCAGAGGTGCAGATCCTTCTGCGGGCGACTCCGTTTTTACTCTTTGTTTGTGATCGTCTCCGCATAATTCACGTGCCCCTTCGATCCCGCCCCGGCTCGTCCTGATGAGCGCGCGTCCTCCGGCAGCTCGCCCCCTCCTCACTGCCATCCCCAAAGGCGTCGTCTCGGACACCGATGCCGCCTCCGTCTTCAGACCAGCCGAGGTCTGGTCCTGGCCAGTCCAGACAACTCCTCTCTGTGCCACGTGAGCATCCCGCAGGTCGCCCTTGGACGAGGACGAGTTTGGCAACGGCGTCTCCGTCACTTTGCGTCTCCGGTGTGTCGTGGACACGCGTTTTGGTGAAAGGCAAGCAGACCGTTCTAAGTGTTCATGTATGGCGTCATTTTGCGTTTTTCTCGATGGTTCTCCATGCTCTGTGGTTCCCTGTTTTGTGATGGTCACTGCAAAGTCCCCCTTGAGAGAAGACCCCCGGAGAATATGAAAGCCAGACCCCCTGCAGCCCTCCCGGAAGTGTGCGCTCTGAGCGTGTGTTCCAGCCCCCATGGGGCTCCGAGTGACGGAGGCGGAGTCTTTGCTGAGAGCCGGAGAATCACCACTGACTCCCAGCGGACTCGATGCGACCCCCTCAGCCTCTGAAGAGACTGGGAAGGAGGAGGCGGTTTGAGCCTTTTTCAGGAAACTGTTTTCCTAGACCAGACTCCCCCTGTCTGAATACTAAGGTAGTAAGGGGTCCACGTGTGTCCCCCAGTGGGCGTGAAGTGGTATCTCACTGTCGTGACCCCACAGTGCTTTGTATAGAGTTTTGCACATAGTGCGTCGTTTCTTGGACATACAGTTCACACTTCTGGATGTATCTGGATACTGCACATGTTCTGGATAGAAATCCTTTATCAGATATGTGTTTTGCAAATATCTTCTCCCGGTCTTTGGCAAATCTTTTATTTTCTTAATGCCTTTTGAAGAGCGGAAGATTTTAATTGACTTTTAATGAAATCTAATTTGTCAATTTATTCTTTTACGGTCACGATTTTGGTATTATAGCTAGGAAATCTTTAATCCAAAGCCACTCAGTTTCTTCTAGAAGTTCGATGGTTTTAAGTTTTATACTTAGGTCTACAATCCATTTTGATTTAAATTTTGTATATGGTGTGAGGTATGGGTCAAGATTATCGTCATCGTCATCGTCATCATCATCATTATTTACATTATTACACTATTGGGTGAGAAAAAATGTCCTTTTTCCATTGAATTGCATTGGCAGCTTTGTTGAAAAGTAACGGGCCGCACTTACATGAGTCCATTTCCGCACTCTCTCTTCTGTTCCTTCAGTCTGTGTGTCTCTCCTGTCACTAACGCTCGTGGTGCCTTGATGACTGCACCTTTGTACTAAGCCTTGCTATCAGTTTGTTCTTCTTTTTCCACATTGTTTGCACAATTCCATTTCGCTTCCAGAGGCACCTCCATAGAAATTTTAGAATTAACTTGTATAGAATCTTCAAAAAGCCTTGTTGGAATTTTGCTTGGGATTGCATCGAATCTATAGATTTGTTAGAGGTGGACTGACATTTTAACGATATTGAGTCTCCGAGTCCATGAACATGGTATAGCTCCACATTCGTTTGTGTTTGATATCTCATACTGATGCTTTGTGGTTTTCAACATACAGATCTTGCACATACTGTGTTACCTTTATACCTAGTATTTCATTTTCATGCTATTATAAATGGCACCTTTAAATTTCCAGTTGCTTATTGCTGGTATCGAGAAAGTCAGTTTGGTTTTTGTATGTTGATATATTTTTGAATGCACTAAATTGACTTATTCTAGTGCCTTTTTTTGAAGATTCTTTGGGATTTCTATTTAGATGATCATATCATCTGCAAATAGAGACAGTTTATTTTTTCCTTTTCAGTTGTATGCATTTTATTTCCTTTTCTTGTCTTGTTGCTCTGTCCAGGACTTCCGATATGATGCTGAATGGGAATGGCGAGGGTAAACATCCTTGCCTTGTTCCCAGTCTTAGGGGGAAAACATGCGTTAAATACAATGTTAGCTGTAGTTTTTGGTAAATACCCTTTACTGTTCTGAGGAAGTGACTTAGTATTTCTAGTTTGCTGAGAGTATTCATCAGGTATTGATGTAAGATTTTTGTCAAATGCTTTTTTTTACATCTATTGACGTATTGGATATCTGTGTATATTAAGAATCTCATTAAATTATAACTTTTTCCAAGGCCTGAGAACCACCCCTTCTCTCCTGCCTTTACCATAGGTCTGGTCACTGCATCACAGTGCTTTCTCTGTGTGTGCGCTGACATACACATACCACGGAGTTCCCTGTTTTAACCGTTTTTAAGTGTGCAATTCTGTGACGCTTAGCGCGCTCACGTTGTTGTGCAGACGCCTCCCCCATCCATCTCCAGAACTTTCTCATCTTCCCATACTGAAATTCTGTCCCCACTACCCACACTCCCCATGCCCCTCCCCCAGCCCCTGGCACCCACCATTCTGCTTCCTGCCTCTATGAACTGGACCACTCTAGATGCCTTATGGGAGTGGAATCGTGCAGCAGTTGCCATTTGGGGCCTGGTTTATTTCACTTAGCACAGTGTCTTCAAGGTTCATTCGTGTTGTGGCACGTGTCAAGATCTCATTCCTTTCTAAGGATAAACAAAATTTCATTTTATACGCACCCCGTTTATCACATTCGGGCCACTTCTATTTGGGTCGTCGGCTATCGTGACCAATGCTGCAGTGAACGCGGGTACAACGAGCCGTCCCAATCCCTGCATTCAGCTCTTTTGGGCGCCTACCCAGCAATGGAACCACTGGGTCACGTGGAAATTCTGTTTTAAGTTTTCGGGGAACCGCCGTGCCATACTCCACAGCAGCTACGCCGTTTTACATTCCCAGGGGGTCCTCTTTCTCCACACCTTTGCCAACACTTATTCTTTGCTGGCGTTTTGGTAGCAGCCATCCCAGTGGGTGGGAAGCGGTATCTCACAGTCGTGACACCACAGTGCTCTGTATAGAGTTTCGCACATAGTGGAGGCTCATGTCGAGATCAGGAGGCTAACGAGGGCCAGACCGGATGCCGTGCTTAAAGTCACTTCTTGTATGTCATATCTTGTAATTTGTCAAATCTGCCCTTGGGTCCAGAGAACGTTCTATCCCTCACTTCCCAGTGCGTTTATCTATGGAGCAGGGGCGAGCTTCGAGGTCTTTGGGGAGGAAACCAGTGTGGCCTTCCCAAACAGAGCACCAGGCAGTGTGGCCAGAGGGGCAGATGAGAGTGGGTAGAGAGATCCCAGATGTCACTGGAATTCTGACAGCAATACCCTGAGTGACAGAGTGAGCCCTGGCCGCTCTGGGACTCAGTTTCCCCATCTCGTACACTGAGCAGATTGGATGAGAGCAGTTGTTCTCAACCTTGGCTAGATGCTACAATTGCTCAGGAAACTTAAAGATCTCCATACCCAGGGCTCATCTCGGGCCATTGTATCGGCACCTCTCATGGTGGGGCCTGGGCCTCAGAATTCTCAAGGCTCTCCCAGTGGTTCGAGGATGAGGCCGCGGATTACAGCCATGCTCCTCATACCTGCCCGAGCTGCTGGTTTACAAATGAGGGTCTCCCAGCCCCTCTGCTGGAGGTCATGGGGAATCTGCATTTCAGAGAAGCCCTCCAGGTGATTCCCGACATCAGACACGTCCTGGCAGACGGGACCAGAGCGGCACGTCTCCAGCCTTGATGTGCACACACATCGCTGCGAGTCTTGTCAAGCGTAGACTCCGATTCAGTGGGTGGGGGCGGTGGGGCTCCCGGGCGGTGCCACGCTGCCGGGCTGGGACCCACTCTGAGTGGCGAGGGACCCACCGGCCTGGAACCCTGCAGTCCTCAGTGGACCCGCGCCACGCGCGACACGTACCCCGCAGCGTCCCTGCCCAGCGTGCCTGGCTGTGGGGGTCCCTCGCTTGCTTTGCTTTCAGCCCCTCCCTTCCCTGGCCGAGTTACTGTAAATGAGCAGCGATAACGCCGGGCGGCTGGGGGCCGGCTCTGGGCAGCGTGTCCCCACTGCACCGCCACCGGGCTGTCGCTTGCACGCACCGTGGCCCCGGGAGCCTGGCTGATCAGAAGCTTCCGGTGTGAAGGCACAGCTCCTCTCCTGCAAGGCTTTTCCCAGTGACGTGTTTCAAGTACCAGTTTGGGGTCCTCAGGCTTCTGATCTTGCCAGCCTTTCACAAGCCGTTCGCTTGAATGACGACAAGTGGTCTTGATATGCTGGGTTAAAAATCTTTCAGTTGGGGCTTGTTTGTTTACGAAGCAGCATCCATTATCAGGGGTTTCCTTCCTTCTGGCATCCGGGGTGGCACCGCCAGCTGCCAGCCGCGGTGACAGCCACGTTTCGGTGTTGCTGTTGGGCTTCGCAAGTTTCGGGGGGGGTGCTGTGGGGGGCCCAGCATGTTTGAAGTGTAAGGGATAAAAGCACGCTGGAACACCTGTGCTCCCCGAGTTCTGACTCCTCGATCTCACACATCTTATTTGGAGGCTGTTACTTGGTGGCACGTTGCGAACTGAAGTCATTATCGAGAACATGTGCAGGGTGAGGTGGGTTCTCGGGGCTCCGGGCCCCCCAGGCTGCTGGGGGACCACTGCACTGACTCTGTAGAGGGGCGGCTGCAGCTTCCATCGGTCCCAGCGAGGAGCTTCCAGAGGCTGGGCTCGGCTTCAGGCGCGGCTTGCTCCAGGGCCCCAGTGTGTCTCGGCACCTGTCCGCTCTCTCGGGTTGGGTGATTCTCAGGCTTCCTCTGGGTGCACCCCCAGCAAAAATGAAGCCCTTTCCTCTCTGGCAAGCCACGGGCAGCCTCTCATCCTCCCTTCCCGGACCCGCCTGCATCTGGACCCGATTCCTGCGCAGGAAGAGCTGGCACTCAGAGGGCCCCCTGTGGGCCTCTCTCAGGCCCAGCCCTACAGCCCTGGGGTGAGTTAACTCCAGATGGGTCACAGGGATGAGAGGGGATCAGTGGACACCGGGGAACCAAGGGAAGGAGCAGGTGTGAGGACAGCGTGTAGCATCGGGGACAGCCTCGCTGTGCCACCTCCTCACAGTCAGCCGTGGCTGCGTCCTTTGTGTCCCTGTAAAACACGAGGTTTTAACTCAGACCGGGGACTCACAACCATCTTTGAGAGCTGGCACCCTCTGAGGATCTAATGAAAGGCACGGACCCATCTTTCCCCTCTCCTGGAAAACATTTGCAGTCAACAGTTGGAATCTAATTTCCAGGGGTCGCGGGACCCGCAGGGGTGCCCGGTTCAGAGTCCTGGGCCCAGGTGTTCTCCGAGGTGGCAGGTCCCAGTATTAGGGGAACACTGGGCTCCCTCCAGCACCTGCAGAATCAGCGTTTCTGGGCAAGGAGTGTCGGCATCCTGTACGGTCACAGACTCCCCACGGGATTCTGACGCAGGTGGCTCCTGGGAACGAGGCGGGACGTGTGGGTCTCCCCCAGCCCTGGCACGTGGGAAGCATTCTCACCTCCAGCAGCTAGTTCGGCTCTTAGCTAAGATGGATAAAAATCAGGCGGTAGGTGGAGAGTTTAAATAGCCCACTAGAACTACGGACTACAGGTTCATTTCTTTCATTCTTCCACAAATGTTACCTGAGTACTTGCTGGGTGTCTGGATACTGGTGGGGATCAGGCCTTACTCTAGCAGGTGGCACCCGGGCCCGAGAGACGACGCAGGGGGCCAGTGTCCCATTGGACCCACTAAAGCGTGGCCTCTCGACAGCCTGCTCGACACTTCTGGAGAATCCCTAGGATGACGGTGTCAGGCTTCTTTGTTCACTGAGTCGGAGGAGGAGCGAACTCACCCTAAAAGGCTCCCATTCTGAGGAAAGTCGTGTGTTTGCACATTTATCTTACGCTTAAAGAAGCCTCTGCCGGCGTTTACTCACTTAAAAGTGAAGCAAACACGGCTTCAGGTGTACAGGGAGTGTGTGTCGTCACTGATGTCATTGTCACTGATGTTGTCCCCAGTGGAAGTTGCACACATCAGTCATCCAACCCTGATGCCAGCGATGACGAGTCTATTAATAATGTCAAGTCTGAGCTCTGTGCGAGGGGCCGGTAAACATGGGAGCTCACTACAGTGCCTGGCACGCAGTCGGCACTCAATCAATGTGCGTACGGATTAAATAAAGAATGAATGAGTAAACGGCAATGAGCAGTGGAATATTCCAGAAGTTATTTTAAAAAACAAATGCCAGGATGTTTTAGCACTAGAGGCCAGGGCTTGGGTTGGGTCTGAGCACCCAGGCCCTCGTCTCTCCACCCTGGGGCAGGGCACGCTGGCCTGGCCTGATTGTCTCAAACCCGGCTCTGCTGACAAGAGTCAACGTTAAGGGCCAGAAAATCCTCCGTGGTGGGGGCTGTTCTGTTCACGGTGTGACATTCGGCAGTATCCCCGGCCTCTACCCACCACGTGCCAATAGCACCGCCTTCCTCGTGGTGACAACCAAAATGCCCCCATATGATGCCAAATGTCTTCTTGGGGCAAAATCACACCGAAATGAGAGCATCTCGCCTTGGGTTTTGTGTAAAGAAAGCATTCCATTACCAAAAAAGAAGGGGTTAAGACACTTGGCTTCCGGAGATGTGTTCCCAGGCGCTCCCAGGCCGAGCCCCGAGCTGGAAGTGAGGGCTGTGTCTTTCCCGCTGGGCTCTTGACTTTGGACCTCCCATCCCCTTGGGCCTGGGGCTCCGCTGTGCAAGGCTGAGAATGGACGGGCCAGCCCCCCACGGAGGGCTTCAGGCCGGGAGCCGGAAGTCCCGGGGAGGGCATCCTGTGAGAATGGCGATGGTGTCACAGCACGTGTGTGAGCTCCGAGGAAGCATGGACCCTGCTAAGTGGGCGCACACGTCACCCCATTAAACCATCAGCACCCGTCAACTGCTACGAGCCCCGTTCCTCAATTGAGGAACTTCATCTGAGAGGCTGTGTTGGTGGCCCAGGTCACCCCGCAAGTCCGCGGTGGGGACGAGAGTCTAACTCGTCGTATGACTCCAGGAGAGCACTGTCCTCCCAGAGGACTGGTCGTCTGCTCCCCTGCAGCTCCCCTGACGATGTCCCCCGGGAATCCCACGCCCAGGAGTGATGGGGGCTGGGACCCGCCCTGAATCGGGGGTGCGGGAGCTTCCGCAGCAAGGGGCCCCGCTGCATCCTTCCCAGGTGACCTCTGAGAGCTCGGTCCCCGGAGCCTCTGACGGGTGGCTCCTGAAAGTCCACTCGCTTTTTGCGGCTGATGCAGACCTTGGTCTGGGGGACGAGAGTCTGGCGCAGCCGGGGAGTTCTCCGGCTGACCTTGGGGCTTGTTCTTTCTCCTCAGGGTGTTTTTCCTGAATGTGCCGTTAGATTCCATCATTGAGCGACTGACGCTGAGAAGAATCGACCCTGTCACGGGAGAGAGGTTTGTGCCAGGCGCTGGTGGTTGGCCGGCTGAGGGCTTCTGGGGCCCGGTCCCGCGGGGGGGCCGCCGCTCTCCGTCTGGCCGGCCGATGCCACAGTGGGATTGCTCCAGGGGTCACACTGGTGACGACTGACGGAAGGGTCTAGAAAGGGGGTCCGTCCAGCTAGCTCCTTTGGGCTACGTCTGTCGACCGTCTTCGCCCGGAAGAGTCATCGGAAAATGGACGTGGGAGGTGCCGCAGCGACTGCCGTGGTGGCCTCTCCGACCCCCGCGTGGGAAGTGGCTGCAGGGCGGGTGTCGCCTGTGTGAGTCGCTGGGCCTGTGCTCGCACCACGATGCTACACACGTCTCCGTGGGAACCAGTTCGCCTCTGAGCCTTCCCTCAGTCCCAGGGGATAAATTCGGCGTTTGAGTCTGCACTCTGACCAAGTGCGGTCACGGCGTTCATGTTGAAATGCAATTTAAAGTCCCCGCAATCACAGTAGGACTCAGGACCCTTTCTCCCCTGCCCTCTGGGCTGGACTGTGGGTCACCTGCTTCCCCTCCTCTGTCATAGGTACCACCTCATGTACAAGCCACCTCCGACCATGGAAATCCAGGCCCGACTCCTGGAGAACCCAAAAGACACGGAAGAGCAAGTCAAGCTCAAAATGGACCTGTTCTATAGGAATTCGGCCGAGCTGGAGGCGTTCTACAAGCAGGCCATCACCATCAACGGGGACCAGGACCCGTACACGGTCTTCGAGTACATAGAGACTGGGATCATCAATCCCCTTCCCCAGAAAGTCTTCTGATGGGTGCAGAGCAGGGAGCACCCCCAGGGAGACGAGGTTAATCCCCACCCCCACCGTCTGGAACCTTAGCCAAGCCAATAAAGAGTGCTTTGCTGGGTGCAGTGTCGCGTGTCCTGCGGGTGAGGTGTTTTGTCGTCTGGGAGCGCAGGACCGGCGGAGCCCAGGCGGCAGTGAAGCAGAGCTCAGTGGGCGTGTCGGACCTGGGCTGAGCTGCAGCTCTGGCACCAACGTGCCGGGCGCCCCTGGGTAGGTCGCTGAGCCCTCAGAGCCTCTCTCTCCTCGCAACCAAGACGGGGATTAAAGGAGCCGATGCAGGCGGAGCTCTCAGCACGGTGCCTGGTGCACAAGAAGCCTTCGGTGAATGTAGTTAAAACACCATCTCTCGAGTAGTGCCGTTTAGTAGAACTCTCTGGAATGGCAGCACACTCTCTCTCTGTGCTGGCCAAGACGGTAGCCAGCAGCTGCAAGCGGCTAATGAGCACTTGGAACGTGGCTAGTGCAGCTGAGGAGGCGGTTTTTGATTTAATTTTCACTAAGTATAAATAGCCACGCGTGGCTAGTGGCTGCATGCTGGACAGGGTGGTTCTAGACACGCTCAGCCACTTCTTAAAACTTGCTAGAAGCCCTTAGAAGCTACGCCTTCAGGTCCCACGGAAATAGCCCCTCTGGAGCCTGCAGAGCCCACAGCGCCAGGAGTGGCCAGAGGGATAGGACAGTGACACCTTAGGCTGATGGAGCTTGTGACCCCCTTCTGGAAGCCACCCCCGTTCCCATTATTACCGTTTACCTTGTTAGGAAGGTACTTGGGTGATCCCTCGTCAACAGACGAGGACACTGAAGCCACAGAGCGTAAGTGACTGGCCTAATGTCACTTAGACGCATGGCTCGACCTGAACCCAGTGCTCTGGTGCATTCTGCCAGTGGGGCCTCAGCACGCCAGGCCAGCCTGGGCCCGAGGCTGAGAAGCTCGGGGACCCCGGGCCTGAAGGCTAAAACCCCTTCTAGCCTGGAGTAGCCCAGAGTCTCCCAGCAGAAGTCTGACCCTGGCACCGGCAATAGTAGCCAGCAGCTGGTGCCCAGCGAGCCAGGCCTCCCGGGTCTGACCCCTGCTCTGCCCCAGTCACAGGCAGGTCGAGCCCCGGGCCTGCTGCAGCCGGGCCTCCAGCGGTGGTGACCTAACCTCTGCCCTTCCTCTCTGCCGGTAGCTCAGGCACTGGGGGCCACCTCCCGAAACTCCATCAGGGGTCTCCCCTGCCCAGGCCCCACTTCTTTCCAACCCCCGGAGGGAAGACGGTGGCTACCTCCTAAGTCCCCTGACAATGGGCTCCTGCTCATTAGGCCTCCTCAGACCCCAGAGGGCCCCAGGAGGGGTCCCAGTTACAGATCGGGTTGCAAATGCTCCATGTTACACACCCAGCATGTACTTTGCCTGCTCGTATCCAGCACCCCCAGATTGGAGGAGAAGTGAACTGGAAAGGTGGCCTGGCTCGGGGACACCTCCCTAACCCCGTTCTCCCCTCTGCCTGTCACTTCAGGTACCGGAGAACGTGGTCTCACTCCTGGAACTCAGTGAAACACCATTTGGGTGTAAATTCTGAGCCAAAGACATCATAAAACATTCACGCATTTAGTTAACATAGCAGTGCTGATGTGGGCCACCGACTCTGCCCCACGCTCACGCCCACACGGTCAGCCCCTCGTCCCCCTACCCCCACCTGCAC
>NW_006441061.1:7202824-7204360 GCF_000325575.1 Pteropus alecto | reverse complement strand
CCCACCCCCCACCTGCTGCAGCCCCCTCCTCAGAGCAGTCACGCCCGCTCTGCACCCACTATGAGGCAGGTGATGTCCCCTACAATAGCATGAGCTGTGAAACTGAGCGCCTGGGTCCTCATGCTGCCGTGTGACCTTGGACACATTACTTAACCCCCTGGGATCCTTGTAAAATGAGGACAAAACAGTCGTTGCCACCAGGCAAGACTGAGCAAGTGTCGAGGGTTGGAAAGAGTTAATGCATGAGCCGCGCAGGGTCAGTGCTGTTTCACCCCTAAATGCGGAGACTTGTGGAACTTGCTGAAGGCTGCAAGTGGGGAGGGGGCTTGTGGAAGAGGGTCACCCGGGTCACGTCCTGTCCCTCCTCGTCCACTCAGGCTGCGGTGGACTCTGCAGGCCCCAGAGGACTGGAAGGCGGGCCTTCTAAGGGGTTCTAGCAAGTCTTAGGAAGCGGCAGAGCGTGTCTAGAACCACCCTGTGCAGCACGGCAGAGCGGTCAGGACCCGGAGCGCCACGCGATGGCGGGGAGGGCCCCTGCTTTCCCGCCCGTTGCTGTCCGGGTCGCGAGAGCATCCCGGCTGGTGGGGACCTTGCCTTCCCCTCAGCCCTGCCTGGGCCCCTGCAGGACGCCGGCACCAGAGGAGCTGGTCACCGCCACCTCCCTCGGCTTCTGGCATCCAGGGTTCCTCGTGCCGGGTGTTGATTGGGCTCGGGCACCACCGTGCCACGGGGACAGCGCAGGCTTCATTGAGATGAGCTGGGAGCGTGGGGCCAGGTGCCGCTCGAGCGTGTGGCCTAGCGCACCGGCAAGCTTGGCCCGACACGCTCCTGCCTGTGCAGATCGCTGCCTCCACCGGCCCCAATCCCAGCAAGCGGCATCCAGCTCCTCCCCGAGACCGGCGGCCCCTCCCCCGGCCTTGCAGCAAAGCTTCCCACGCCTGGCGGGGGGCTGCGGGACCACGGGGCTCTTCTAACTGGCGTTTGTTAGCATCCAGTTGGTCTGGGGCCCCAGGAGGGAGCGGCCGTTCGGGGGCTGGAGGGCCAGCCTCGTTCATACCCAGATCAGCGAAGTTCACCGAGGTCCGATTAACTTGCAAGAGAACAAATCACCGGTCACTGGTCATTGTTGTCATTGTTGTCGTTAAAGTGGCCCCTTGGGGCATTTTTAACCCCTGTTACCATAAGTTCTCGCCGCAAACCATCAGCTGGCCCGCCTCTACCGTGCACTGGTCAGAAGCCCTGGTTCCCGCCACGTTGGTGTCGATGGACCCGCCGGCATAATTTACTTCTCCGCTGGCGGGTCTACCAGTGCGAGGCGCCCCAGATCGACGGGCAGCGGTCACAGCTCTCGGGCCGTGGAGCCCTTCCCGTGTTCCCCAGTGGAAAAACATCCCGTCCGCGGACTCAGAACCCCCCATTCCACCAGGCCTGAACTGCAGCGACAGGGGTTCCCTGGGAGTGCGGTGGAGGGACCCAGCCTTCCCCCTGCTGGCTTCCAGACTCATGAATTCCACTGCGGGGCACTCAGCACCCTGG
>NW_006441061.1:7201071-7201963 GCF_000325575.1 Pteropus alecto | reverse complement strand
AACACTCAAACGCACGCGAGTAGCCAGTAAGTGGGTAGAAAGTTGCGGTGGATTTTAGCTCTGTGGACGTGGAATGAGGGCTACAGTTGTCACACGTCATCCTCGCTTTAATAAACAGCAGATATTTGTGTCAGTAGTTACACTGAGCTTTGATGCCCCGTTTTTTTGTAATTTTTTATCAGGCTTACTCTGATACTCTGTTCTTTTATAATTCTTCATGGGGCTTGTGCTGATACTTTGGTGTTCATAATTTTGTATCAGTACCTCCTACGGCTGCCCCCTACAGTGTATCTAATATGTACGATTAGTCACATCCTTTAAAATTCCTCGGTGAGGTGACATTAAGCTCCGTTTCCCCATACGAGGAAACAGAGTGGCTGTGACCTTCAGCCTTTCCTAGGCGAATGCAAACTGCGGCTGATCCTCGCCTCTGATGGACAGCGAAACAAGCCCTTCGCCTCGTCAGTACACTGTCGATCGTCAGAAGCTCTACCTCCCTGTTCTAGTGGATGTTACAATTGGCTACGACTTGATGACATTTTGAGCCGCCCGCTATCATCCGTGGTGACCACCTGGCTTTGCAGGGCCAGCCTGGTGCTCTGGACAGAGATGTGATGGAGACCAGCACGCCACAGTATTTGTCTTTGAAGGTGACATTAATCTGTTTTAAGTCCTCAAGTTACAGCACCTGACCTGCTACAGGCACCTGTGGCAGCTGTCTCAGGGGCTTCGCCTGGCCCTTTGTCACAGGTCGGAGAACCGACGTTAGGTACAACCACCCACATACCAACTCCGGGGCCGCGGAAATGACTCCAGTGGGCTTTCAAGCCCACCGGCCCCCATTTGGGGTTAAAACCCAACAGTGCTCTCTCGTGTACCCGTCGCCCTCACG
>NW_006441061.1:7141023-7198657 GCF_000325575.1 Pteropus alecto | reverse complement strand
ACAGGTGCTCTCACACACCACCGAAGCTCCGCTGCTCACTCCCCCTTACGATTCTCATACGTTTTCTGGCAAACGATCAAAGACACACGGAACTGATCCTGAGGCAGCTGCTCATGGCCGTTTCTCTCTTGCGTGCGCGCGCGCGCACACGCACACACACACACACACACACACACACACACAGCTCCTTCCCGCTCTGCTCACACCTGGGCATTACTCACCCCTGCAGGTGCTGCTCAGGCCTCAAGGTTTCTAAGCTTCACTACGATCCACGTGAGCCCGATAAAACAAGTACGCCATATACAAATAATTCTGTTGTTTATTTATTTTGAATACAAAAAGTGGCCAAGATAACAATACTAGTGGCTCTGCATACAAAACACGAGATATCCGAGGTTATTTCACATTTACAAAACTGCCATTATGTACAGCACTGGATATTCACAGCAATGTTATTCAACTCTAAGGACGAGACTCATATGAGCAGTTCGGGGGCATCCGAAATGGGAAAAAGCTAAAAACCAATGGTCTTTCATTAACTGGAGAGTCGGCCAACCAGCTATCTGGTAAAGAAAGAGAGGACCTGGTCCCCTATTCTTTACTGATGACTAAAATAAGGTTGCCCCCCACAGGGCTGAACACTGACAAGCACCCTCCAAAATTCCCATTTCATTTGCTCTTCCCCACTTCAAACTTCCCCAGAAACACCTGCCCTAATATTAGGTAAAAGCTCAGGACACTGATATACCATCTTCGGGAAAAGAAGGCTAAAGAGTGCTAAGGACATGGCATGGTCTGGGTCCATCGAAGCTCAGTTCAAACCCAAGAAAGAAATTGACCCCGTCCTGGTCATCGGTTTGGAACTCACGGGGAAAAGTGAGCCATGCTTCACCTAGAAGGTGGCAGGAAGTCACTCACTCGCTGTACACGTCACGAGCACCTACTCTGTGCAAGGCACTTGGCACTAGGTGCTGCAGGAGCCACCAAGACGAAGCGGACAGTCCCTGCCCTCAAGGAGCTTACAATCTAATCGTGAACGCTATGTACATCTATACGACGGGAGAAGCAGCCAGTTTTTCCGGGGCAGGGGTAGGGGTGGGGGTATGCCAAGCAAAATGCGGTGTTATTCTTAAAGTCATTTTATTTAAACGCTAAAAATCTGTAACACGCCACCTAATCAGATGGCAAACATTAAAAACCATCTCCTTTTTATAACCTTAAGTATTTAGACGTCTGTTCTTTTTATTTCCAAAAACGTCATATGTAAACATACACAAATTCGAAGCCGAGCACGAAGATCAGCACAGGCGCTGGGTAAACATGAAATATATTCGCTATACACAACACAGACTTATTTTTCTATACAGTCTTATTCCTGTATAAACGAGTTTGATATTCACTGTCCTTTCATACATTAAAGTACACATCTGAGTCGAAGTCTTGAAAAACACAGAATTCATTTTTGCCTTTAATTCGGCATTAGTACCAAAATTAAAACACCCTAAACCCTAGCGGCCTGTTAGCCAAACATAAATGGTAAAGTATGAACCGTCTGAAAGCCATCACAGCCTCTTACGTCGTCCAATATGACCACTTTACAGGATCTTTTTACGAAAGTAACGGGATCCTGTGATGGGAGGTAAGCAAAATTTCACCTTAGAAGTAAACATAACATTTAGAGTTCTGGAATTTAATTCTACCCGACCCATTTACAGCATTTCAACTAGGCAGCCTATACCGGGTGTCGGTATGAGAGTTTCATCATTCCCCCTTTTCAGCTCCTCCCGAGCCTGCAATGGATGAACACAGCACGTTGGTAATCCATATACTATTGCTCCAAATAAACTCGCTAAGACCTGGGATTGTATACTAAGTCTCCCCGTCCCCCCATCCCAGAGCACAGATATGACTCAAAGAAAACGCAAGATAAGAAAAGATGAATCACCTACCTGGGTAAAGAGGTTGGGGGAGAAATATCCATTACCAAAAGGATTAACTTCTTGACAGGACATCTTTATAAACAACCATTCCCGTGTTAAATGTGTCGATTCCCACACCAAGTTTTCAGAACAGCCCTGTCTTAAAACAAACTCTCTGTATGCACATGAGAGGCTGCAGCCTAGCTCCCAGACTCAGCCTCGCTAAGTCCTAATAAGACTGATCTGTGTCTGTGCCCTAGAAACGAGTTCGCAATCTTCTGCAAAATCCTGCTGCGTCACCAGGACTGCGATGCAACAGCGCTTCAGATGTCACTGGGAGCAACTTTCCATTCTGCAAATTTGACTTGATTCACTTTGAGACGGTCAGATTTCACATGCTCTCTAACCAGTTTGAAGAGCAGACATCATGTCAGCAGACGTGAAGATCTTAACTCCAGAAACCTCTTTCGGCTTCAGAAAAGAACATTTAAAAGCTATGTGACGCTGAGGCCTGAGACAGACAGTCTAAAACTCTGCTTGAAGCTGCCAGTTGATACTCAAACTCGTAACTAAAATGAAGCAACTCTCTCCGGTTGGCTCCTTTAGAGGCATTTTAAAACTCCGACAACTTGAAGGGAAAGGCGAGACCCCTGAGACACTCTGCGGACTCACCGCAGGCTAAACGCCACCTACACACGGAGGGCGGGCCGAGAGCATAAAGGTACAGTCACCAGGAGTCACAAAGCCACGCAGGGACTCGAAGCAGTCCACGTGGGCTCACTGTAAAGATTCATTTGTTTTGCTGTTTGTGCTGCCCAATCTCTAAAAAGAAAAACGGGGAGAATATACATTTCCCTTAAAAAATTTAGGACTGCTGACTCTGAATACAACCCATTCAGCTTAGCTTTGCCCAGAATTTTTGCTTGTCAAGGATAACCCTGGTAGGGGGCCGGGGACAGGGAGCTAGAATCTAGCACACTCCAGCCCAAAGTCCAGGCGGGAGTTATTCCACACTCTGAGAAAAAGTCCTGACGGAAACCAGATAGGATTTACCAAGCCAACAACTAACGCTATCACCTTTAAAAAGAAAAATTACCGTTTAATGGTTTCTTCTAGGAAGAGAGACACAACTACGTGATTTGGCTTTTAGAAATTTTATCACCAATCTATTTTTCTTTCAAACATGAACTCTGTTAACTCTGAGTGTGTCTTGAAGCTGAGCGAACAGAAGGAGTGGCTAGCGAGAGGGAGGCGGGAGGCACAGACGCTCGGCATCACCAGTGATGTGACTCCCGGGTCTTGCTGCAGGCACGGCCGGCACCCACCGAGCTCCAGTGCGGTTTAACCGCGGGTGCGCCATCAACCAGCGCCGACGTCCTCCCTCCCGCTTACCAAGCACCGACAAGCGGCAAGTTCCTCCACTTCCTACCTGACGCCGTGATGATCACGACAGAAAACGTTTTAATACTGATCACCTTTAACGTTCTTTAAACCTGATTAACCTGTGGAACTCACTCACAGGTCCAATGTACGTGCTTCAACAGCAGCATCCTCAAAACCTTCTTAGGAGGGAGAAGTGGGAAAATGTCACACTGAGCCGCGAGCTTGGCCAGTGGTTCTAACGGCTTCTGACACTGGAAAATAACTGGTAGTTTGGCAGATGGAATAGACAGAGATTGCCTGAGATCTGGGTGGTAGATGCAGGAGGATTTCAGAATAAATAATGGGCATAACAAGCTATCAATTTCTTATCTGGAACAATAGGAACAAATTAACTCTAGGCAGAGAAAGTGTGATACAGGTGTGGGGCTCTCAGACTCCCCAAATGCAACAGTGTTGCCGCTTAGAAGGACTAATTGTATGGACTCTGCCCCTGCCCTTACACAGAGCGGGCCCGTCGCGTTCTCCGGCCATTCCTGACCCAGCGATTACAGTGACAGCTGGAACACCCTGACCAGAGCGGGGACGTTCCAGGAAGGTCGAGGGTGTGGCAGGCTTCAAGCAGGAGAGGCGGCGAGTCTGAAGACTCCTGGTGTCGCTCCCACTTCCCACTGGGCAACGCCCTATCACCAGGGGCGCTGACCCTGAGTGAAAGCGAGAAGCGCACTGTTTGGGATGCTGCCTCTTATTCAAAATCTCTCATTCTCACAGGTCAGTGGCTTAACCTCCGTGAGTGGGGGCGGGCAGGAAGTGGGGGGTCCCCCAAATTTCTGGGTGGGCAGAAATTCAGGCTGAGGCAGGTGCTGGCGGGATTTCAGAGTCAAGAACGCCGCTGGGCCCAGCCCCTGCAGACAGAAGCCTCGTTCTAGTAAAGCGGTCACCATGTTTATCCCTATACAGACCCACGGAATAATTCGGCAGATCCTCTTTAGCTAAACTCTAAGAGTTAAACTTCCTTCAAAACGCACAAGCGCTTTAAATAAAAACTTAATGTAAGTTTTAGACGGCAGCAGCAGCACATCCCCCAATAAGAACAGATCAACCAGTGACTCTGATTAGGGACAAACACATAAGCGAAACGAAGCATTTTGTGATTATTAAAACTGCAATACTTCCTTGACACGACCCCAGTGTTTACTGTCATACTTACTGTAAAGTGAAACAGACACAAGCACAAACTACTGCGACTGCCCAGCCTTCTGACGTGTTACTCGTGATTTTAGTGCCGACTGCTTCTTTCCTGTGCGTCACTGAACAGGCCGGATCGGACCCGAGGGTCTGGACAAACGCCATTCTTCAAATTACCACCGAAATGAGAAAGGCGAGCAGAAGACTCCAGCAAATACATAATTACGGATTAGAGGCAAAGCATCGTTCTGAACAGGAAACAAAAGACGTTTCAAAGCGGACTGCTGGGAGGGCCCCTCAGGGGCGCCGTCCCCACTGCATGCCGGGGAGGAGGAACACGAGCGCCGGTGTGTTCCCGTCACAAAGCCACCCGTTAGCAGCTGTTTCGAGAGCGAGGACAAAATGTCTTTCACTAAGGACACGAAATAAAAGCAGGAACTGTTAGAATAAAGGCATGTAGTATGAGTCAGAATTTCACATTTTGTATTTCCCATCAAATACACTGTCTGGAAGCATGTACCATTTTAAGATGTGTGCACTGCAGCCTTGTTGATTAGCACCAATCCCTGGGATACTTATTTTAAAAATCCCAAAACACTGTAATTCCCAGAATGTCTATTTTTCCCTTTAGGTTTTACAACCGGTCAACATCTAACATCTCTTAACAGCCTGCAGAAAAAGCCTGCGTTACGAACACCAGACTTTCGCAGAGAGGAGAGACCCCCGGCCCTGCCGGCCGAGCCACAGGCACTCATAGCACTGAGCGGTGTCCACACCTCGGGGCTGCCCATCTCCTTCCAGAAGTCTCTAGGTAGACTCTGCACTCCTATACCGGACACAAATGACACGTCTGGGAGCGTTGACATTAAAAATACTACGAGTTTTAATTTAATACTAAAAGAAGAAAATATTTTTTCCTCTTTTGTAGAAACATCTCATGGAGGTTGTCACAGTTACGTCTGAAGCAGGGACGTGACACGGGGAGCTGGAATACTTGACGTCCTCAGACACGGTCAGGAGTCGGAGCAGGAAATGGGACGACCTGGGAGTCGTTAAAATAAGTCACAATTATTAACTTATGAGAGTCACCGGACCTTTCGATATATTAAAACCAATTTTAGTCTTGGCTTCAATCTCTCAAAAATAACAGCTTTAGGAAAATGTTGTCAATATGCAGGGGAGCTAATCGGCGGGGCACAGATGTGCAGCTGTGTGTTGAGGACGCCGCCGCTGGCCATGCGCTCAGACGCTCAGCTTCTGCTGGTCATTTAAGCTCCCGGAGCCACAGGCAGCGCCAGGCCACGGTCTGGGATTAAAGCCCAACGCGGCCCAGCAAGACCCTTTTCCCCAGGCTCCAGAAGAAGTCGTTCTGTTCCCAAAAACAAGAGGGCATTGGTTCAAGCCGCTTTGGCCAAGGCTCTCGGACAGTAAGCGGTCCTCACTGGGTCGGGAGTGGGGCTGACACTCATCTCCAAACGACTGAAACCTCGGCCTCGGTCATTTTGAAGATATGCCCTAGTCCCTGGAGACAGACGACGCCCTCCAAAGGGGTCCCCGGGGCGCCGGGTGCAGTCGCGAAGAGCACCTCTCTTCCGCTCAGGAGTCCGGGCCGCTCCGTCTCCCGCCACCGTCAGAACACAGGAGAGTCGCAGAAAGGGCAGGGGCTTTGCAGCAGCCTCTTGATCCAGTCGGGATCTGCCGGAGGAAGACAAGTGGGCTGAGTGTCAGCTCAGAGGCCAGGCAGACGGGACGCGGGGCGGTGGCCGCGGTGTCAGGAGGTGGCGCCCGTGGGCCAAGCACCTCACCCCACCACTCCCGAGGAGGCTGAACTAAACCTGTGGCTCCCAGAACTGAGTGGGATGAAATTTCCTTCAGCAACGACACAGGAAAATAAGGGTGCTGGGTGGGTGCTCAGCGCACTAAATTTACGCAGTTTCAAGGACTGCGTTTTTTCCTGAGACTGGATCCTACATAAATTGTTAACATCAAAATATCCTTTTATACGATTATAGAAATAGTAATTCTAAAAAATGCATTACTTGGAGAAATCGGAGCACGATAATACCGAGGCCACACCTCTTCCCCTTCTAGAAGCCTGGGTCTGGGGCCTGCCCTGCGCCACCGCCCTTCGGCTCCCACGCAGCCCCGGGCTCCCCAAAAAGCTGCACGTGGCTCAACGCAAAGTCAGCTGGTGGGTGTGTGTTTTTTAAATCTGTTCCAATCTTTTCCTGATTTTCTGCCCAAATAACATACTAATTTTCAGTTGCAATGGGTGTTTATAAATTCCCCCAAATTTGTTTCAAAATAATCCAGTAAGAGGGGGGAAGAGAGTGGGGACTACTGTACTTTTGTATGTGATTGCATTTTCTAGAATAAAAACTTAGAATACAAGCTGCCAACACACCGACTTCGCAGAACTGGAAAGTGTTAACGTCAGCCAGTTAAGGTAAAAAATAAAGAACCAGGGTGTACTGTATGAAGAACGTTTCCGCTTTACTTCCCTGCAGGCAGAGCCCCCCTCACACGCATGGAAGTGTCCACGCGTGTCTGCGCTCAGCTCGTTCGGTTGGAGTGTGATGTTAATGAACCTTGGGTCACAAATGACGTCACGTGGCATTGACCTCACTAATCCCTTGCCTACATCTTATTTCCAGTGAGTTATCTCAGAAATGTGGGCTTTGTCACCAGGCCGTTGGAAAAGAATAAAGATCAACCAGAAAAAAGCCCCATCGTGGCTCCAGAAGAGTAACTCCAAGTGCGCACCCTGTCGCTGGTTTGGCTATGCTGGCCTCGTATACCCGACCACCTGCAGAATTTTCATTCAAATGTAATCTGTACGTGCCAAGTAAGACAAGCTCCGACATTTTTTTGAATGAATCATTTGTTTGCAGTGACAGAACAGCAAACTTACTTCCTAAAATGCAATATATACTTTAACGTGACATTGTTTTTTGCCACGCCTACAGCACCTGGTCTTCCTGGGTGGTCTCCCATCCAAGTACTAACCAGGCCCCACCCTGCTTAGCTTCCGAGATCAGATGGGATCGGGCTTGTTCAGGGTGGCATGGCCGTAGACAACATGACCTTTACGAAGGCCGTTTTTAGCGAGTTGCGGCTTCGTGCTGACACCAGGCGCCACGGGACGAGCCTCTCACTGCCCGGTGGCCTCAGACTGAGCGGCGAGGAGCCCAACTGGCCACCGGCCACCGTGCAGCTGGCGCTCAGCCTCCCGAGGCGGGGACGCTCACCTTCGGGGGCAGGGTGGCGCGCGATGCTGTCGTGGAGCAGACACCTCCGGTAGATCAAGCTCTGGCAGGACTGGTAGGTTAAGAAGCACCTGGGAGACAGACAGACGCGCTCGTCAGCTCTACGGACGCCCGGAGGGAGGGCAGCGTGGCGCCGCGGGTGACTCGCCCAGACCGCTGCCCTCCGCCACACGCTAAGGAAGCCAACGGCAAAACGGTCCACACGCTTGCGCGACAGCGTGTCCCTCTGCATAGCACGGTGATAGACCCGCGCCGCCCACGCTGCGAAGGAGAGGCGCGACATGCAACGTCCTCTCCGACCGGCCCTGCGGCCCCTTTCGGGCCGTCAGCAGCTCTGGGACACAATTCCGTCCGCCCGAACCCGCCTGACTCTGAGCGTTCGGCACGTGAAAGACATCGACCCGTGTTATAGCGACAGTTATTCTTGGCAGTGGTTTGTAGGATCAGGTGTAAGAACCTGAGTCCAGTGGGGAAAGCCGCAGGCTACGGATGTAGACGACGAAAGAAGGGACGGGACCAAACGCCCACAGGTTCCACGCCACCCAGTGGCTCGTCCCTGAGCACCCCCAGGACCAGGCCCGGCGGGGACGGTGGAAGGCCCCGAGGCGGGGGTGTGCACTGGGTGCTGCGGGGAAGGTTTCTAAGTTCAGCGACCAAGGAGCATAAAAATGCAAAGAGGAGGGAGACACCACGCAGGTTCGCTTTGGGTAAAGACTCGGGTGTCCAGGAGAGACGGCTCCCCTGGGGCGAGGGCCCTTCTCACATGGAGAAACAAGGTGCTCTGGCCCCGACTCCAAGCAGCAAAAACGAAAACACCTTGTTACCGCGCTTGTCTGGGAGACGGTAACACGTGGCGGCTACGTAGGGGCACTCGGGCCCGCGGGCTACGTTCTGGCTCTGTCACCAACACCTCTGTGACGGAGCAAATTACTTAACCCCCCAGGCGCCTGCTTCCACCTGTAAGTACAGAACTGACGGCGTTAGCACTCCGGAGAGTCAAAGTCCACTGTCCCTACAAGCGCGGATCCTACTCTCCCCTGGAAACGCCTGAGCGGTCAGATTAGAAACAGCGTGGCAACGCGATAAACACTGGAAAATGATCCACGATCCATCCGTAAGGGAGCAAACGATGCAACATCCACACGTGGGAAACCCGACAGCCATCAGGAATGGGACGTGTGAACTGCTGTGGGAAGCTTGACGAGAGAAATGGCGAGGTGTGGGGCAGTGTGTGCATCGCGATCCTGTTCTGGTTAAAAATAAATTTAAAAATTAACAGTGCCTACTATGTACTAAGCATCATTCCTGAAACAGTCATGAAAAATACAAACATTTCCTGTCCTCATACAGCCTCCCATTAGACGAGGGAGAAAAACAAGAAGTAAAAAATATATTAAATGGTGATAATTGCTAGATACGAAAAAGCAAGGAAGAGCGACCGAGAGGGGACGGGTGTCAGCAGGGTGGTATTTTCAGGTAGCGCAGACAGAAAGGCTTGACTGACGAAGGGACACTTGAGGGAGCCACGTGGACACCTGCTGGGAGAGCATTCCAGGACGAGAGACCGGCCAGCGTGGCCCTCCAGAAGTGGGAGGGGTGCCTCGTGTACCTGGGGGACAATGACGCCGGTGCGCCTGGAGTGAAGTGAGCAGGACAGAAAGCTAAGAGATGAGGCCGGGGTGACGGGGGCCGGCTGTGCAGCCTCGGTCACCGAGGAGATTCTACTTTTACTCATCAGAAACGGAGAGCCACCGGAAGGTTCTGAACAGAGGGTGACATGACCTGACAAGGCCTTACCAGGATCATAATCAGGGCGAAACTGAAAACAGGCTGTGGGGGACACAGATGGAAGGCGAAGACCAGGGAACTGTGATAAACTGGGCAAGAGACGATGGCGTGCTGGACCAGGCCAGTGGAGGTGGCGAGCAAGGCTGGTCAGATCTGCAAGGCCTGTGAAACCTCCAAGCCGACATACTGAGGAGACGGTGAGGTACGTGAGTCTGGACTGCGGGGGAGAAATTCGGGCTAAAGCTCTATGTTTAAGTCACCAGTGTACCGAGGATACGCAACCGCCAAGGCGGTGCCGGCAGAAGAAACACAGGTCCCAAGGTGGACGTCGGGAGTGAAGCGGAGTCAGCAAAGACAACGAGGAGCGGAGAGTCAGAGGCAGGAAGGGAAGCGGGGGCCGTGGCCAGGACCGGGGTGAAGTGCTTCGAGGAGCCACTGCGTCCGTAAAAGGAGGACACGCCGCGGTCCCCTCTGAGAGGGGCACTGAGGGCAGACGGGAGGAAGACGTCTACCTTCCATTATGAAGTTCGACGAAGTACATGAGCGCTTTTATGGTCCACTCACTTCAACGGGTATTACTTTTAGAATAATAATTTTTCAGAATTTAATGCTACTTTAAAGGAAAACAGTATTACCACAATCAACGCCTACGTCAATCAAGGAGCAAGAACTGCCGTCAAAGGATGCCTTGCTTTTATCAGACTGGAGAAAAAAGTCAGGGCCACGGTTAATAACAGCAGCTTTTCACCAGCCTAAGGGCCCAGGCGGCGCACATCTTGGATAAACACAGCGCTTCGTGCCACACAGAACTGCTGAATGAGCAGAAGCAGGATGTGACTTAAACGACTTACCGAAGCCAAATGTGGCCATTGGAACAGACGGCCTGCTTGCGGTCTGTGAACGGCAAGATCTCTTTACACAAACTGCAGTGCTCGGGGAAAGTCTGTTTGTTCATCTTCTTTGAGATGTGTCCAATCAGCACCTGGCGAGACAAAAGCAGCGGCAACATTTAGCGGGCCGGGCCGGGCCGGGCCTCCCGCAGAAAGCCCAGTGATGCACAGGAGGGGGACGATCGGGCAGCCCTGTGCCCGGGACGGGGGCTCTGCGTTTCCGTCACGCTCTCTGAAGTCAAGATCTCTTTACACAAACTGCAGTGCTCGGGGAAAGTCTGTTTGTTCATCTTCTTTGAGATGTGTCCAATCAGCACCTGGCGAGACAAAAGCGGCGGCAACGTTTAGCGGGCCGGGCCGGGCCGGGCCTCCCGCAGAAAGCCCAGTGATGCACAGGAGGGGGACGATCGGGCAGCCCTGTGCCCGGGACGGGGGCTCTGCGCTTCCGTCACGCTCTCTGAAGTGTAAAGAGGCCTCCGACATGTGTCGGCTGGCTGGGAAGAGAAAGTCCTTCAGGGGCCCTGTGACGACAGGGTGGGCCGGAAGCACTAAAGGAAAAACTCTTCTGAAAACCAAGATCTTGTTACTTGCCTTGGTTTAGCTGCTTCTGAAACAAGGACTTCACAGTTCTGTTAGAAGACAAAATATTTAGCTATTACTTACAACGTTTCGGCTTTAAGAAGGAGAAGCATCATGACAGACAAAAGATGGCATGAAACGCTAACTTTGTGGGATTGCCCAAATGTCTACTCTTCAAGAAAGGCTTACGAAGTAAAAACATAATTGGGATATAAAAGCACTAGCTTCGCCTCCTGACACCCAGAGACCCCTGACGGACCTGGTCCGAGAGCCCACAGTCCGGGAGCCACCAACCCCACGGCAGGGTCCGCGGCACGAGTGGGGAGGGGTGGGGGAGGGACGAGCTGGCTCCAGGTCTCCCGAATTTTAGCGGCTGTTAGCTCGAAGGAAGGCTCCCCGAGGGCAGAGTCTGGGCAGCACTGAGCCGCACAGAGTTAAGGAGTGTTTTCTGTCGGAGCTCTCGGGACCCTAGGAGGACAGTGGCCCAGGGAACCTCTCGGAGGGCTGTGGTGGGCGCAGCATCCCCAAGCCTGGAACCCTAGTGCTGTCAGGGAACTTGAATTCTGGGGAATACAGTTTGGGTTACACGGTACGATTGTTCAAGTGCCAAAGGCTACACGTATTTTTTTGTAAAAACAGCGTGAGCGATACGTTTACCATATGTGCCCTTCTTGACTAACTCAGAAGTCTCGAGTCCTTTCCAATGGAAACAATCCCCCCTCTCGAGCCCCCAACTCACCGCCCCCTAAAAAAAAAACCTTCTGCAAACAGCAAGGGACGGGAGCACCGGCGTCACGCGTCTAGGGCTGTGACTGCCCGGTCACACACTACTCTCCTCAGCGCAGGCCCCTTGAGCTCATCCTCGGCCTGGAAACCTCGTCTTGCAAACCTTGCGTGTCATTCGCGGCCACCGCGAGAGGAAGAACAGAAACCCCGCGTGCGACATGAACGCGTCCTCCGCACCAGCCCGTGTCTCCCTCCCGTTTCCTCCCCAGCACCTCACGCCAAGCGACCACCGAACAACACGGCAAAGCGAAAGCTGAGCTTCAGAGCTTCAGGTCGCTTCTTGCCACGGCTTCGGCTTTCTCGTCGGTCAAACACCTACCCGTGCGGTCCGGTCGTCATAGTCCTCGTCGGACATTAGGAAGTTGCAGAGGCCCCTGGTGGGGATGCTGGTGTTCTCGGTGATCCAGGTGTGCAGGTACACCTCTCCTAGGACTCGCTTCATGTGCTCCCTGGTCAGGTGCACTTCCACGGCTTCGATTTTCCCTTGGATTTCGAGGAGTTTCTCTTCCATCGGCTCGCGGCCTCCGGCATCTCCGGACTGGGCGAGGGGGTCATCTGTGGGGTCCTCTGGGTCCCCTTCTTTGCTCCTCTCCTGATGGGCCTGCCTAGTCACCTGTTTGGAGGAAGTGCCCTCTTGCTGTTCACCCTCGGCCGTGCCCGGCCCAGGCGAGTCGACCAGTAAGCTTTTTGAGTCCTCGTGGGTGGGCTTCCATAAGGCTTCCGAAGGGGTTTTCTGCATTGACTGGTAGAGAATCCTCAGGAGGAAGAGTTTGAAGCGCCAGAAGTAGGTGGCCCCGCTGCTCTCGATCTTTTTTTCCAGAGCTTCTTGTAAAAACTGAGGGATATGTTTATCTTTTAAGATCTTCCAGCGTACGAGGTCTATTAAATCCACCTGCTTAAAGAGATTTTGAACTGAAGACTCCAGGAGCTGAGCAGCTGCCTCTTCGAAGGTTTTGAGGGTGACGAACTGGACCTGGTAGTTTTTGTTCACGGGATGCAGGCCGTTGACCATGCCCTCCGTGGTGATGACGGCCAGATACGCGCCGCACGGGCTCACCGCTATCCCGTGCGTCCTCACCGAGCCAAACACGTCCGAGAGCTTAATCAACTGGTGTTCGAACTTCAGCGCGACGTCTGTGAAAATGGGAATCAGCTGCCTCACCTTCCCGTCGCTGGAACAAGTATACACTGTGCCGTTCTGCTTGTCCGCAGTCATGGAGACGATGGGCAGGGAGTGAAGGCCCGTGACGTGGGAATTGTGAACGTTCAGACCTGCTTTGGAGATGAGCAGGAGACACCAGAACACGTAGGGTCCTCTCGCGGCCACCACTAGGCTGCAGCTGCACTTCTGGTACGGGTGATAGAGCGGGACACACTTTATGCTGTGCACCGGCAGCTGGTCCATCTCCTTCCACAAGACGACGGGCTGCCTCAAAGTGAAGTAGCCTTTCACCGCTTTGAGGTTGACAGGGAGAATTTTCACAGGTCCGAAGGCACTCCCCACGATAAGGCCGCTCATTTTCCGATTATTGTGCTCGTATTCCCACCAGAACAAGACACTGGGAGAGCTGATTCCTGACTCGATCGTGTTGCACGAAGAGATGGATTCCTTGCCTACAAACGGCAGCTGGAACTGCCACACGGCAATGTCGCCGTTTTCGAAGAGGACTGCCAGGAGCACACTGCCCACGTCCCGGCACTCGTTATTGTGCTTGACCTGCTGAGTGGTGCAGATGGCCGACCACTCCATCCTGACTGCCGTCTGCATGCTGTGTCTCCTCTGAAACTCGGCAAAATCGCCCAGGTTCCCTTCCGGAGCCTCGCTTTTAGAGAGCCTGTAACGGGTCTCATGAAGACGTTCTCCATACAGCTCAGTCAGGTCGACCAGCTGGACCCACTGCAGCCTGTTGAGGTTAGCCTGGACGGTCAGGCGGTTGTCCATGGTCAGCGCTGCCAAGAGGCACCTGCCGTTAGCATCGCAGCCCATGGGGGACCAGCTTGTGTATTTGAATCCTCTCATCGGTGGCAAAGCCTTTCCCTCGGGGTTGAACACCCGATCCAGCATGAAAGTCTGACTGACCGCGGGGTCTTTAGAGGTGGCGAATTTCTCCTTACACTCGGCGACTTCTGCTTTTGAGCCAACCTGTAAACGAGATGTAAAAACTATCAGATAAATGTTTCTCTCCAGGAATATAGTTACATTATTACTTAGGGTGTATCCACTGATTCACATTAATCTATCCGGTAATTTTGTATCAATTCTGTTAATTTGGGTATGACACGCACTTGAAAGATCAAGTATGTGTCTAAAATTAAATGAAAATTTACTCAGAAAATGGTGATATTTTTTAAAGGATCGGAATAAAAGTCCTTATTATTCATAGCCTGGTTCCCACCTTCTTTTTAGAATCGACGTTAGCAACAAGGACAATAGAGGTGTACTTGATTCATAAGAGTCAACAGGGCATTTGGCTGAACTAGTCACAAAAGTAATAAAGGTGTTAAAATTCACAAAAATATACATTTCTGATACAACTAGATATTTGGGTATTTACAATATCTTGGCAACACAGATGCAAACTCGAAGTTTTCTATCTAAAATTTCACATACGAATTATGCTGAAAGCTGCCCAACTGCTTCGTCCACTGTTTCTATATAGTAACGTCCACTCCAGTGAGAGAATCTGTCACCCCTGAACAGTCCCGCCCCAGCCTTCCGTGGCTCCCTTGCCTGGGATGCTCTTTCTTCCTATCAAATCTCAACCATCCTACAGGCCTCTGAGATCATGCTAGCTTTCCTTCATCTCTCCCTCTTCCAAGTTCGTAACATACATCATCGGTGCTATTTACTTGGTGCCTAGCTGAGCGATGGTGAGTTCTTTAAAGATGGAGGAAGAAATAAATGACTAAAAGAAAGAGGTCCATAAGAAAACAGCCAGGAAGCCTAAAGCCGAAAAAAGAGCAGAGGTCAACTAAGACGTGGTTTCTGCTATGCCAGAAGCAAGAATGCGCGCGAGAGATGGACCGCAGAGAAAGAGGGCAGTCAGCTCCTCTCTGCTTGTCCATTCCCTTTTACGTAGATCTGCCAACCAGAAAGGGTAGTTAAAAAAACATAGTTAAAAAGGGACTTGAGCCTAAGACATCTACGGATATGATAAAAGTCACTTTAAATGAGTTTGTTTCCTAGCCCAGGGGAATTTCACACTCCAGGACACAAAGAACTTGGAAGATGTAGGACTCAGAATCCCTAACCAAATTCCTTGATAAAGCTTTGGCCAACTGAGAATGTGTTAGAAAACCAGGGCGAAACAAATCGTTTAAAAAATATCCCCCGAATGGGAAATAGATAACAAAAACCACAGACCATTAAGCAGGATAGAAAATGCTTCAGTGTATTCACAAATGAACGGTTGTGTAGACAGCAGTGACCATTAGAAACTAGCACAGGATAACTGGAAAAACCTAATCTTATTCTCTTTTCTGCTGGAGCTGATTAATGACAGAATAAGCAGGTATATAAAATGAAAGTTGTCCAACAAACGAATCAGATAACTAACTTTTCCTAAAGTGTATCACACAGACAACTACTCTCCTACATTGTCCCTTGAAAAAGAGTTCTGTGACTACATACATCATTGCCCCTGAAGAGTCACAGGAGCGCATTAAATGCCTTGGCCAGGGAGCTACTGTAGAGACTTACATTAACCAGATTACCCAAATGTAAAAAACAAAAACAAAAACAAAAAAAAACACCTTTTTTGCGGGTGCCATCCTAAAGAATACTCCGGAAATGGTGTCTTGGGCAGAATACCTTGATTTTAGAAAAGCATTTTAGGGTTGTCTCTCGGGGACACTAGGGACATGCTGGAGAAACACAGTCTCGAAATTCCGATGACAGGTGCAGCTGGCTAGCCAGTTAATCAAATAATGCTGATGAAAGCCCGGAGCTTTGTATGCTACGTAAAATTTAAAAGATGACACAGTCAAGCCCGACATAATGCCTGAAACCTGTGCGCCGCTGCCTGACTGCCTAGGGTCAAATCCTCACTCTCTCACACACGCGCTCTGGGACCCTGCACGAACTGCTTAAACCTCTGCCCCTAATTTTCTCACTTACAAAGAAAAAATAATAATACATGTGTCATAGAGATAGGAAGATTAAACAAAATCAATATACGTAAAGCATATATTAATAAGTGCTCAATAAATGTTAGCTATGATGACTACTTATACTCTGAGGATTAAGCAAATGTTAATGAGACCTAGGAAAAGCATGTAAAATGCAGGGTAGATATAAAGGTATCCACCAAATGAAGAGTAGGTACAAAACTGTTCACCAAATCCTGTAATATTGTAGGTAAATAAGAATAAGTGAATTCACTACATAGAAAAGCTACCATAGAATTACAAGTACACTTACAGAATTTATAACCCAAAGCAGCACCACAGGATGAAATAAAAGAAGCTCAAGCAATTCCTGGCCCCACTGATGGCAGGAATTCTTTACAGGATGGTGAGCAGAGTGGATCTGGAGCAGCAGGGAAATTCCTCATGGTTTTGTGTGAGTAATTTCTAGTATATTAGTTTGAATGAGCCTATTGCACCTCCCCGCAACTCTCCATATCACAAAACTAGTTAACAAATTAAAACATGTACCCAGATGCCCAAGGAACATACGCTTGAGTCCAGCTCCCAGAAGCCCACCCCTAGCCAATCATTTAATTACATATTATCCCGTTTCTAGTTGGCCACTGTTACTACTGATTGCTACATACTTTATAAACACCTAACAAATAAAAACTCACTTAAAGCTATTAGACGGCAAGCTTCTTGAAGGCAAGAATATGAGTCCAAAGACAGGCAATAGTTACTAATTTAATGTAGTAGATGGAATACTTGCTAATGCTCCAATGATTGATACACAACAAAAGTACTTACGCATATATTATTAGAATTTGTAACTGTCAACAACTAGGTGATTCACTAACCAGCAGCCCAATGGGAAGAAAACTTGCAACTTATTCTTAAATCATGATTTTATTGCTTTTGAGGTTTATATCATATAACCTCAGTACCCAGGACAGTAACTTGAAAATAGTGGATATGTGAACTATTATATAACTGCATATTTTCCTGAAATTCATAATCTAAATAACAGAATCATAGCAAAAGCTTCAAAGGGGTTTAACAGCTAGCCCTCTAGCAGTGCTACACACTAAAACTGTGATCCCAGTTGCAGAATGTCCATTCTCTGTGTGACAGCAAAGGCAGGCTGGACAGCACTGAGAAGATTTAAATCCCCACGGACTGTCAATGGGTAGAGGTATCAAAGGACTGATGTCGACTTTTTACATCCCTACCGTTTCACCAGTTTTATCCCAGGGGTCTCTTCTAGGATCGCAGAGACAAGTCTGCGTTCATTTACCAGGCGGTCCTAGTCTACTAAGACTGCCGATTGATGGTTCGCGTGATGCATAACCCAAAGAACGGAAGGGGAAGATGCCACTAAGTAACTTGAGGCGAGCTATCTGTCAATGATGAGGGGGCTATATGAATATTTCTTAATAATGTTAGGCGGTTGTGGAACCAACGATGGAGTCAAATTTTTATCACAATATAATGGATATCTTCATAGTCACAGCCACAGCGTTAATCTAGACTCTTATTCCTTCATGCTGGTATGACTGTATTTTTTACCTTGAGTATTTACAGTGTCTGTTTATGTGTGTACGTGTGTACATGCATAAATATCCACATGTGTAATTTCATCTTCCAAAAGATCTAAACATGATGGGTTTCATTATTCTTTTTTACGGATAGGCCTATCTTGCTATCTTGTGCCAAAGCCCAATCTCTTAACTGCTATTTTATATTGACCCCAACAGTCATCTTCTTGCCTGCAGTTCAGCCAGATTCATACTCCTGAACCAGTTAGGCCAATCCACACTTAAGAAACTTTAACGGCACCTTAGCACTTTCTACATCGAAGCCAGCTTCCTCAGACTGACCTTCAAGGTTCCCGAACTGGCCTCGCCTTACTTTCTCCAACTCTCTAGGAGAGCTACGTGAACTCACCTGTCGACTCATCATCACTTACACCAAAAATAGTACATTATGTTCAGGACTTAAATATGCATGTATGTGCATGAGACAGAAAGCTCACCTGGATGACCCTTCCTCCCTCCCTCTCATAACCCAACACTACCTTGTTTCAGGCTGCTGCAAATTTGCCACCAGATAAGCTCCCCTGATAACAGTGCCTCCCCTCACTGTTCCTTCCTTCCTTTCGATTCTCTCTGTGATAGTATCGAACCTCTACTGTATTGACACACAGACTTAAATTTTCTCTAGTTGATATACATAAACAGTAAGTTCCTTTTCGGCAGAAGATACACCTTGGAACACCCCTTCCTTCGGCCTCCCTTCTTCAGGGCTTCTTAACTTCATAGCATCAACAGCATCTGTTCACCTCATTCGGTTAAACTGGAACCAACCTGATCGTATCTTCTCCGAGAAGATCTTAGAGGATCTAAGAAGATCATACAAGTTTACCAATGATCTAATTGAACACCAAGTTGTCTGTTTAAAACTTAAGATTCACAGAGTAAATTTTTTTTTTTAAACTTCACTTTCACATAAGTATGTTCTCTGAAAATAGATACATCACTTCACAGGGTCTGTCACTACCTGATATAACGTTGTTATTTGTCAACGCAGTGGTATTTAAGTATCTATTGAATGAGTGAATATACATTTTTGATAGATCACACACATGCACACGGATCTTTAAAGGACATATTTAAAGTTTTTATACTGTACTTCTAAACCACGAAAATGAACGATATGACTTACCAATTTAAACAAATGGACTTGAAAGTGATATTAAAACAGTGAAACTTTGGGAACCCTAATGTTCTGACACCAAACTTAGTGTGTATGAAGCAGAAAGCACTACATCTACAGAGATTTTGGACTTGAAGTTTAAGAACTGCCTTTATTTCCAGAAGCTTTATTTTTCATTCTACATCCCAAATATTTTTACCTATTAAGGAAAAACTGGAGTACAAACTCCGAGATCCAGTATTTGCCCATCTGCCCAAGATGAGAACCATTCCTAATAAAGTCGCTGGAACAGTTAAGACAATGGAAAGGACCAAGTTTTCTTCTCCAAAGCAAAAGAGGAGCAAAAGGAAGGTACATAACGGTGAACAAAGCCAGCCAAGGGCCTCGGGGAGTCAGTCCCAGACAATAGGAGCTCGGGTGGAGGCAGGTCTGGGGCTGGGTCAACAGGGGGTGGAGTCTTAGAAAGCACCGCCACCGAGAGTAATCCGCGCCAGCAGCCTGCCAGATGCGGGGAAAGGAGACTAGGCTACGAGGGGACCTCCCAGTTACACGGGTGTGTTGGGAGGGGGTGCGTGGTCCGGAACACTGGGCACAATAGCTGCAAGGGTTTGTGTTCGTTTTGTCAGCTACCGCAACCCGAGCCGCTTAACCCCTACGTGCTGGGAGCGAGGAGCGGGATCCCGGGACTCCCCAGGGGACGGTGCCGCGGCCGGGGGAGGCGGGCAGGGCTGGGGCCCGGGCTGACTCACTTTGAGAAGGCAGCTGTTGAGAGGGGCGGGCACTGAGGTGCGATGGATGACCAGGTCCTGGCCCGGATTGTGCACGTCGCAGATGAGCTCCAGCACGGCGATGCTGCGGGCCGTGGACACGGACACGCGGTGGTCTTCGGACCAGGCCAGCGGCTCCAGGCCGCTCGCTGCATACTGCAGCTTCACGGCCGGGTCCCGCCGAGTCACCAGGAGGCGGAACGCGGCGCTGGGCCCGGGGATCGCGTCGGCCGCCGGCTCCTTCCCGCCCGCGTCGCCCTCCTCCTCCTCGGCCGGCGCAGGCCCGTCGGCCGCGGGCCCCACCCGGGCCTTGTCGGCCGCGTTCATCTCCAGTCCGATGCAGACGCCGGATCCCCCCGGCGCGCCAATCCCGCGTCGCCGCCACCGGCCCCCCAGCGCCCTCCGCGGCGGTTCTTTTCCCCTCAGGCCCGGAGCGCCGCGGAGCCTGGAAGGACCCCGC
Source organism: Pteropus alecto (assembly GCF_000325575.1). NCBI lineage: Eukaryota > Metazoa > Chordata > Mammalia > Chiroptera > Pteropodidae > Pteropus > Pteropus alecto. The sequence continues at coordinate 7,178,791 of NW_006441061.1, read as the reverse complement.
CGTTGCTAGGCGACCCAGCCTTGCCAGGTGGCTAAGGCGCCGCCTGTCTAGAAAACGCGAGACCTCTGCGGGCCGGACCGAGGCGCCGGGCTCTGTGTCCCGGTGACCAAGCCCCAGACCCTTTCGATGACCTCCCCGAACCGCTGAAGTGCCGGGGAAACAGTAACCCGGCAGCAATCGAAGGAAATGTTGGTTAGATGGCGCACGGCCTCTTGTTCCTCGGAGGAGTCCTAACAACTTCACAAGCGTGAACTCAGGGGTTGAGTGTCACTTGGCGTTCCCTGCCCCAGGCCACGCCACGAGGGACGCCGAGCGGGGCCCCGGCCCGCGTGGGGGCGGCGGGACCCGGAAGGGGAGCGGCCGCAGGAGCCGGCGGGGCAGCTACGCGGGGTCCTCGCGCGCTTCCCACGTGGGCTCGGGCGGAGACGCGGTCTCGGCCCGCGCGGTCCAGACGTACTTGGCTCGCCTGCGTGTGGCCGCGGTTGCGCGTCGACCATGGCGGTTACCGACGGATTGCTTCTCCACCTTTCCGAGCCCCCAGCCGCCGCCGCCGCCTTCAGGACGTTCTCCAGACCCCGCGTGGCCCAGGCGAGGCGGGTGAGTTCTGACTCGGCCTCGGGTCCGTCTGCACCCACCGGGCCCGGCCCGCGGCGCGCCGCTAGCTGCCGCCTTACCTCTGAATCGGCTTTGGAATCATTTTCGGGCTTAAGAGGGGAAAGTCAGACGTCGGGCAGCTTCTGGGAGTCGCTGAGCGACGTGTCCGAGAACGGAAGCCCCTCCCCCTCCTCCCGCCTTCCGCCCCCCCTCGCCCGCCACGCCCCGGCCCCGCCGAGGTGTCTTTGGAGCGAGCGGAGCGGGTGTCACCGGGACTAGGGCTTGCTCCGGCTGTGGTCGGAGGAGGACTCGAAAGGAAGGAACTGGATAGAGGCCGTTTCCCGGAGAAGTTAGGAACTGACGCTTGGGCGCGAGTCCCTGCCCCGTCACTTGGTAGCCACACCTTTTCTCTCGGCCACCGTTTCCTCGACCGTAAGGGTCGTCTGTTTCAGGAATGAGGACTAGAGACTAGGAATATCTTTTGGGAGCTTTCAGAAATGGCATAGATTTCATCCGTGTGCAGTCGAAGGGGGAAAGAAAATGCAACTCAGCAATATAATCCCTCACTAGGAAGGGGAAGGAAGCCTTAAACTTGATCCAAGCCAGAGCTCAGAACGGGCTCCTAGAATGATCGATTTATCTCCTAGAAAAGGGGCGGGCTACAGGGCAGAAAATCTGTTGTAAAGTCACGTTACCTCAGAGACCAGGAAGGATGCGGTCTCCTGCCAAGGAAGTTTTGTGCGTCTGTATGTGTGTGTTTTCTTGTAAAAGCAACAGATAGTTCCATGGAAAAGTTAATTGCCAAAATTCAGTACAGCCAGTGTGTTAAGCCGAAATCCCTTGAGATCATAGACGCTAACACACAGTCTCTGGATTCTCTTTGCTGAATTTTTCAGTGACAAGCTTTAGGATTTAGAAGCTTGGGAGTAAGGAGTTTTCAGCTAGCCAATGGCGTCGCGGCATCTCTGCGGGAGGGGGAAGGGGAGTCCAGAAGAGCCAGTGGGAGCACGGAATTGGAATAGGACAGACCTAGGATTAGATGGCAGCCCTGCCTCACATTAGCCTTGTGACCTTGAGGAAGTTACTTCACCTCTCTGATCTTCACTTTTCCTAGCCATAAAATAATAATGATAATTTATTTTTACTTCATATAAGGTTCTCTGATCTTCACTTTTCCTAGCCATAAAATAATGCTTGTCATTTATTCATATAAAGTTATTATGAGCATTAAATGAGATAATCGTAAAGATTGCACATTTTCAGACCCATAGAGGCACTTAATGCCAATGATATAAATAAATTCGCATTGGCTTCATTTTGTGTAATAGAATTGCTACATCGGGAGGTCAGTGGGGGTGCTTGTGCCATATACCTGCCTAGTAACTAACATGTAGGAAGTACTTACTGAAACTTTGTTAAATGAATTGAATAAATAAACATAGGGTATCTAGTTTTATGAGCTTGAACTATTGTGTCAAAAGGGTGTTAATTAATGAGGTTACGACAAGTGTCTGCAGTGGCCTTGTCTGCATCTACGTTTTCGTTTGTATCTTGAATGAGAACTATGGATATGTTGATCAAATTTGCCAGTAGCCTGAACTTGGGATGGGTGGCTGATATACTGGATTCGGGAAGACTTTGACAGCTTAAATTATGCTATATCTAATACTGCAGAATATTTTCTTTCTAAAAATGTTCTCTGGTTATTAAATTAATACAAATTTATTGTAGGAAATTTGGGGTGTAGATTAAAAAAAAAAAACAAAAAAACGCCCGTAGCTCCAGTTAACATTTTGGTGTATATCCTTCTGAAAAACAACTCAAAACAGAATAGGGATCGAACTGTTCATGATGTTTTCTAACCAAGCAGGATGCTCTTACTAAGTGGGATCACAGCATTATCCTCAGGAACCCAGGCTGTGGAATCAGAGCCTGGGCAGAGCCCGGACCCCTCAGTGACATGGGACAGATCACCTCACAGTGTTGTCATCTTAGAATGGGGTGATACCAGGACCCGAGCTGATAGGTGTCATAATTCACATAAGTGCTTAGCACTACCGCCTTGCATAGTAACCGCTCAGTTTATTAATACCAAAGACGGCGGGTCTAGACTTCGGGGCTGGATGGGCCCCAGTGATCATCCGCCATAATCCCCTCATCGTACAGCGGCAGGAACAGAGACACAGAGAGAAGTGACTTGCTTAATGTCGTGCAGCTACTTTTTAGCAGATCTAGATATGTCCTTGTGCTTCTCTGCCCAAATGTCACCTCACGAAGCGTTCCTGTCTCCTTGCCTCCCCTCGCCATAGGCCATGGTAGTTTTTCTCATAACGGTGTAGGTTTGGATTTGTGGTTTTACACTTTTGTCTCTTCCACTAGTATGTGACTTACTCGGCTTGTCTTATCTGCCAGCTTTGTACCTTTGGAACTAAGCTACTCGACAGCCGCTAAGTGGTCAGTTTTTTTAACTTATGTGTTGTGGATGCTGGAGACCAGGGTAGTTTTTTTAACTTATGTGTTGTGGATGCTGGAGACGGTTGTGGGGGGGGCGCGGGGGGAGGCTAACAAGTAGTAGAATAGTCCAGATTATGGAAAGGGGTAATTCCATTGTGTCATTTATTCATTTTACAAGTGTTTGTTGAGCACTTACTTTGTGCCAGACACGAGCCAAAGCGGGGATGACTAGGTGGAGAGAGGAGCCGGGAAAGACTGTCCTGAGGACCCAGGGAGCCTAAATCTGCAGCATGAGTATGAGTGTGCCAGCCAAAGGGCAGGCTGGAGACCTAGGTATGGGAATAACTGTGCAAAGGCCCCGAGGAGGGCAGGAGCATGGAATTGAGGAGGACCAGGACAGCCGAGGGTACAGCTGAGACTGGCGAGATGGGCGGAGGCCAGATCCCAGGGTGCTCTGTAGACCAAATGACAGAACCTCGGTTTCAGCCTGAGAGCAATGGTGTGCCCTTCTGTTGTGCCGACATCTGAGCACTTAGCTTTGGAGAGATGTTGACATGGGAATACAAGGGGACCAGGATGATAGGGGTCTAAAGTTTGTGTCCTGTTTGGGGTATTTTGTCTACAGAGGGAGGGAAAAAGGAGTCACATGATGTATGAAGGAATGTTAGGTGCAGGGGAGGTAAGCTTGTTCTGTGTTGCTACAGAAAGCAAACCTCAAGACTCATAAGTAGATGTTCAGGATGGCAGACCTTGCTTGACTATCAGAAGCATCTTCTAAACCCCTAGAATTTGGTCGCCTTGAGGGATAGAGAGCAGTCAGAGGAGGGGTGTGGACAGAAACAGCAAGGCCACCTGCCAGGGAGCCCGTAACGGGAAGGCCGTGCGTGCCGGGAGTGGCCTTTTGGCTCGTTTATGCTCTGAGGGTCTGCAGTTCTGTGAATCAGGTAAAATCTGCACATTTTATTTCCCCTTGTGGACGATTCGGCAGACCTGAAATTTGTCTTCATCTCTGTCTTTAATCTGAAAATTCGTGAAATTGGGACTTTGTAAAAATAAATGTGCAAAATGAAGTTAAGTCAGTACTGATTAATATTAAGTGTCTGAAGTTGCATTTATTACTTGGATACAAGAGTCCTCATGGTTGCCAGGGACAAAGAACTGTCGTTATCGTTAGGTTGGTCTGAAGCTGACAGTCACAACAGGCTGAGGCGTGAAAGCCATCGTTTCAAGCAAAACAACATATTCCAAGAAAACCCCAAACTCCAGAATAACAAGCACTGGCTACTCACAGGATGTTTTTATATTCATGTGCAAATTGGAAGAGAAGGCCAAAAAAATAGAGGACTTGGATGTTTCTTCTCTTAGGGGGAGTTTGGAGGTTGTGCACTTAACCACATTCAGGTCACGGAAATAAGAAGCAACAGGCAAGGGAATAGCGGGTGGTGAAGCCTATAATCGGCGTCAGATGGATGGAAAGGCGAGGAGAGTTGGAAATAATGGTGATGGAAGTGATGGATGGAGCAGAATCCTCGTTCGGAATGGAGACCGCGAGCAGGAATTGTCTGCGAGCCATCTGAACCTGGGGGAGCAGCGTGAGGGGAGAGCGACAGTGATCCAAGCAGTGAAGGTTCCCGCCTCCCCACTGCTGCCCAGTGTAGTCACCCGCGGCTCTGTTGGTAGAGAAAAGACCCCTCGCCGCCCCCCACCCCCCCCATTCTTCTCGTGTGACTGGATTCCTAGGGATATAGACTGACTTCATATGCACACTTCACGGGGCGGGTTCTCTCTTCTCTTAAAACAGCTCCATTTGTTAACATTCAGTCTGAAAAATGTTTCTCCCTTCGCGATCCTCACCCTCATCTCGGTCGAGTTGACAGTTAAGATGGATGGTGAGGTCTAGTGGATGAGTGAGCTGAGATTTTGTGGATTTTTTTTTTTTCCCCCTTTTGGAGAAAAAGGGCCGAGTCAGAGACTCTGATGGCAGGCCCTAAACTGTTGCTTGACATATGGGGCGTAATGATCTCCGCAGGGAGAGACGCAATTCCGTGGGCAGTCAGGCTTCACTCCGAGGTCTGTCTTCATGGGCTGACGCATCTCTGGTTGTTCTTTCCTTTTGGGGACGGCGCAGCAAGCACAGGCCACCAAAAGGAAGTACCAAGCATCCAGCGAGGTTCCCTCAGCGAAGCGGAGGAGCAGGGCATCCTCTCTGCCCGCTAAGAAAACCACCGCGGAAGGAGTGCAGAGGGCTCCCGAGGGGAGGGCGCAGACGGCGTCTTCCCCGCGGAGGTCTTCGGCCGGCGGCAGGGGTAGGAACCAAGAGCAGAAGCCATGCGTTAAGACCTCCTCGTTGTTTAAAAACAACCCCGAGATTCCAGAACTCCACAGGTATGCCTGGGGATGGATGCCCCCTCGGGAACCAGAGGGGCCGGGAGCACTCTGCCTGTGTCTTCGTCATTGGAACTGATGCCTGGATTTCCGTTCCCCATTTGCAGACCCGTCGTACAGAAGGTGCAAGAAAAGGTGTTCTCTTCAGGTGCTTTTCATGACCTGGACCTCCACCCTCATTTGGTAAGTATCTGTCAGTGGTCGGGGCGGTCACCGTTTGTGATGTGTTCATTCATTCAGAATGTCCGTGAGGCAAAACCAAAGAGTGAGCCCAGAGAGCCAGGATACTCTGGGACGGTCATGCGAGCTCACGCTATTGGTCACTGTGGCCTGGCGCCCACTCCCGCCTTCTGTTTTAAAAGACCTTAAAACCTCCCTCACCTGATGCGATTTAGGACTGGGACCCACTTCTCAGGGTTTTTCTGAGTGGCAGATGTCTCAGTGACCGCAGGAGACAGAGCTGGCAGCATGCTGTTAGGGGACGTCTGTAATTACGAAGAGCTGAAGGGAGAAGAGGCTCTTTTAACTTGCACTTTGCGCACACAGGCGCTTTTTTTTTTTTTTTAATACCAGGAATGGGTTTACCAGGCTTATTTATGAATAAGGAGAGAAAAATACATGAACCTTTAGGGAGCTGGGATTTCCTTTGCTCGTGTGGTCACGGCCTACCTCCCCCTTCAGGGGGTGACATCAGCTTGTTTTCCCACCCGCAGGTCTGAGCAGGGTTCGTCAGCCTTGGTACTCTGGACATTTGGGGACGGATAACTGTTTGTTTTGGGGACTGTCCTGTGATCACAGGATGTGTAGCAGCATCCCGAGCCGCCTCTCACTGATGCTACGAGTAATAAAAGCCTGATACCTCTCCAGACGTTGCCACGTGGGAGGTGGGGAGCCGCTCCCAGTTGAGAACCGTGGGTTAGAGGAGCTCAGTTTGACATTGGTGATCAGTTATCCCAATATTTTCTCCAGTTTTGCATCCTTATTTGCATTAAACGTTCTCATACCAAAAGTTGACAGTTAAAGAAAAATAACTTGGTTTTTTTGTTTGTTTGTTTTTCAGATTTCCACAATAAACACAGTCTTAAACATGTTCAACATGACCAGGTAAGAGTTCCAGGCCAGTCTTGATTTTCTTAGGACTTTGAAGTGGTTATGACTGTACGAAACTTGATTTGTCTGGGAGGGGACAGGGCCAGTTTGTGTCTTGGCAGTAGAAGACAGTGCCAGGTTCGTGACTGTTGAGGACTTGACAGCGCTTAGCTACGCGGTTTCCACTTGTTAAATGGAGGGGCCGGGTCCCCATCTCGTTCTGCCCTCGGCTCTAAGCTATCTATAGGATACTGAAACTTTTTAATGTTTTTGTTAATAACGATGATTCCCAGGAAACAGAAACGGAGTAGAAGGTGTGGAGCAGAGGTGAAGCCCCTCTCTGAGTGTGTGCGTTTCTTTACATTTTAACAATCTCGTTTTACTTATGAGCAAGAATATTAAATAAAATAAAAAGCCGCCCCTCACCAATTTTTTGGTTCAGTTTTGTCAACCAAATTTAAATGGTCTCTGTACCCTTCGTCGTTAGTTTCTGAGTGCACATGTGGACACGGGCTTAGTGTGTCCATGATGGTCACATCTTGGCTTCCTGGGCCGCGAGCAGCGGCTCCTGGCTGTGCGGGTGGCTCACAGCTCCCTTTCACTCCTCCGCGCGGGAGCCTTTCCGAAACGTTGCACTGTGTTTCACATTCTCTGTTACGGCAGGCAAGAGGGTATGCGATGTGCTCTCACGGTCACTCCAGGTCGCGGTCACACCTGTTCCCTTTTGTTTTTAATCGGTACGATAGAGTGGCCAGTCCCTGGCTCGCCTCAGCACTCCCAGCTCAGTCCCAGGCACTGAGCCGAGGTTTTGTTCTGATCATCAGAACTTTATCAGCACCTGCGCTCGCACGCGTGGGAAGCTTCTGCGGTGGCAGCCGAAAGGCAAATCTAAGCCTGGGGCGACCACGTTCTGTGTGTCCCGCGTCTCTGCCTGTAACGCGAGCGGGGACCGCGTGTGGGTGACCGCGTGCTCTTTCCTCTGGCCACCGCAGTGTTCAGATGCACAGCATTCCCGTGCTGCTGGAAGGCAGAGATGCCCTCGTGAGATCGCAGACCGGCTCAGGTCAGTCGTCGTCTAACTCCCGCCCTTCTCCCCGCGGTCCCCAGCCCTGGTCGTGCAGTAGCTGATGTAGTAGGGTGTCTGGTGGTGGCTGCTTTGTTTCGTTTGGGGCAGAGGAGGCCACTCGTGCAGTAGCTGATGTAGTAGGGTGTCTGGTGGTGCTTTGTTTCGTTTGGGGCAGGGGAGGCCACGCTTGCCTTTGATTGGAGCCCTGAATTAGTTCAGAGTGGAAGGAAGGGGTCGATCGTCGGGGACACAGTCAGGAACGGTCAGGAAGTAGTCAGGTCCTGCTGTCACTCCTCAGCCTGTCCCCGGGTGTGGCCAGGTCTCTGCTACGGCCAGAGCTGCCCGTCCTCATTCCAGTGGGGGCTGGATATTTTCTGCTGGCGTTAACACGCAGTCTGACGTGAGCACACGCAGGTCAGATGCCGGTCCCTAGCTCAGATGTGGAACGCCGTTTTCGTGTGTTCCAAAACAGCCTGGACTTGCTTTGTGACCCCCTTGTGCCCTTCGTGGCTGGTCAGCTGTCCTCTTCTACCCCCAGGTCAGCCACTGTTCGGGGAGCTGGAAACCCAAAAGTTTTGTCACCCCATCTTCCTCCTTGGTCTTCAGAGGCGGGGGTGGGTTTTGGACTGGCTCCTAACCGTGTCACCACAGAGGACGTTTATTTGGCCACCGAGCTCATTTCACAAGTTGAGATGACTTCAGAGGAGATGCTGTCAATGAGGCAGTCCACAGGTTGACTTGTGTGTCATTTGGAAAAGTGTCACTGTCTCCCCTGTCGGCTGGATAACGGAGCCTGCTGCAGGTCATTTAGAAGTAGCACTGAATTAGGAGTGTGGCAGACAGGTGGCTTCCGTTTCCACCTCTCCTGGGTGTGTGACGTGCACTCTTCCTGTCCCCAGATTCAGTATGACCCAAAGGTAGCAGAGCTTGTTTCCTTTACTGTCGTGGCTTTTCTCACGTCTGAAGGGTCTCTGATTTTAATTGCTTTTGTATTTTTTAAAAAGGTAAAACTCTTGCCTATTGCATCCCTGTGGTCCAGTCCCTTCAAGCAATGAAAACGAAAATACAGGTGAGTGGAAAGTGCCTTTTCCTGTTATCCATCGAGCTTCAGAAACCATCAGCCTGAACTGCAGCAGTGACTCGGGGCTGATAGAGTCGTTTTCACTTAGCGTTGTTTCCTCTCCTCTTTTTAATTCATTTATCACATGACCCCATTGCCTCTAAAGCCTGCGCCCAGAGTAACTGACACACACATTTCACAGTCATCACCGTGAATCTGACAGGGACAGTGTAAGATGCTCCCCGTGTGACGTCGTGCCCGATGCTTTGCCTGTGCAATCCTCTTGAATCTTGAACTGCCTCGGCCACACCGAGTTGTAGGTGTCACTGTTACCGGAGTTTACAAAAAAAAGGAGGCTTGGGGAAGTTCAGTAGCTCCCCAAGGCCGAGTGCTGAGTCCCGGGAACTGGGTCTCCACCTCAGTTCTCTGTGGCACCAGAGACAAAGCTCTTCTGACTAAGAAGGGTGAACGTTACCTTTAAAGCGGCGGTTTACCATGAACAGCAGATGCGAAAACAAGCACCCAGTTACTCAGTTTGATGACTGGCCGCCTTGTTTGTAGCATTTCCTGGAATGTGTCTTTAGTTGTGAACCCCATTTATTTATTTATTTTGTTCGTTTGAAACACAGTTAGTTAGTTAGTACCTGGGCCGTAGGGGCCACTGTTGCATTCCTTGGGCTCCCTGGGAGGCCAGTTGACTGCCGCGTTGCGTAGGCGCGGATGTCATCTCAGAACCAGCCCAGAATCCCACCAGTGCAGCCTCGGGCAGCCTCAGTCGAGGGGAACTGGTGAGGTCCGAGATAGGAAGTGCGGTGGATGCGCAGACAGGTGCGGAAAGCTAATGGGTTCCTTTTTTCCTGCGTCTAGGCATGCAGAAGTAGACGGGTATCGAGCCCACCTGATGTTTGAGTGACAGGATAAATGATACTGTTGAGTTAGGCTAAAACAAATGTCCGCCAGTCCGAACTAGTAGGAAGAAATTATTTAACAAATAAGTAAATGGGCGAAGGGAAGCCTTTCCTTGTAGCAGAATTCCAAAGGGTAAACATAGAAGCGATGGAACTAGACCGTCACCGTGTCACAGCTGCCACAGTCGTGTTTCAGGCAAGAAGCATCAGGGATGCTAAAACGAGTGGCTAAAAGTGATGACAGTGGGGCGTTTACGTAGCCTCACAGCGTCTCCCCGCAAGAGCCTTCTCAGTCACCAAAGGAAAACAGTAACTTTACAGAGGGAAGCCCGGTGTCTCCTCCGTAAGCAGGTGAGCAGAGCTGGCTGTCACCAGTGCTGTGGCGCGTCAACCTCACGTGTCCCCTGCAAGTTTCATGGAGGACACGACATCGCTTCTGGTTTGTTTTGTTGTTTTTGTTTTTGTTTGGCCAAAGATGCATGACCTGACTTTAATCATAAGCAAACATCAGACAAACCCAAATCGAGAAGGGACATTCTACACAGCCATTGGCCAGGACTCTGCCAAAGTATTAAGGCCACAAAAGACAAATACCAAAGGACTAGCCCAGATTAAAAGAGACAAAGGGGTCATGACAGCTAAGTGCAATACACGGTCCCGAATTGGATCCTAGTCTGGAAAAAAGATGTGACTAGGTCAGTTAATGCAATTCGAATAAGGCCTGTAGATTAATTAATAGTATCGAACCAGTGTCAGTTTCGTGGTTCTGATCATTGTACTGTGATTTTGAGAATTGATAAGGAATCTGGGAGAAGGGTTTAAGGGAGTTCTTTGTACTATTTGTGCAATTTTTTTGTAAATCTAAAATTATTTCAAAATGAATAAGTTTAAATTTTATTTTAACTTTATTTAAAAATTTTTTAAATAGGTAGAATAGGAATTCTACACAATCATCCAAATGATGGAACTTTAGCTGTTAAACGTGGTATGTTTTTCAATTAATATTTGTGAGCTTGAGTGTTCTTGCCATGTTAATTGAAGAAAGGCAGGTTACAAATCAGCAGGTGTAATTCTGTCGTTTCACAAATGATAATCCGGGTGTATGTCTGCACATAAAAAGATGAGAAAGACACTTACTAAACTTAATATTGGTTTTGCCTGAAATGGATAAGTGAGAATTTTATTTCCTAAAGGTGACCGAGTTTTTCTTTCCACTGGGCACTTGACAGTGAATTCATACAGAGGGCTTACTTAGCAGTGGTACTTAGTACACAGAGAAGAAATGTAAGTTATTGCAACAATGTAGTGGCGTCTCATGCATTCGTGTACTCCAGGAGAACTCCCTGCTAGTAGAGCGTTGTATTTCATACGGAATTGTAGGGTTCGAGAATGTCTGGGCTATGGTGGGCCCACAGTACTAGCCCACTGTCTCACGTTATAGATCTGTGAACCGAGGACAGCAGAGGTTAGGTCACATTCCCAAGGTGGATGGGGTGTGGGCAGCTCTGTCTCTGTCCTGGGTCTGAGGGTGGCTTCCAACAAACCATTTCAGCCCTGTCCCTCATTGACTTCGCCTGTGGCATGGGGCTAAGAGCGATGCCTTTCTCCTGGGGTGAGGATTAAGTGAGCTCAATGCACGGGTTTCTGGCACCTGGTACTACAACCTACTCATTCATTGTGTTAGCTGTCATCGTCATCAGCGTGGTCCCGTGGCTGGTTTAGAGGGCCGTGATTCGATTTGCTTATAGTCAGAATCATTAACAAGCCATATAGTTTTTCATTCGCTCAAAAATTTTTTAATATCTGTAACAGCTCATTCTATTCGAGACTGAAATATTCTGTAGAAAGTTTTCCAAGCCCAAATTTAATTCACTTATTTCAAGTAATATTCAATACAGACCCTTGGAGTTCATCGTAAAATGATTTGACCTGTAAAAAACATCAGGAGGGAGCAGCAAATTCAAGGCACCCGACAGAGCCTGAAATTACTCAGGCGACGGAGTGAGAGTGGGCGGCTTTTCTGTGTTTTCGCTCTCAGTCATTTTGGCTCTGATATTTTTTAACATCACATCCCTCCTTCTCCACTCGCTTCTGCCCTGCGAGGAATCGATTTTTCTTTCTTCTTCTCTGTGTCATTGGCACCTTTTGAAACGTCAGAATCTCCTACCGTCGCGCTGCGGCACATCGGGGCCCTTGTCCTAACACGTTTACCGTTCCTGGCCTGGGCGTCGGCAATCTCGCAGAGTCGGTGTCGGGCGCGGATGGCTCTAGTTTGAATTCCAGGTCCTTTTCTCTTGTGGGTAAAACATGTCCTCTGCAAAACACGAAAACCATACTTGTGATTAAATTTGCTCTGAAATCTGTGCTCAGCTCCTGCACTAATAGTGTTTTGATTCATTCACTGTCTGCGACCACTTGTGAGGTGCCAGGCACCATTGATTCTGGGGCCTTCACTTCATCAGATTACTTTGTTTTCTATTATTATCATTACTATTATATTTAGATATACTATGCACAGTAAAAAAAAATTTAGAGCGCCAAAAAATAGATCGTGTCATTCAACACCCTATTCTCCCGAGTAGGACAGCGCTCCTGTAAGGTGCAGTGGTCTTTGTCACCGGTCTCTTGTATGTTCTCCCAAGGGTATTCTTTGCACATAAAGCGTACATGAGTACACATAGTTCCTCCGCTCCTTTGATTGACGTTTTTGTTTCGTTGGATGCACAAATGATTGCTTGTTTGCCTGATGTTCGTTGGATGCACGAATGGTTGCTTGTTTGCCTGATGTTCTGTGCCTCGCTTTTGTTCACTTAGTGTTTTGGGGAGAGTTTCTTATCAGTAAGTACCTCGTCTAGCTGCCTTGTTTTTTAATAGCTGCCTAATAGTCCATTGTGCGTGTGTACCATAGATGATCGAATCATCCCTTGTTGGTAGAATTTACATTTGGTAAAACATCGTGCTACAAACAAGACTATTAAGGACACTTTCCGGAAAATGCTTTACAACTTCTTTATGCACACGTGTGAGCATATCTTTTAGAGAAAGTCCTATACATGGAATTTGCTTTTTTATTTGATAACGTCAAAATTGACCTTTCAGGGAGTCAGACCAGCGGCACTGTCACAACAGCGTGCGAGCGCTCCTGTTCGCCTGAGCCCTTATCAGCGCTGTCCGCTGTTCCACTTTGCTCATTTGACGGGGGATTAGTGTAGTATGTTTCAATTTCAGCTTCTCTTAGGAATAAGTTTGAAACCTTTTCACACGTGTAAGAGCCATATTTTGAATTCTTATGTCCATAAATTAGCTGCTTGTGTCCTTCTACATTTTTTCAGGTTGTCGATCGTTTATATTTTTATTTTTAATTGAATTATAGACCTTCCTTATAAGCTAGAGAAATCGGCCCCTTTCCTTAGTTATGGCGTATTTTTTTCCCCACATTGTTATTCGATTCTTGATTTAGTTTAGGTATTATTTTTTTATTCTGAAATTTAAAATTTTTCTGGCAAAATTGATCAGTGTTTTAATTTTTGAGTTTTATGTCATCTATAAAAAGGGCAACTTAGTTTCAACTTTGTTTTTCTAACAATTTTTTTCTAAAAGGACTTTCGAATAATCCTTCTTGTCCTTCCTACTACAAAATGCCCCTTATCACATTTCCTAAATTTCTGTATGTATTTAACTCTATTCTAGGCTCTATTAGCTATTTTAATCTTTGGTGCCAGTATCAATTTTTTTCGAATACTGTAGCTTTAAATTGTTTTAACATCTGATGTTTTTCAGAAATGTCTTGGTTATTTTTCCATGTGAACTTTGTAATCAGCTTATCTGGATATGTATTATTTCCTATATGCATTTATGTATTTATATACTTATATGCATTTTTGTGGCATTTTCGTGGCATTTTGTGGAAATTGCATTGCACTTACAGATTGATTTAGGGAGAATTAGCTTGTATATAATATTGAGTCTTCTTAGTCAAGAACAGGACATATCTTTTTCATTTATTCAAATTTTATTTTATGCTCCTCAGGATTTTAAAATTCTCATATAGATTTTGTCCATTTTTTATTAAGCTTATTCTTGTTATCTTTTTTGTTGCTATTACAAGTGTGATTTTTTTTCCCTTTGTATTTTCTCACTTTCCATGTTTAAAGGCAATTGATTTTTATATGTTAATTTTACATTCAGCTAGACGACTGAATTGTCTTTGGTAATAGATTTTCAAGTGGTTTTTTTTTAGGATAAAATATCATCCGCTAATGTTGACAGTTTTACCTCCTGCTCTCCAGATTTATACACGTTTCGTTCTCTTGTCTGATCGTGTGGGCCAGAACCCCTAGAACAAGTTTCCATAACGATAAGCGTAATTGGCATTTGCGTCCCTTTCTTCATCGAGACCAGCTGTGATATTTTGCAAGTGGCCACCGTTAGGTTCCGGTCACCTGGACTCCCGTGACCTTGGTTCATGGCATTTTTCCCCTTCTCTGTCAACAGCGCAGTGACGGCCCCTATGCTCTGGTGCTGGTGCCCACGAGAGAGGTAAGCAGCCTCCCGTCTGGGAGGAGTCTGGAGCCAGGATTCTCAGTGGTACTGTGCTCTGTTGGATTTGTCAGTGGCTCTACCATTTTTCTCTCTGCTGCACAAACGAACGTGCCCTTGCCCAGGAACTGCCCTTCTGGTTCCTGACCGGAAAAATTCAAGTACTCTGAAAATCATAAAGTAGGGAAAAGCATTTCCCTGTTACCTCAAAACTAACACTATACATTTCTATCTTTTGAAAAGAAATTTAAATGACCAGATTTTTGTACTTTGTCTCCAACTGAATTCAGAAATAAAAGCAGTCAGCACTAACATTGAAAAATCTTTTTAAAAAGCTACTGGGCCAGAAATTTTACTTGTTCCTGAAAGGTAGGCTTCTTGGTATTCTTCTTTTTTGGTAGAAAGTCTTTTTCGTCTGATCCATTTTATTTGCCCACAGAGGCAATTTTAGGCTAGGGCGTCTGCTTTGTGTATCAGACGCTAAACACTCTTCGCAGAGAGCTGGTCCAGGAGATGGAGGTCTCCGCTCCGCCTTTTGCGCAGCCTGCAGTGCCCTCTCTCAGCTCTGCCCAGCGAAGAAGGAGACGTGGAGCTGTTTCCGTCTTTAAGGCAGCAGACGACTCCTTCCCTGGAACCCTAAGCCTGTGGGAATCCAGTACGCATCCTGCAGAAAGGGATGTGCGTAGGCTTTTCGATGGTTGTTAATGGTTACAACCTGCCTTCATTTTCACGTTCCCTGGTTTCCACTGGGCTTTTTCGTGTTTCTTTCCTTTAATAAACTTGGGGGGTGGCCCTCCCTCAGTCTTGGGCTGCTGCTCTGCCCTGGCATAGTCTCAGGATATAGTCATGTCACCCGTAAAGTCCCCAAAGGCTGGCCTGTTGCACCCCTGTCCTAGTTTACTCCTTCGTACCTATTACAGTCTTTCTCTGTCTAGAGAGAGCTGAATTCAGGTCGGCTCCGTTTCGTATTTTTTTTTGGTTTTTTTCCCCCCATCTTTGTGCCCAGAGCCTTGTAGTCTCCGTGTGGCGCTCTGGGGATTTGAGCCAGCAGAGGGAGCACAAAACACTATTTTCACATGCATCCAGGAAATAGATGTGATGTTTCTACCCACATTCTACAAACTGACAGGTTTCAGAGTCAATCTAAGGGCAAGGTATATTTTTTGAGTTGATTCTGCGACAGGATTTTTATTTCCTTAAATCTTAACTTGAGGTCCACGTTCGGATCCTAATCGCTGTACGTTGTCTAAATTTTTTTTTTAAAAAAGAAGGGACCTTGCTCATTATCTGTAACTTTTTGATATTTACAGCTGGCTCTACAAAGCTTTGACATCTTCCAGAAACTTCTCAAGGTAAGGCCAGCCATGAGTTCAGTTTTATCTTTTTTTCCTGATCTTTTGAGGAAAGAGAAAAGAGTATTTTCGAAGAGCGAGGCATTGTGCCGATGTCCTCCTGGCCCCCGGCTGTCCGTGCTCCCCCCAGGTGCAGCCTGGTTTTTACTAATCCAAACCTTACTAACCACCTGTTTCCAGCTTAGCAAGATTAGTAGCGTTTCCTGGTGCGCAAAGGTTCATTATAATCTATTCATCTTAGTCACAAGCAAGCCACATCCAGACATTCACAGGGACAGCAACCCTCGGTGGTCAACTGGAGAGCAACTTAAAATGCTGCGAGTAGGGTTTGTCAAAGAAGAAAGGGAAAGCATCAGAGCCCAAGGCGGCCGGCCCACCGGATTAGAGCGAGTCAGTGAATTATGTAAACGTCCTAGCGCCATGCTGTACACCTGAAACTAATATAGAATAACATTGAATGCCAATTCTAATTGAGAAAAAAAGAATCTGCCCTTTCCTTTCATCAGGAGTGCGAGTGGGGAGGGTTGTGCTTGGGTTTTGTTTTAACCAAAAAGAGCAAAAGAAAGGCAGTAGACTTAACCGCAATGCGTTTGTAATTCAGGCTCCACCGAGACAGGCAGATTTGCTACTTGAATCACTTAAAAAGCTCCTGTTTCTCTTAGAGTGTCGGAAGCCTGTTGTTTAGCTCTAATTTGAGTTACTGCTGCTAGTGATCACGGGCGTGGCAATACCTAGGAGTCGTGTCTGCACAATAACCTTACAGTGAGGAGCCTGAGCCCCCCTCCAGCTCCCGTGAGGAAGGGAGTTTGGAGTCAGTCTCTGTCTGCAGCAAGGGGCTTCGCGTTGACTGGTCTGTCTGTCTGCAGCCGTTCACTTGGATTGTGCCCGGAGTGCTCATGGGAGGCGAGAAGAGAAAATCGGAAAAAGCCAGGTAGGGGACGTTGGTTGTGGTGGATCCCTTCCTGAACCTGTCTGTCCTGCCTTCCTGTTCGGTAAGACTTGGTCCTTCCACACCTGGGGAGAGCCTCGTCCCAGACTCTGCTTCCTGCTCATGCGTAAGGACAGACCGAGTCGGCAGGGAGCAGTTGCCTCCAGACGGCTGCTTTTAAAAATAGTGACGAACCTGCATGGGGCTCCTTTCTTACGTGGGCGTCGCCTTCTTAATTAACTCCCCCCCAGTACCCGCAGTCCCCCCCGGTTTAGTGTGCAGCCCCCTCGGTGGCTCCCTTGTGGGAGGTTCCTTGGGAGTTTGGGGATTTCTTGTTTTACACAAAAACAAGATCATAAGCTTACATAATTCTTTGCATCTGGCTTTTTACATCTCGAAACATCGATTCTTAATTCTACGTTAAAGCTGGTAATGAGTGTCCGTAGAATATTGTTGCAACAAGTGAATTCCAAATTGTCTGCATTCTTTTTAAACCATTTTTATTGAATTATAGCTTAATGCATAGTAGTAACACCCAGCTATGTTTGGTTTGTAACTGAAAAGTAAATATTAAACTCGAAAGATAAAAGTGTTGTTTAGGGTTAGATTCAGCGGTGAACAGCAAAGGCGGCAAATAGCAGGAGCACAAACAACATGGAAGGTGTATTTTTCTTCCACATGTGAAAGAAGGCCGAGGTCGCCATCCAGGACTGGCATGGTGCTCCAGTGTCAGGACCCAGGCTCCTCCTGTCCTTATGTGCCACTAAGGGAGGCTTCCATTTTCAAGGTTACCTCACAGTCTTAGAAGGTTGCTGGAGATCCAGACATTACACCTAGTTTCCTTGCAGCAGGAACAAAGACAATCATACCTCCTCCCCGTGAAGGTGCCCGTGGGATTTGCATATATTCATTAGCCTTTTATCCTAATCCTAGAACGCAGGCCCATGATCATGCTTCACTGCAAGAGAAGCTGAAAAATACACTCAGCTAAAAATGGGAGACTTTTCTTACCATAGAATAATGGCATAAAGGATGTTTGGGTCGTCAGAAATTAGATTTATTCTACCTAGTCTATGAGGCAAAGCTAAGCCCGTTATATGGAAGTTACGATAAGAGCTCAGTATAAAGAAAAACATTCTGGGACAACTCAGATAAGAGGACACCTGGCGTAGGAGCTTCCAGGAACAGGAAAGGTGACCACGTACCTGGAAGGTTCTAGAAAGGACCCGTGGGTCAGGTAAAAGGCATCATAAAGGTTTCTTTCAAAGTTAAGGTTTTATGATTTTAAAATACTTTCAAATCTTAACAATTATATTCTAGAGGAGAGAGAAACTTCAGAGAAAAATTAAAACTCACGTATATCTTTGTATCCACTTGTCATTATGTGTCACGATGTCAAGCAGTGGCACGTCGATGCTAGACATGAATCTGTCTCCCTGGCCTTTTTCCTGTGTTTTCTATTGATACAGCCCAGTTTGATTTCCTTTTTTTTTTTTTTTTTTCCCCCACGGTGTGTAATTTCAAACAGACTCCGCAAGGGAATAAATATCCTTATCTCAACTCCGGGGCGACTGGTGGATCACATCAAATCCACAAAGAACATTCATTTTAGCCGGGTACAGTGGCTGATTGTGGATGAAGCCGACAGGTGAGCCTCGTCTAGAAGCACGGAAGGCGGGAGGGGGCGCTGCTTCGCTGTCTCCGCCCAGCTCTGAGGCCCCCTTGGTATCCTCTTCATTCTTCATGTCATTGAAATTCCTTCTCTCCAAACCGCAGAATCTTGGATTTGGGTTTTGAGAAGGATATCACAGTGATACTCAATGCAGTCAATGCCGAGTGTCAGAAGCGACAGAACGTCTTGCTGTCGGCGACACTCACGGAAGGTGAGTTGCAGAGGTGCCCTCTGTTCTGCATTTGGTGGGGGGCAGCTGGACTGGGCACGTGTGCCAGTCGTGGTTCTCAGCCCTGGGGACGGGGGCGGGGGATCTCAGAGGACCTCTTCTCAGACCCCGAATCCTGCACCAGCCTCCCTCTTCCAGCTTCCAATACTCTGTGATCCCAGGGCATGGACAGAGGGGGAGAGGGCGGGTCCCCGATCCCGAGTTACCGTGGGGACGGTGCTGCTGGCGCTCACGTCAGGGCGGAGAGGAAGAGAAAGGCCGTGTGGTCTCGGGACGCGCTTACTGTGATCACGGCCCACCTGGGAGCAGGGCTCTTGTGCCGACAATGGTGACCTCTGACCCCAGTGCGCATTTTAGTGTGGTCACCCTGCCTCTCTCTTGAAGAGACAGTGAACCAGAAAATAGGTCGTCTTTAAGCCGTTTGTGCTTTCCATCCTCACGAGATAGGAACTTGGCTCTCTCTCGTAGATGGGCGCACCGGGGCTTGGGAAAGCCACGTCACTCCCCACGAGTCACCCACACAGTGGTCCTTGTTTGAGCGACAGCACAACTTGCGTGTTCTTCTGTCCGGTTTACTTGTTTTGCCGGCCGCCCATGGTGCCCATGTACCAGATACCATGCGTGTGACTCATCAGCAGTTCTGAGTGTGTCCTCAATAATAGTGATGTTACGAGATAATCTGTGGAAAAGGGGTTCTGTGCTCCAGAAGTTTGGGAAACGCCCCACATTACCTCCTCGGAGATTCATGGTGTACCCCCACACAGTAAAGGTCCTGAGAAGGCCTGTAAACCCCACGAAGCCTTTTTTTCAGGGTTTCCATAACTTACTTGACCACAGAATCCTCTCTAGGGTTGGGGGGAGCGGGCAGCCATCTGTTAGTGTCCCTTTCAGTGGTCTGCCACAGGTCCGAGTTTAGAAATGCTGGGCGGATGGGTCATTGGGCCATGGGAAGGAACCAGGGGGGTCCGCCCCACCAGACTGACAGTTGGCAGGTCCGTGCTGGCACTTGGTGGCATCTGTCGGGAGTTTCCCGGTACGCCTGGTATGTGGCGTGTGTGGGAGTGCATACCTGGCCAGGTCCGTGGCACGTGCATGTCATCTATCTGCCTTTTTCACTTTCTATCCAAGGGGTGGCCCAGCTCGCCGATATCAGTTTACTCAACCCAGTCAGTATTTCTGTCCTGGAAGAAGGCTACGGACAGGCTAACCCACAGGGCGGAGGAGCTCTTGAAGTCTCCGCTCCACAAACCAGCGACGAGTTGGACAGCTTCGCGATACCGGAGGGTCTCGATCAGCACGTGACCTTGGTTCCCAGCAAACTGAGGCTGGTCTCCCTGGCGGCCTTCATCCTGCAGAAGTGCGCGGTAGGACTTGGGACTGGACCCGGCTCGATCAAGGGCACAGAGACCTGTTCATGTCGGGCACTGGTAGCTGCGTGGAGACACGCACGCGTTTTCCAGCCAGGGCGTGTGCGTGAGTGTGGCCCTTCACACGTGTCAGCCAGTGGTCCAGGACTGTGGGAAAGAATCAGAGATCAGTGAGGGCCAGTGTGTTCAGCTTGAGATCGGCCTTAAGCATCTTGCCTGGGACTGACGCCGGGGCTGGGTGCATCACAGGTGGACACGTGCTGGACGTGGGGCAGCTCTAGGGGTCTGTACTTGGGTTTTTGAAAGATTCCTAGTATTTCTGTAATCGTTTGCCAGGTTCACCTGATAACTTTCTCTGGTCCCTGGGGACGTAGTGGGAAAGCGTGACAATGAAGCGTCAGGGTTTCCTGCGGACAGGGGTTGTGCGTGGCGAGCCCAGAGTGGGGGGAAGAGCTAGCGCACAGCGTCACTCTGCTGCGTGTCGCTCCCAGGGGTGGGGCCCCGTTCGAGGCCACAGCTCTGTCATTTTCCGTCCAGCGTTCTTCGTAGCGCGAAACATCGGTGTTGCTGGGTTCCTTTTTTTTTTTTTTTTCTTTAGTAATTCAAAGCCGTCAGCCGCCTATATTTCCTATGGGGCTGGTGTGACTATGTTTCAGAGAGATGCTCGTCTTGGTGTCGCCTAACCCTAACGTGTGGTTGCTTTCTCCCTCGGTACCGACGTAGTTCGCAGCCGACCAGAAGATGATCGTCTTTTTCCCGAGCTGCGAGCTGGTGGAGTTCCACTACACGCTCTTCGTCCAGACCCTGCTGCCCCGCCCGGGAGCCCCGGCCGCGGCGCCCTTACCATCCGGCTCCACGCAGTTGAAGTTCCTGCGGCTGCACGGGGGTCTGGAGCAGGAGGTGAGCAGCACACGACCCCCCCAGGGACCGAGACCCCGCGAACTTGAACTCGTCCTCCAGGGTCACAGAGCTTCCTTGGCAGGCTCCGCCGGGCTCAGGAAGGATAAGCCTGCCGCGGGCGACCCACTGGACCTGGACGCCAGTCCCGCTGCCCTACCAGTGTGGCGGGGGAGCCTATTGTTCCCGTCGGCTCTCGCTCCCCAAGCTGGGGGCTCGCAGGCCCGCTTGGCCCGCGTCTACCTCAGCCAGCTGTTAGGGCAACAGAGTACCACTGAGTAGCTGGCACCAGGGAAGGCTTTTGCCTTTTTAGTACCCAGTGTGTAATTAGGGCTTGATGTCTTCAAATTAAGAGCATTAATGGAGCTAAATTGTGGATCCCATATGGTACCGCTGAGCGTGGCTGCTGTCCCTGTCAACAAGCGCAGCGCTTCCCTCTCCACACTTCTGGTTGCGAGAGGGTCGTGCGTGCCGCGGGGCCTCGGTCCGGCCTCGGCTCTGCGCGCCGCTTTTGTTCAGCGGGCAGAGCGTGACGCCGTCCTGATGCTGGGAGCCGGGCTGCGGAGGCTCGGCCGCTGCTGGTCGGTAGGCTGTCCGTTCAGGGAGCCGGGCTGGAGCATGCTGGAGCCGTGGAAGGGAGGACGGCTCGGGCCTGGGGACAAGGGCCGTCTTGTCCTCGCGGAGAGGTTACCAGGCAGCTTAGAAAATTAGAGCGAAAGGAAGCCAGAAATCCGAACGAGAGCGGACAGAACCAGCTTAAAAAATCAAAGTTTTTAGGATTGAAAGGTGCATTAAAAAGGTTATCAAGTCCAATCACACGTTTTGTTTTTGCTTTTCTATTTTAATAATTCAGAAAATGGAGACTCAGAAAAGTGAATTTGCTGAAAGTCACTCAAGGTCACAGCTGCTTATTTGCTACAAGATTACACAAAGTCGGTTTTTACCTTGTACACCCCTGATTCAATTGAGTTTGTTGATTTGATAATGTGATACCATTTACGATTTTTTTTAACTTAGTTTATTAATCCTCTGGGCTGTTTTCACCAGGGGCGTTCTGCAGGGTAGGTCTGAGGGAGGTGGAGGAGCTGGGTATAGTCTCAGAGTCTGGAAATTCAAATAGGTCATCCAGAAGATTCTGTCATTAAATGATTTCCAACTCTCATTGTAATAGGATGGTATCTGGCAGAGTGCTTACAGGTGGGGCAGACTATTTGTGTTCTAGTCGTGGCTCTGCTGTCTACTGGCTGTGTGACCTCACAAAAGCATTTAGCCTCTCTGTGCCTCAGTTTCCATGTCTCTAAAATGGAGCTAATGATAACATGTTGTTTCTAGGGTGGTTGTGATGCTTGATCGAGTCAGTACAGACAAAGCGCTCAGCACAGGGCTTGGCACATAGCAAGTGCTCAGTGAACGTTAAGTTCTACTGCTCATTTAATTGTTGGTATTTCGCTTACATTGTTTTGTTCCTGAAGGCACCTTCACAGTCTCCTCCAGAAACGGGTAGAAGACGGGAAAATTCATTTTGTGAATGCTGAGGTCGAGCGTCTTGTCCCAGACTAAGCTAAGATAGTCACAGTCACGCTTTCCTGGTGTCTTATGCTGGCCACTGTTCCATGTGACCTGTGGTCTCCCTAAGTGATTGACGTGACCACAGCCAAGTACGTGGGCACCGGAGGAAAGTCGCCGTTTGAGGAGGTTGCCACGTGGTTGTTGGGTTGAGGAGCTGGTTAGGTTTTCTCCTCACCCCAAATCTGACTACATCACGGTCAGTGTTGAAGGCGATTCGGGCTTTCGTGAACTCTTCTGATTTTGACTCTACAATGCAGCCATTAAAAACGTCCCTTATAAAGACCAGGCAGCAAGTGACAAATGCGGCAGTCCTTGTGAGGGTCCGAGCACCGACTGTGGAGCACGGCTCCCTGGGTGCAGGTATCTGCCCAGCCCTTGGCCGTGTGCGCGCATCCCTTGGGCAGGTGTCTCAGCCTCTCTGTGCCTCCGCCTCTTCACCTGGAACGGGCGGCGGCAGCACCTGCTCACAGGCCTGTTGCACCCAATGCCCCATTGTAAGCTCTGCCAGGTAGAGCGCGGGCCGGCGGCTGGCATGCAGCAGGCTTCAGTCTGTGTTGGCTTTCTGCCCACTGTCCTGAGTGAGGGGCCAGTCACGTGGAGGCCCGGAGGAAGGTGCACATTTGTGACCCAGTGGCCGTGCCAGAATGGAGGGACAGACCTCACCTTTTCCTTTTTCCAAATTTGTGGTCATGTTGGTTATATTTCCTTTTTCGTTGCTGACAGATGGACATGGTGGAGTCTCAGCCGCTTGCAGCTCTGTGACTCACACGCACTGGGCAGGTGCCCTTTGCGGGTTCGCACCGAGCCGTTTAAGTGGGCGCACCTTTTGGCCCAGCAAGGCTGCCTTTAGGAACTTACCCAGAGAGAACGAGTACGCGCGTCCACAGCTGCTGATCTGCAGAGATGTCGATCACGGTTGTTTGGAACGGTAAACAGTTGGTGACAACCTCAGGTGCCAGTTATGGGTCATTGGGCATACCCATTCGACTGCGTCCTGTGTAGTCACGAGAGACCATGTGGGTTTGGGGTATTTATCGGCCTGAAAAGACGTTTGCGTTCTGCCAGGAGGTGACGAGAGCGTGTGCACAGCGTGCGTAGCATGGCACCGATCTCGCACTCGGTCACATTGCGCGCAGAAACGGGGCCAGAGGAGCGTGGGGTCACCAGCGCCGGCTTTGCGCTCTGGGTGGCGGAATGCTTGCACTCTTTTCCTTTGATGGACATATAATTTTCCAATGGTTAAAATACACGGGTTTTGTAATTTTTCACCTTTTAAAAAATAAGTTTTTAAAAAATTCCACTGTAGAAAAGGTTGGTTGGTCTTCACTCCTCTAGCCCACCTGTAGGAAATCGCGTTTAGCGTAAATTCAGTCACTTGCGTGCCATGGCCTTCCCCGCCCTTAGGGTTGGCCATTTCCAAAGGATGTGCCCACGGTGGCATCGTCTTACTGAGGCGTGCGACGTAGCCAAGGCCAGCCCTGTGAGTTCCGGGCCTTGCGAGGAGATGTGAAGAATCCACTTCCTCGGCGGAGCCTCTCTGTGCCTCCTGTGGTGCAGCAGACGGAAATGGGGCAAGCCGCGGGAATCCGAGCTGCCTCGCTGGAATCCATCTCGGAGTTGTAAGGCTTTTTTCCCTTGTTTTTGTAGGACAGAATAGCCGTGTTTCAAGAATTCTCCCATTCCAGAACGGGCGTTCTCCTTTGCACGGTACGTACCCTTCTCTACTCCACGTGATTGGTGATTGCAACATTTTCTCTCTCGACAATTTGAACTTGTGGCCAGCTCCACAGAGAGCAGGAATACCAGGGGCCTCTTGGTGTGGCTGGTCCCTTTGCACTTCTGGTTTGTCACCTGACTTTGTCACGGATAGCCGGCTGCCACTGTGCAGAAGACTTAGCGATTTGCTCACTAATAGTGACAGCTGTTGGTCTGAAAATGTGTGAATCTTGGTGATTTCTACCCACCAAAAACTTGTAAATTACAGCTATCGGGAGTAATTAGAGCTGAGAAAGTCTTTCCACAACAAAGCGGCTCTGCTCGCGTCGCTCACCTTTTCTTAAAGGAGAGCAGATGCGCTTGGGAGGGTCTTATCGGCTGTTGTCTGCAGCTCTCGTCCGGCCTGCCGTTTCTGGGTCTGCGGCCGCGAGGGCTGCCGCCTCCGGCACGGCGCTCATGCTCTTTCGAGATGGAAAACTCGCACTTTCCACGGCCCCCTTCTCTGGGGATTGGCATCACTGTAGTTGTCGCTTGCCCCCAGGGTTAAAAGACCTTCCCTGTTTGGGCCATCTCGGATGATGTCACTTAATCCCTAACTGATGGTTTGCAGAATCCCTGTATATACGATAATGAAATTACACGATAAGTTGGGTAATTCAGTGAACGGTTGGTTGCTGGATAGAGGAAACAGACATTTAGCCCCTTGAATTCCTGCGCTGTGTTCTGCTTCAGAGGTCGTAGAGATCGTTTTCTTCCTAAAGTTAGCGTGTGGGCGAGCGCTGCTGTGTCTTGTGTGTGGCCGTGTACAAGATGGAGTGCCTGGTCACCTGCTTGTCATAGTGTGCTAGTTCTCACGTGCGTGGCAACCCCTTCCCTTTAGGAAGGGCATCCACAAGTCACGTGCTTGTGTTTGCTCTAAAAGCACCCGCAAATACCTAAGTAAGCTACGTGGTAAAGAACTTTGCCAAAAATCTCTATGTCCGGTAGTACCTTCTGGAACTGGACCCCTTCCTGTCTCTGTCCCCATTTCTCCTCTTGCTTCTTACCTAGGCCCCCCTTTCAGCTCCTCAAATGTGTCATTCTCACGTTTTGTGGCCGTGGGGCCTTGGTACATGTATTCCTTCTGCCAGGGACACCCGCCCTGACTTCAACTGACCCCTACTTAGGTCTCAGCTTTAAAGTTCATTTTTTCAGAAGGTGGGGCTCCTGGAGCCCCAGTTCTCCGTTTGGCCCTCCTGGTCACCCTGCATCTCTTTACGGCACTCATCACACCAGGCCTGGGTGTCCTCCCACCAGACGACAAGCTCTGTGGGTCATTGGGGCCCAAGAAAGTCGATGTTGAGGACCACAGACATGTGCCTTTTCTAAAGATGAGAGGCCAAGATATTCTTGCTTGTTGGGCATAAACTCACATTTTCACACGTGGTGCTATCTGAGGAGCGAATGGCACACGTGTATCTTGAGCCAGAAAGCAGCAGGAACCTGTGTGTCGCCGTTGGGGTTAGGATCAGAACACAGTCTTCTATCTTTGGCCTTTAAGATGCTGGATTTGTCCCTGGTGGGAAATTGTCGAGTCTCTTAGTGGACAAGCGCTACGGCGTTATGGACGTGGGTGAGCTCCGAGCGTCAAAACTCTAGGTATTTGTAGGTCAGTTTGTTTGTGTTGGTTTGGTTTGGTTTTGGTTTTTCTTGCTCTTCATGGAAGAGAAGATCATTCTTTCTGAAATGTAATTCCCAGTGGGGTCAAAACACATGCTGACTTTCCTTGTTCGGCCTGGCTGACACCTGCGGGCAAGGGGTGTCAGCTGGACACAGGGCACCAGTGACTTGGCAAAGCACAGCACTCCCCCCTTTCACGCCTGCCGGTCCTGGTGCCACGGGGAGAGCAGACTCATTTGCTACAATCTGATGTCTCTCAAATCTCTTGGTTCATGTCCCTTTGCTCGTTCAGGTCGCTTCCAGTACCCGGTCCCCTCCCAGAGTCATCTCGTCCTTACCCTGGGGTGAGGATTACTACAGAAGCCCTGGGGCGGCAGGGGCAGGAGGGGCGGGGCGCTCGTCTCCCTTATTTCTAGGCCGAGATCTGAGCATGGCTTCCTAGGAGCAGAGTTCTCTTCCACTCTGTGGTCCTCCTACGGCTGCCATATTTGTTTGCTTTAGCCGGACGCTTCTGGCGTCTGAGCTGTGGGGCGCATGAGACGCGCTGTAATAGATCATGCCTGGGTTGGGGGGGTATTGTCGCTCGGCGTCCTTTGAAGCAGCCTGTTGCTTGCCAGGTCCTGCGAACGCTCCCCAGGAGCCTCCTTAGTGTTAATGAGGAATGCGGGCCACTTCAGGACACGGCAGATGGAGAACTGGCTTCTTCTGATAGAGAGGAATCGCGTTAGCTGCCGCGTGGGGCTTTCCCCCTTCACACCGTTCCTTTTGCCATTTTGATTTATCATCCCAAGGTCCTTCTAACGGGGCCAGAAGACTGAAAATCTGGGAATTATGGTGTAACTACACAAAAGCACACAATTACGCCATTTCCTTTCCTGCTAGGGAGTCCCCCTGCACCCCATTTTCCTCCCTCTCTATGTCCTGTTATTAGGAACAGCTAAGGGTGTGTGTGCGTGTGTTTCTTTCATCTCAATTACAAACATCTAAAAGCAAGGAACTTTTTAATTTCGTGCTCTGTAGTCTTTCAGGGCCTGATACAGAGCTTTGTATGCTGTGGGGTCTCAGGCCGCGTGACCATGGTGACATGGAGACCGAGGTGGAAGGGGGGTCAGGCAGGAGGTACCCATTTGTGAAGGAAAGAGAGTCTTTGTACTTTTGAAATGTAATTTTTACGTTCTCTAGAAAATTAGATCTAAGAAGCAGCCAAAGTTAATAAGACGGTAAGGATTAGCAGGAAGGAGTCATCCGAGAGTTCAAAGCCGCTTTCCAGATTGAGCTAAGAAATCTGAGGAATCGGGTCTCAGATACGGGGTTACCTCCAGGACGTTTCCTCCTGTTTATGGTGCAGACCTCACCGTGGCTTTTAATGGCCATCATCACTTCGATGAGCTGATAGAGACACGCCGCTGGGTGATAGCAAACGGTGTCTCCAGGCGGCCTCTGGTTTTAAGGCTGGTCGTAGGCTTTCTGCTGGTACGCATGGTGCTCTCTGGTTGTCCCCTGGTTGTCCCCAGATGACCAGAGCACGGCCACCTCCCAGCAAGGAGAGGCACTTCCGGCTCCACCCCGGTGTGCTGGCCGCGTGCTCGTCGGAACACACCGCACTGTCCCTCTGAAGGTCCCCGAGTCACCTGTGCTGCTTTCCTCCACCGTCTCACTTTATTTCTTTTTTCGCTCGAAGTACAGTTTTGTCTGTGCAGTTCTTAATTTCCTCTCCTCCTGGGGCATCTCCATGTGCCAGGGGCCCAGGAGACAAAGGAGCGGGCCCGTCAGAGTCACGAGCGTGTCAATTCACAACCCAGAGTAAATGTACTTTCTCGGTTTTCTCTGGGGCATGTTTTTTAGGTAAAGTTTATCTTTCCACTTTATTTCCTCGTGTTAATGGCAAGATCATTTGGAGATTGCTGGCTGCTGACTCGGTTACGCTAACTCATGTTGCCAGTTTTTTGGCGGCCGCAGCCAAGATCTCTCGCCTCTGACAGCTTCTCCTTCCTCCTCTGATTACGCAGCCCAATCTGTCACCCGGACAACGGGGGCCCGTACCCCGCTGATGGCTTTCCACACACGGCAATAATGACTTTTGGCAGGCCAGAAAGGCGGCAGAGGCGAATTTGCTGCGTCCCTTGCTCAGAGAGCCGGCAGGCCCCCTCTCTCTGTTAGTAAAAGCACTTTGTGAGGTTCTTGGGTAAATAAATGAGTCATTTTAATCCAACTGACAGGCTGGCACCTGAGCAAGCTGCCTTCCATCTGTACTCCTTGGTCTCATGGAGGCAGCCAATTGTCGAGCCCAGGGCCTTCAAGGCCGCACCGTTGAGCGTCTTTCAGAACTGACTTTAGCGATTCTTTTGCCCTAATTAGGTTAAAGGGCTGCGGTGGGGCCGGATCTCAGTTCTGAAGGAGGGCGGAGGACCGGGGCCTTTGCTGAGTCTTAGCGGGTCGCGGTTTCTGTTGCTCTGGTACTGCTGCCGACGGCATGCCAGGTGGAGGGAGGGCGCCCCCGCTTCTCCCAGGGGCACGGGGTGCGAGCGGGGGACGGCGTCTGATTGCCGCCATGCCAGTG
This sequence comes from Pteropus alecto, assembly GCF_000325575.1. NCBI lineage: Eukaryota > Metazoa > Chordata > Mammalia > Chiroptera > Pteropodidae > Pteropus > Pteropus alecto. The sequence continues at coordinate 7,150,747 of NW_006441061.1, read as the reverse complement.
CTTGCTTTATCGTGAAACGAGTGAAGCACTTGGGTTGATAATTCTCGAAACACGGTTTGCATACACCGTCTCTTCTGGTCTTCACAGTGACCCCATGAGATAAATCGGGTAGGTCTTATAGTCGTTTTATGGGTGGGTAAACTGAGGCTCAGAGAGCTGGGCTGATACGCCCAGGTCACATAGCTGCTGAAGTCATACCGAAGTCCAGTTCTCTCTGTTCCTAGACAGGAAGACTGTTCCTTTCCCCCATTCTCTGTGGTAGCCCAGGCTCGGAGCGGAAGGAAGCACTTCCTTCCCCTCTCTGGATTAATTCTGAGCAGTGACTTCAGCTGGATTAATTCTGAGCAGTGACTGGCTGTCGGTGAGGTCCCCTGCCCCACCACAAGAAGTAGGGGGGCGGGGAAGACTGTGTCTCAGCCGGTGGTTTGAGCTGGATCACCCAGGTGAGAGACCCTGAACAGTCTCAATGACAAGCTGCTGGCATTCTTCCTAAGTCACTGTTTCATCGTGTCCGTACTCAGTGACTTTCATGAACATCATATGTTGTTTTAGTTTTGCCTGGTATTTTTTCTTTCTTTTTTCCTTTTTAGGTGAGGCAACCCTTGGTTGACCTCACAGATTGCAAGGACCTTATCAGCTTACAATCCCTTATTTTTTATTTTTACGCCTACAGCACCTGGTCTTCCTGGGTGGTCTCCCATCCAAGTACTAACCAGGCCCAACCCTGCTTAGCTTCCGAGATCAGACGGCATCGGGCTTGTTCAGGGTGGCATGGCCGTAGACTTTGCCTGTGTTTCTTGATTGAATATGCAAAGCCGACACGCATTAAATGTTTCACGAAGCCCACGTGAACCACTGTGGCAGCCCACAGACTGCACGCACCTCACACTGCAGAGCACTGGAACGAGATCCTTTCTCAACGGAGCTGAGCAGATTTAGGAGCCCCCAGTGTTTCTGACGCCAGCTGTGGTTGGCGTGGAAAGCAGCGTCCCTGCCTCTAGACAGAGAACACCCCAAACAGTGTTCTCAGAGGCGCCCGCTCCAGAACGTCGGCCTTTGCTTTCAGGGCTGTGGGGACCGTCTGAAAACACCTCGTGGTGGCTGACGCACTTTTAGTGCATTAAGCTCCTGCTTGACCCTTAATAAATGTGGCCTGGCCCCTGATCAGAGGGTGCCGGCCGCCGCAGGTGTGTCAGAGTGCAGGCTGCAGAATCCCGCCCCGCCCCCCGTGGTCCTTCTGGGGAGTTAGATGTTGCTGGGGGTATCTTCCTCGGGTCCTGCCTCTGAGCCTGGGGGATGCAGGGAGCGATCGTTTGAATGTGCTTCTTGCAGAAACTTTGCGTAGGGTTATTATTTTTCAAAAACTAATTATGCATAAGATTCTTAGCAGTGCCTGCAGTGACGGGAGAGGGAGGAGGGCTGGTCCTCACAGAAGAGCGCCCGCTCTCCCACAGAAGGGAGGGATGGACTTGGGAAGTCATCATTTGGCAGCCATCAGGGTAACAATCGAGCCGGACAAGCAGCACCAACAGATGCTAAACCCTCAGGCAAAGGTCCTGGGAAGCCGTCTGCGGGATTCACTCCTCCGTTCCCTTAATTACAAAGGCGAAAGGCACCTTCACAGTGGAGAGCGCTGGCAGACACCACTGACTCAGGTGGCTGGACGCGGCACCACCAGCGCAGGACAGGCTGCACTAGCGTGCCCCCCATGTGCCGCACTGGGAGGCACACAGCACCCTGACACCGTGTCTCTGCCAAAACGCCTCCCCCGGTCTCACCGTGAGGAAGTAGCGGGACAAACACGGGTCTGGGGTGGTCCTCAAGACGCCTGCGGACTTCAACATTGACGGTTATCAAAACAACACAGTGAGTAAAGGACAGGGGCGGCATTCTAGATGAAGGAACTCTAGAGGGGTGTGGCAAAACCTGCACGATCTGTGGTTCAGCCCTGGGTTGGGGAAGAAAAGCAGCTCCGAGAGTCGTCTTCAGTGCAGTTGGACAAGTCTGACTACGGACTGAACATTAGGAAGTAACGTTGTTCAACAGGAGACTCTTTAGGAGTGATGATGGCGTCGTGGTTCTGTAGAAGAATGTCCTTTTACCTGGGAGAAACGTGCCAAAGAGTTTAGGGGTCAAGTGCCGTGGCGTTTCCAGTGTACCTTCGGATGGTTCAGAAAACCGTGCCCGTGTGGAGAGCAGGAGAGCGCAGACGCGCCAGAAACCGGCCGCTGATGGGTCTCCGTGGCGGTGCGCAGGCGCCGCTCGCGTGCCACTCCTGTCTCCTCTGTAGGTTTAAATGTTTCAAAATAAAAACGTAGGGGAAATACATATTCATTGTTAAAAAACAAAACAACACAGAAAAATGCAAAAAGTGAAAATCACGAGAATCCCTCTGCCTAGAGATGACCACGGTTGACTTTTGAGAACGTCCTTCCAGGTGTTGGTTCTTAGTTTATCTGTGGATCTTCTGTCCGTTTATCCATCTGTTTAATGTGGTTTTTGGTTTTGTCTTGCTTTGTTTTTACCCTTCCTTTTTTTCCCTGAAGATTTTGGTGGCAGAAACCAGCCTATTTGTCTTTTAGGCTACCCCACATTTCAGATTTGCCTGACGGCGCCTGGCGGTGATGTTGAACTTGTTCCTGTCGCCCCCAGATTACCTCTAAACTAGCAGCCAGGTCTGGACCCTGGTTGGAGTCAGACTCTCAGGTCTTGCTTCTGTTTTGCCAGCAGTAGGTGATGCTCCGTACTTCCTGTTGCATGACAGCTGGCCATCTTACTTTTTCATTACGTCAGAACGTTCACATGGCCTCAGAGTCAAAGTCACAAAGGGCCGTTAGAGGAATCTGGCGTCCATCTGTTTCCCCTCTGCCCCGTTCTCCTCCTTCTTCTCTGGATAACTGTTTCGATGAGCTGGTGGGTTTTTCCCTCCATTTTTTTCTTTTGTTTTTTTTTTTTTGAAATTTGAGCGAATATATTTTATTTCCATTTCTTACACAAAAGCATACTGCTCGCACTTGAAATCGACACACTCAAGATTCTCCATGTCAGTACGTAGGAATCTTCATTCCTTCCGTGGCTGTATCATTCTCTGTTGTATGAGGTAGGTATTGCCATGTTTTTTTTCAACCTGTATCCTCCCAGACCTCCAGTTACGGATGGTGGTGAAACAGATACCCTCGTACATATGTCATCTTGTGTTTTTGCTGGCGTCCCTGTGGGTGGATTTCTAGGAGTGAGATTGTTCTGGGTCAGAGGGAGAAAGTGCATATATAATTTTGCTGGATATTAACCAAATTCTCCCGCTTTAAAGGGTTTCTCCCATTTTGCATTCCCACCGCAGCCCATGAAGGTACAGCATCTTTTCTGATGTTGGAACAGTATAATGTAATGTGGCCAAGGAATAATAGTTATTTTGAGGCTCAGTCGAGGTAACGCAGGTAAAGTGCTCCACAGTGTCCGGTGTGTAGGGAGCGCCTGGTAAATGTTGGCTGGCGACATCGTTGTTAGGAGTGTTAGCGAGTAGATGAATGCTAAGTGTAAATGATCGGTGAAGACCAGAAGATTCCCATTTTCTAGTCACTCTGCCAGAATGGCCAGAAACCAGAGAGCGGAGAGTCTTTGCTCTTTAGGTAGCGACCAGCTGAAAAGAAAAAATGGCTCTCCATTGCTTGAATGGCCTTCGTCTGCCTGGCTGCCCTTGACCTGCGTCTGATGTAGCAGGCCAGAGGGGCAGCCCCTACTCGATGCTTGCTGCTCTCTGAGGCCACGAAGCACAGACCTCAGAAAACGCTCCGCAACTCACCTCCACGAGGGACCACCTCGGAGTGATCTTCCAGAAGCCCTGTCGTCGTTAGCATCACCGATAGGGACGGGATGGGTGTAGTCACCTGTGAATGCACTCATTGTAGAGTGGGTTTCAGGTAAAATGTAATAGTGGAGCATGCCAGAAGTTTCCAGAGTTCTTCCACGGCGCAGCTGATAACAGCCTCTTGAAGCTCTCGGGCCGACCCGCAGGTGGTGTCTGGTGACGCGGGTCGTGACGGCCTCACCGGCGGGTTCCGTAGAACTCACCCCTGAATCAGAATTTTAACCACAAATGGACTTCAGTGGCTTCCTGGAGTTGTATGCCAACAGCTTTGTGGGGTGCAGGCACATTGGTGGGGGTGAGCCCTCGTGGTGTGCATTAGATTAGAACGGGTCTGTGACCCCCTAATCGTTCAGGAACTCAGTCCTAATCCCTATTCTTTTCTGTTTTGAAGGACGTTGCGGCTCGGGGCTTAGATCTCCCTCAAGTCACGTGGATTGTTCAGGTAATTTTCTTTTAAGTTGTTAAGGTGTGAGCTTGAGGCAGGAATGTATGATCGTGAGTAAATGCATTGGCTTTAACTAGAATAATTATTATTACCCTCTTGGGTGTTGCCCTGGTAACCAGGCAGCAACCAGCCTCCTCTGCACAGTCTCCCGACATCTCTCCTTAACCCAGCCCACCTCACCGCTGCAGCAAAACAGCCAGACTGTGCAGTCTCGGGAGGGAGGGGCAGGCTCCCCTGCTCCCAGACTAATGCATGTCACAGTGTCCGCAGTGACGGGAATTACCCAGGCCTCTCGGAGGCCTCACTGTCGGGGAGGAGATGGCCCAGCTGTCCTGAGATCCATGTCCTATACATTGACCCGCAGGGGGCAATTAAGTCCACGACAGCATCTTATACGTACCTCCGGCCTTAGACGCTTTGCCGGAGGGTACAGGTGTTCGCGCTAGTCCAGTGGTTTTAGATTTTACCTTTTTGTTAGCCTGCAGAGTGATGTTTTTAAGCCCTTCTGTGTAGGGACCAGGGGACACGTGCCCTGTTTACGTGAGTCATGGTTTATTCACATTTTAGTGGAATCGCATGCCTGTCACTGGCTAGGAAGTCTGAGCTGCTCACTGCAGATGGTCACTTTGCGACTGGAGGCATTGCGTCGTCTTTCCCGCTGGCCACAGAGCAAATTAAAGACAAGACGAGAATCATTTTAACGTGCGGAAGGCTAGACACATCAAATTGACCATTTAGAGCCTTTTTATAATGTGAATATTGATTAGTTTAATGTGCCTGGCCTCCCATATATCTATCATACTTGTCTTGGTCCTCGGACCTTTGATTTGTGTAGCAGCAAAGGCCAAAAAAGAGAAAGAATGAACATACGGCCAGTAAGTTTTAATGGTGACAGAGTTATTGCCACAGAGAACGTCAGATGCTCTGCATCTTTCCTCCTGCTGAGTTCCAGAGTCGGCCCCCTTCCCTGAGTCAGGGATGCTGTGCCTGGGAGCAGCAGCGTTTCCCTGTGTGAAGGGAGCTGCCTCTTGACTGCCCTGCAGCTCCGCCCCACTGGGACTGAGTGGAGCCACAGCTTGGTGGCGGGGCCCAGCCCCAGGGTCCCAGCCGCAGAGCCGAATGCTGGGATGGCAGTAACCAGCCCCATCCTCCTTACCCTGCCCAGCGTCTTCCGTGGCCTCACCCCCACTGCTTTGTCTGCCACGGAAGTAGGCCAAGGTCTTGTGGTCATCCGCGGAAGTTTGCCCCCACCTGCCGACGTTTTCACCTTGCACAGTCACCTTGGTGAAAAGATGCAAATAGGAAAATGAAGAGACCTGTGGAGAAGTAAAATTAAAAAGGAGATACTGGGACGAGAAGACATCTCGTTTATCTGAAACTTGGCCACCGTTCACGTTTGCGCGTCAGAGCCCTGTTACTCCGGCGAAGCCAGGAGTCTCGGGGTTGACTGACTTCTCCTTGCGACTGTGTTGGGGTAACTGGAGCCCCAGGATTTAAGCCTTGGGATACCTGGAGGCAGGTGAGGGGTATCGCACTTGCAATGAACGGCAGTCCCTTGATCTGTGAACACCTTCATTCCTGTCGCCCTCTTTAGTACAACGCTCCGTCTTCGCCGGCTGAGTACGTCCACCGGGTTGGGAGAACTGCCCGCATTGGCTGCCGGGGGAGCAGCCTGCTCATTTTGGCTCCTTCGGAGGCAGAATATGTCAACTCGTTGGCTTCTCACAAAATCAAGTGAGTCAGAAACCTGAACGGGGTTTCGGCTGATCTCACCTAATTAACTTTCTGTCGCTTTTTATAGTGGATGGGCCTTGTAAGCTGATGAAGCACCATTAACCCTTGTGATCGCTAAAGGAGTCCCAGAATAGCCAGTGGCAAAAACTAACACCCTTAGTGCCATCAGCACGTGACAGTTCTCATCGCGTTGCCAGGCTAGGTCAGAGCGATCTGCTGCACTTCATTTTCCTTGTAGGCGGAGGTCCGTGTCTCGTGCCTCTGACTGTGAGATAAGCATGCACAGCCATCACAGCCAGCTTCTTGAGGCTCTTTTTTATTCACAATTTTAATTTCTTACAATTAATATTTTGTACCGCTAAAGCGGATTTGTCTTTGGAAAAAATACTTTTAACTCATCACACAACTCCCCTCCCCCCAGGAAAATAAACCCCGGGGAGGACGGGGCGGGGGGCCACTGTCGCTGAGAAGCGGTTGCCACGTGCACCGCACACTCACAGGTGAGACCGGCCGCCGTCTCGTACGTGCCTGGCGGGTGGCGGCGCCTCCCGTTCCCTGGCGTGAGGCCCCCGGTTCTCGTCCTGGGTCACAGAGCACAGAGCAGCAGGACTCGGCAGCATGGCAGCCCAGTTAGGGCTCCCATCAAGCCCCGACTTCACCCAGGAAAGACCGGGAAGGCAGGTAGGGGGACAGCCACGCCTCCGCCCAGCCGAGGGTCACCGTGGTGAAGCGCAGAGCATTCCTGGGCCCAGCAGTGACTCAGTTGTCATGTTGTCGTGAAACCTCTGACACCTGAGGGCACGGGGCATGCAGCTTTTCACACGGGCCCACTTTCTGGAGTTCCTTCTCAGACGCAGCACAGTGACGCCTGAGGTGTTTTGGGGCGGAAAGAGCTGCGTCTGTCCAGGCAGAGGGTCCGGGGGACAGCGGGCCCGTCGGCCATGCGGGTCTCACTCCCTGGCCAGGCCCGCATGTTAGGTAAAGCACCGAGGCTAGCACAGGACCCCTCCCTGGAGTACAGAGCTGGGACAGTCGCTGCCTTCTGCATCGGGGCCTGATCTGGGGACCACAGGACCCAGCGCAGGCCATCCACCTGGGGACATGTATGTGGCTGTCCCCACGGCTCCCCGCAGAGCTCTCCCGTCACCCTGGTCCACATTCTTTCCGGGCTGCTGGTGTGAACTTTCACAGACTACGGCGTGTTCAGAAAACCCACCCACCGCCTTCAGTGTTGGGGGGCGGGGACCCACTCCCCACAAGTCCGGTACCAGTTTCCAGTGGGCTAACGTAGGGGTGGGTGGCGGTTTCTTTAATGTGCCTTCAGTGGAGAGGGTGGCTTTTTTGGTGGGGAGACATGTGCGTTTTATCTCACGGGAGAAATCCCATGTTGATGTCGCAGTCGCTTTTCACCCAGAGCTTCATCCCCAGCCGGATTCGGTTCCCGGGGGCTGGCCGGCTGGGCCTCGTCTTCGCGGCCCTTCCAAGCGTCTGGGCTGGCACCTGACCTGGCAGTGGTTCTCCAGAAGTTCTGGGGCTTAGAACGAGACCCCACTTCCCTTACCCCGTCCTCACCAGCTGCGAGCTCGTCACGACACTGCAGCTGCTTTTCTCTGTCACGAGCATTTGCATAGCTGTGGAAGGTGTTTTCAGATCGTGTGTCCTCATCCCACCACGGGAAGTGCAGACCCCCTTCCCTCACGGCTTCCTTCCTCCTTCCGAGCTGCGCCCGCAGACTCACCTCGCCCCGTTCCTCCCGCCCACAGCTTTCCAATGTCACCCGTGCTCGTCCACTGTGACGTGATCTCCTTCTCAGGAAGGCGGGTGGTAACGGCGAGGTGGTCATCGTCCAGCACCGGCGTTACCGGCCTGGGTGCCTCTGCCTCGCCCGGCTTCGTAACTTTTCTCAAACAAGTCAGATTCATTGCTCTGACAGGTTCAGATATAAACCTGAAATTGAAAAGGGAAAACAGTAACTAGGTCATTGCGAAGTATTAGCGAGCCAAGTGTATTTTAAAGGTACAGAAAGGACACACACCTTCTGTGGTGACCGCATCTGGACGTGGATCGTGCCAGCGGCGCTTGCGGAAAAGTCCACATAACGTCCACGTCCACGCGGGCTCAGATCCATGCTGGTGTGTTGCACGCGGGCAGGCGCTGCGTGTCCCCACTTCTGCTGGAGGAAGGGCTGCGGGTTGGGTGTCTCTGTAGAGACTGTCCTTTGACACAGTACACAAATTAAAGCTAGTAAGGGCAGAGTGTGCTGTGGAAAGAAGCCTTTTTGGAACCCAAGAGGTACCCCTGCATATTTTTTTAAAAGGAAAAGGAAACGTGTGTGGGTTCTGTGCTGAAAGCCTGCGGGCCAACCAGCGGGGTGCGGAGGTGGCTGCTGAGTCGCGGGAGACTTGGGAAGGCAGGCCGGGGCTCCGGGCAGCAAGGGCATCACAGCAAATTGCCGCCTGCTGCCATACTCCGCGCGGCGGAACTCACCCTGACAATTTAATTTAGCAGACAGGCATCGAGACGGGTGCCCTGAGCCCTGAGCCCTGAGCCCCTGAGCGGGGCACCTCTGTCTAGTGCTCAGAGCTTGTTTCCACATCCTTTTGACATCTTTGTGTTTGCCAACCTCTTAATGGTTCCCACTTCTTATTTAAATGTATTTCTAATGAAAGTCATCATTGGTTTATTAAAATGTAAATGCTTCATCAAAACGTGTGTTTCTTAGATCAGGCTTAAGACAGTTCTCTGAATTTATTTATTTGTCTCTGTCGTTTCATCGTAAGGTGGGATGATTCAGATATGTTGATAGAACCATAAATAAGCAGACTGGATTTGCTTTGTTCCCCAGAAGCGATGGTTTCTTAGAATAAGAGGAAGACCCTTTTAGATTGTGAGTCGCCCCAGTTCCCTCTCAAGTCCTGTTTACTTAGGGTGACTGGTCCCCCAGCATCGTCCTGTGGACACACGCAGCACACCAGCTGGGCCCTGGCCAGCATGTGAGCACGCCCGTGCGTTTGAGGAGACCTGGCTTTCTTGGCATATTTAGTTCTTTGTATTCCTGACTGTGGATGACATTATCCGTTTTCTTTTCCCCCAGCTTCAAGATTTGACCCCAAGTTCTTATGTTTCTTTTACTTTTTTTTTGTATTTCTCTTTCATTTTTCCTCAAGGGAAAAAGTGAGAAATAGAGGCGAGTCAGGTAGACAAAGGAAAAGAAAGGATCGGGCTGCGTTTTCACCTTCCTTCACATACCCAGGCATAAATAAGAGGCGAATTCAGTGGCCATAACATTCCTCTCTCATGTGAAGAATAGATCTTCCATGAAATACGAGCATCCCCCCAACGCCTACCCTGTCGGTACACGCTCTGCTTCCCGGTTGACTCTTTCCGCTGTAAAAAAGATTTGGCGTCTCCATAGGGCTTCGAGCTGCGGCAGAGGAGGAATGTTGGAGGGGGGCTGGGGGTGTTCCGCGAGGCGGTGACACATTTCAGGTAAATAGCTGTCAGGGACCTGAGATCTCATTCATAGCTTTGTCAGAGTAACCTTCGGGGGAGAGGCGGGGAGTTCTCTTGTCCCACGTGAGAGGTTGCCATTCGTGTTTTAATTTGCTGTTACATTTTGAAAAAAAATAACAACTTACAAGGAAGTCGTTTATCTTTTTATGATCTGATTTTCGCCC
>NW_006441061.1:7121642-7140995 GCF_000325575.1 Pteropus alecto | reverse complement strand
CGGAAGTGTGTTTTCAGCCTCTCCTGTTCCCTTGGTCTCTGACACGTGGTCCGGCGCTTCCACCTTCGCGTGCAGCCGTGAGCTGCCAGCTTCGTGGAGTCCACCGCCGGGCAGGTGGGCGGGTTCCGTGCTGGCTCCTGACGGCTTCTGGTCGTGACTGAAGCCCGAATTCTGCTTTCAGCCGTCAGCACACAGTTCTAGGTCCATCGGAATGCTTCGCCCTCACCGCTTCACGGTGGAGAGGCACGCGCGGGGGAGGCCTTCGGGGTCCGTTGCTACAGAGCTGGCGCACTGCAGGCCGCAGGCGCCGGCCGCGTGGCAGCCGTCACCGGCGTTTGCCCCATCAGTCAGGGATCTTCAGCGCCTTTCTTGTTTTTTTTTAAAGTATAAACCAGAAGGGACTATCTGAAATGCTTATTTTATCATCTTCTGCTCAAGTCAAGGTAATGTATCCATTACTAGGCTTACTTATTTACTAGCAGAGATTTATTAAGAAATAAGGATGTGGGCCCTATAAAGGAAATTAGGAGTGTAGCCCATTTAAAATGCATCAGGGAGAAAGGAGGTCATCGGGACTCTTACCCCATCTGTCCCTGTAATATCAGAAAGGTCCCCTTCCTTCCACATTGCTAGAGGTTTAGAGAATAGTCCCTCTCCTGTGAAAGTGTAGCTTCTGCTTTAGATCTTGCTTGAGAATAGGCCAGTTTTATGTATCAAGAGCCTGGATATTTTTGAAAAGAATGAAAAGTTGACCTTGCTCTGCGTTTCCTTTTACAGTGTTTCCGAGATTAAGATGGAAGATATTTTGTCTGTTCTGACAAGGGATGATTGTTTTCCGGGGAAGCAGTGGGGAAAGCAGGTGAGTTTGGTTATTCGCTGTGCCCGCTGCTGGCAGACACGACCCGCCTCCGGTCTGGGTAGTGGGGGCCCTGTTACAGGGCAGTTGTTTGTCATCAAGTAACACGTGTATCTGAGGACCACGAGCGTTAGGCGAGGCCAAATCTGGTTGTGTGTTTTCTTTTCTTCGCTCCTGGGCGTGTTTGCTGGTCTCATTCAGTTAACGGGCTACAGTCCATCCTGGAGGCCTGCCAGGCGGCAGCAGGCTTCCCAGAATGGAGGTCTCATCCAAGGCCAGAAAGCATTGGATGCAGTGGTACTGGCTCACCCGTGGTGGTCCCTCTCCAGACGATCACCAAGGACAGCTGACTAGACCGTCCACCCAAGAGAGCATGAAAAATAAGTATCTCTGTGTGTCTTTTCAGACACGCTTAGCGCACCCATTTTGAATGTGTGCTATACACAGGGGAAGAGTAAAGTCGAGATCATTAAGAAGAATTTTTATTCCCTGTGCGGTTCCTGCGGGGCACCGGAGCGGTTGCTCACAGCCCCGAGCACCCTCTCCTGCCTCCTGTCCGAGGCTTTTTCCTGCTTGTGGTCATTTCCCCACCCAGCCCAACATGCTACTCAGCATGTCACGTGTGTGTGTGGGCGAGCGTGTGTGTGCATGCATGCATGTGTGTGCGTGCATGTGTGAGCGATGTCGCTATACGTAATTTTGTCTGTGAAATATTATTTGAATGTTTTACATTTGTTTTTATATGCCTGAGGATAGATTGGAAAATCAGAGCCAAAGAGAGCAAGCTTAAGCGTTTCTTTATCCATTAGCACGTGTCTTTGGGTCGACGTTCTCCCTGCGGCAGGGACTCCGTCTGACGGATCCTGACTTAAGTTCTCTTCCAGAGAGCACGTAAAGAAACCGGTCTGAGAAAAAGAGGAAATGATCAAATGATCGCCTCCGTGTGTGTCCTGGGCCCGGGACTGTGCTGAGCCCTTCACGTGCTCCATCCCGTTTAACCTTGCAGCAACCCTGGAAGGTGGATGTCACTGTCCCACTCTGTAGATGGGGAAACTGAGGCCGCAGAGGTGAAGGAGGGCACCGGGGCACCCTGACCATCCTTCACCCTCCTGGGGTGTGGCAGCAGGCAAGCCGGCCTCAGCGCATGCGCTTCGCTGTACACCCGTGCGCCCGTTAGCGTTAACTAAACCAAGAAAACGGAACTGCGTTGCTTTTTAAATTAGGTAATTTCAGCCGTTTTCATAGAGCTGAATGGTGGTCAATAAATGGTATCACAGCAGAGTTCCTTGTGAGTCAGGAAAGCGATTAAAGGCTTAGTCGATCAACAAGTTATTTTAAGCGATATTTCACGTAAAACATCCCAGCCGTCTCGGACTTTGGGCCGGCCTTGTAAACAGTTTCTTGTCGAGGGAATCGACCAGTAACGAAGCAGACACTCCTTGGTCTTGGCGCACATCAGTTCATTTTCGTGAGGCGATTGCAAATTCTAGTTGGGGTTTTTTTTTAGTGTTCCCACAGGTGCTTCGTTATGGCCCAGGACAGGTGTGTGGGATAGGCAGGAGCCCCTGGGGACCGTGTGAGGGGGCCGTGTAGCAGAGCGGTTAGGAGCGTGGCCTCTGGGTCAGACTCCGAACCTCACTTCCCAGCCGTGGGACTTTGAGCAAGTCCTGGGCCTTCCTCGGCCTCAGTTTCTTCACGTGCAAAATCGAGTCAATAATAATAGCATTTTTCTACAAGGACACTGGAGGGCTGAGTAAGAAATAACCCGAAGCCCCAACGCAGGTACCAAAGGGCATTTTGCTGTTGTTGTTGGTAATCATTATTCTCATCAGTTGGTACCAGTTAGAGTCCAGACTCCCCAACGTGAAGCCCAGTGCCTTTTGCTGTGTCACCATAAGTGGGACCTGTCTGGTCTCCAGACGCAAGAGCAAGCCGTAAGGTTACAAAATGAGACAGTAAAGGTTTGATCAAATCAAGCCTGTGCTTGTGCTGCTTCTGGGCCGGCTTCGGAGTCGGCGTTTATCCCGTGAGCGCGGGTCGCAGTGTGCACTGCACAGTCCCGGGGGGTGGCGAGTGTGGAGCGCCCATGAGGGACGGTCCCCTGGAGAAGGAGCAGAGCAGCTGCAGACTATGTCTCTGCCCGCGGAGGCCTCGCCTTGGCTGGAGGCCAGGCCTGAAGACTCTTTGAGGCTGGAGGGGCCGTCACAGCTCGTGGTGAGGGGCCTAGGGTCACACAGACTTGGGTTTGAGTCCTTGCTTCACAGCCGGTAGTGTGGGCCGTGGGCCGATTGTCTTCACCCAGCCTCAGTTTCCCCATCTGTAAATGTGGAGAGCGAGAGTACCCACCTTGTAGGGTTGTGTGAGGTGTAGGTGGAAGGAGGCGTGATGTGCTCTGCACACTTTCGGGCCTCGATGGATGCGGATGAATGGAATGTTTTCATATCTTTAAGGTTTGGTGATCTCTGGTTTTAAAAAAGAAAAAACGCTAATCAAGGGCGGGCTTTCACTGACTCCGAAACATCTGGATAACTTAGAAAGCTAAATTAATCACAGTAGGTTCTACACGTCACGGTGATGAAAACCTGACTCAGACCAGACTTAACTTTAACTCAGAGGACAAAGAAAACCTAAACTAAATCGACATGTAATTATACAGCCCGGGAAGTCGCTTTCTGTGCGTGCCCCACGTGGATAGTGGAAGGCGTGAAGTAGACACTGGCTACAGTCTTCAGTTCTGTGTCCCACACGGAGTGCAGTGTGATTCGCTGTCCCCAATTTGGGCAGCTCTCTAACGCAGGCACCAAGTGTGGGCGGAGTGGGGAGGCCTTTCACACGTACCGCCAGACAGCTCATTATGCTGTCCCTCCTCAGCCAGCTTGGTGAAAGTCCACCGTAAATGTCCCTTTGGCACATACGTTTTTGGGTTTCTGTGAACAGAAAGCAAGCTAGTGAAGCATCTGTAAAATGTATATTTCATATTTAGGTATATAAAATATACATAGCTACGCCTGGGTGTGTGAATGTTCACCCACCTACAAAGAGAATAAATTTGATCTTTCAACTTTTACTGGAAAGCGCTCAGAAGGTTCTAGGGACTGTGGGAGTGAAACTCAGCTTGGCAACAAAGTGATTAAAACGAAATCTTTTCATTTAGTTTTAAAATACCTTAGAAGTTAGCGATACCAAGACACGTGCTTCGTCCCCGCCCCCCCCAAAAAAAGCCTTTCTCCCCCATCACTGCTACTGCTTAAAACTTGACAACAAAATCCGGGGTAGTTACCTTAAACTCATCTGCTGCTACTTGATAGGTGTGAAATTTTTATCTTCGGGGTACACACACACCCAGACATGTTTTTCCTGTCAATTCTTTTGTCCTTAAAATATGCCAGGAAACTTATCCTAACAAAAAACCGTCACCGGCATTGCGAAACATTAAAATTAAAATGAGATCACTAGCCCCTAGCTTAGTTCTTTGTGATCTAAGATCAGTAGGGTCTTAGAGACAAAGGATGTTGACTGCACAGACTGATGAAATGTATTTTTCTCACTGCCCGTGGCCCTCTGGTTCCAAGCTGGCTTCATTAACCAGTGCTGAATCTCCGTGTCTTTGAGGGGTGCGAGCCAGTCCTGCAGGGGGTTGGCGTGCCCTCCGGGCCTTGACCCCCTCATTATGGGAGCAGTTTACCTGTCTGGGGCTGAGCTGGTGCCGTGTAACTCTGCCCCCTCTGTCTTCAGTTTAAATTTAGACTGTCCTCTGAAGACAACTGAAAAATTCCTCATTCGCTCTCAAGAGGGGCAATTTTAAAATAAAGAGTTTCGGGAAGCGGGAGTGGGGAGACTAAGACACGCTTTTTCCTATGTTTTCTGTCATTAACTTTTTCTCATATTTTTACTAAAACTGACCTCATCATTGCAGACACGCGAACCTAGTTTTAACACCTTTTTCTACATATTTCGCTTGTATACACACTCACATTTTATATGTATGTGTGTATATGTAATTTTTTTTTTTTTTGGCTGGGAAGAAAAGATGCCTCATTTTGAAACCTAAAGGGGGGAATAAGAAAAGCCCTTTGTAATATATTGCCATATTATCACTAAATCCCCTGACAGTTGTGACACAGAAGCAAGTCACCTGTCACTTAAGCTTGAGGTCTCTTTAATTTTCTCCTGGAATTCGCACCAGGCTGTCTTTAATTTGAGGCCTTTATTGGAATTCTGAAACCTCTCTGCCTCCCTGGCTCTCAGATCTATTCTGAGAGCTGTTACAGAATGTATACAATAACCAACAGAGGGATTCGAGAGGGCTGGAGCTCTGTTTATTTAACACTCTAGAGGGATTTTTGTGCTTATTCGGTCCTGGCTGCCCGCTTTCAATATCGCTTTGACAACCATTCTGCCCTTCTCATTAATTTTAAACAGTTAAAACATGGGAAAAAGAGGAAAAAGTTTTCATTATTAAAGTGCTTTACTTTTTAATAACAGAGGATTCTGTCCGCCAGGGGAAAGGGCATCCTCGCTAATTTCACATTCATATTAAAAAAAAAAAACCTCCAGGAAAGGTGACAGTTGTGCCGCTGAGGTGGCTTAACGAAAGGAGGGCAGCAAAAAAAAAGTTTGCATTTCGCAGCAGTTAAGAGGCTAAAAAAATCCTTGTTAATGACAACAGCAAATGTCCACTTTCGTAACTCAGCTCCTGGTGACTTTTCTCTTGACATTTGAGTGGCTCAGACCCTGAGGGGGACCGTGTACTGTGAAATCAGCCAGACTGTCATCAGCCAAGCAGGTAGCAGGAGTGATTTGACTAAACTAAAAACATCCTCAGCTTGTTAAGTCTCTATTAATACAGAGATGAATGTCGACCGTTTGCTTCTCCCCCGCTTTGTCTCTCGGGCAGGTCGACTCCGTGTCTGGGCCGACACGCTCCGCCAGACACAAGCACGCACCCCGTCCTCTGCGGGGGTGAAAGGCGCATGGACTGGGCCTCACTGTTGTTTTTGTTCCCCCTGGGGACCTACTTGGGGTTTTGGGGGAGTGGGTGGGCAAAAGCTTCAGAGCACCCATTCAAAGAGTCGACATATTAGCCAAGTTGGGTTGGAGAATCTGTGTCTTTTGCATGTCAGTTACACATTCACTAGAAAGCAGTCACGTTCCATTAAATCCAGGAAACAAAATCACTCGTTTTTAGCGGGATGTAAAGAAAAGAAGTCTCTGAGATGGTTACAGGATGGAAAGGAAGTCATTTTTTATTAACGTTTCCCATCCTCAGGGTCCTTCGTGCATACAAATGTCACTTCTCACAGCGGGACGGTTTGCTGGGGAGGGCCCAGGCAGTCTTCCCAAATGTGTATTGCTGGAACAGCCAGCTTCTACTAGGGCCTTGCGAACTCAGCACAGGGATTCTGGGCCGAGAGGAGGAATCCGAAACTGAAAGTCCGAACCTCCCTGCGAATGAGGAAGCATGCTCTGAAGTTCAAGGCTGGGCTGGATTTTAGGCAGGTCACCAGGGGATGCTCTTAAACAGTAACTGCCAGTGTCCCATCGCGAGTGTCAGGGAAGGGAGAAGGTTCCAGGCCTACATAGGAGACACAGGATGCATCTGAACAGTAGGTCCAATAATGTTCTGAACGGACTTGGAAAATTCCTAAGTGTCTCTAATGAACTTTGATTTTGTACGTGAGTGAGAAGAGGCCAGGAGGAAGAGTAAGTAAATAAGCGGATAAACAGACCTGATCTGCTCCCTCACAAAGCCATCCTATCCTCTCTGCTTGGCTCGAGCATCTTTATCGCTCCCTTTTTCCCCGGTAATATTGAAGGGATTACCCTCGCTGGCCCCTGGGTGGTTACTGTGTGGTTTTACTGTTATTAAATCTGTGATAAACTGCTTCATTATTCCTGACTCTGACTCTGTCTCTCCTTTAATCCTTCCGTCACCCTCCCAGAAACCCCGTGCCTTGAGCCCCCAGGGGATCCGAGAGCGAGCCACGGTCTTGCAGACGGTGTTTGAAGATTACGTGCACTCCAGTGAGCAGACGGTCTCCTGGGCAAAGAAAGGTCGGTCAGTTTCTTAGGTGACTGTGGACGGGTGGTCCAGCAGGGAGTGTCATCCCGGCCACCACCCACACACCCCAGACGGGTGGACAGGCCAACCAGGGGTCTCCACTCACCAGCAAAAGCCTTCGATCTCCCTAATTCTGCAGGGTTTGGAGGCAGGCGCGGAAGGCTTTAAAGCGATGTTAAATGTTAATTTCATCCTTCCCCATGTTTTGCACAAATGAGGCTTTATCTGGGCTTAAGTCAGGACTAGGGCTGTGACCCGGCAACATGGAACTTAGGGACCATTTTTCCCTTTTTTCGAAAACTAGATAGAGATGGGCACGTCAGCGGACGTAGTGTAGAGAGAGAATCAGAGATGGGTGAGGGCTGGGGATAATGGACCCGAGCAGGTCTCCTGGCCGGCGGCACAGAGGAAAACGAGGAGGAACCGTGCTGAGGCGGGGCGTAGACCCTGCACCCAGGCCCTAGGACCTTTAGGAGAGGCTTAGGTGTCAACTTAGTGTCCAGACCCTTTACAGGGTAAGTTGTCTCCTGGGATGACCAAGCACTAGGTGCAGGGCGTGGAGGGTGGGGCGAGTTTACATCGGAGCACAGTGTGTCTCCACTGGGGACAGTGTCGTGCGTGCTCATGAGACTTCAGACATGTCAGGAGGCCCACAGTCCTTGCTGGGAGTTGCCTGCTGCTCTGAGACGAGTGGCTGGCCGGCTCAGCAACACAGCAGGTCCTCAGAGAGGGTCACTGCGTCCCACATCATTTCACAACGTCGAGAAGCCACAGGAACTTAGCTCTTGTCTGGATCAGGCCATGCTAAAACTGTTTTCGTTGTGTGTGGCTTTGCTTAAAGTCGCAGAACTTCTCCCCAGCGTTAAATAAGGGTGTACTGTGTCTGAACGCTATAGCATCTTTTTTTTACGATTTGAAATTTTTTTTAGATCATTTAACAAATAATATATTGAATTGGACATTATTCTGGGTGCCTGGGATACATCAGAGGTCAAACAGATAAAAATCTTCACGTTTCTAACATTCTGATTTGAGGGGCAGACAGTGAGCATAACAAATGATAAATAAATTGTATATAAATTAGTCTGTTCACAGTGATCAGAACTAAAAAAATAGGGCGGGGTAGGGAGATGCAGTGGGTGACAGGGAGGAGAGCATTTTATATAGAGGGTCGGGGGGGCCCTGTTGTGAAGGTGACACTTGAGCAAAAGCCCACAGAGGGATCAGGCACATGGCTGCGGCAGAGGGCCCTCCAGGAAGTGGGAACAGGACGCGGAAGGCAGCGTGCGGGAAGCGGGGGCTCGGCAGAGGCGGGTCACGTCGGATGGCCTCGCGGAGCCTGTCGAGACAGGTTACCCTGAGCGAAAGGGGAGCCATGGACGGGCTTGGAGCGGAGACGAGTGGTCTGACAGAGGCTTGAAAAGGTCACCAGCTGCTGTATGAGAACGGACACGGGGCAAGGGTGCAGGCCAGGGGGCTGGTGATGGCGACGGGGCCATCGTGGTCATCGGGAACTAGACAGTAAACACGGGTCGTCAGCCAGTATGTCTCCGTGCCTGTCGTGCACTGTGGCCCTCTGCGAAGGCAGTCCTTGGTTGTTGCCACACACAGGGACAAGTCGGAAGGAACTGTCCGAGGTGAAAGAGAAGCCCCAGCACTTGCCCCGTAACCGCCAGCGCGTGATGAGCGTGTGCCCTTCTGGACAGGGGTCGGCGATAGTCTAAATGAAATCCTAGTGCTTCCCTAAGGTGAACTCAGCAGTTCCTAAGGGTTTTCCTCAGCACCTACCTTTCGAAAGTGCTGGAACACGTCTCCCAAGAGGAATAGAATATTTGTCACAGCACAGCTTTGCAGGGTTCGGTCATTTGTTGAGAGTTAGGCAGACTCAGCTTGCGGCGCGACGCGGTGCGTAACTAGGTGCCGTGCTGCGGGATCGCAGGATTAATAACAAAGTTGCCACGAAAAAGAATAAATCAGAGCCGCGCCATCGTCTTGGCTTCGGTGCAGCAGTATTTCAGACATTCTGGTTGCTGCTGACAGTAGCTCCTCCTTCGAGGATGTGGTTTGGTGCTTTCTCTCATCCTCATCACTGAACTTGGTAATAGAGAAACAAGCAGAGGCGCTTGTCCTCTTTTTAAAGGTTGGAGCGGGGCCACTCCGAACAGCCTCACGCCGAGAAGGAAATGATGTACCCTTGTTCTTAACTGCTCGCCGATGTCCACGCCAGATCGATGGTGGCCGGGGACCAACCGCCCGTGGTGGTTCTCAGCCACCCACTGTAGACGTCAGTTCTTTAACTCTTCATTTCTCTCCTGTTTCTTAGGATTGCATGTTCTGGGGGCCTTGGGGGGAACATACACACAGTTGTCACTATAAACAACTTTGGGACAGCGACTCCACCCCATAAGCGGATCGTATCTTTTGCGTTTCAGCTTTCGCATATGCAAATCTTCCACTACTGACTTGCCTCCCTTTTATGCCAGTTCAGAACCCACCTCATGAATAATTAACAGAGCAGCTGGTTTTTGCCTTTATGGCAGAAAACTAGTCGGAAACTGGGCCAAGCGTGCGTTTGTTTTTCTTTAGCGTTTTCTGACCCCGTCGTTGTCGATGACCATCGCTTAATTGTTGTCAGTTTCCAGGAGCTGCTTCTCCTTTCTTCTCTCATTTCTTGCCAGAGATTCAAGTGGTAAAAAATCGTGGTAACACAGCTTTGAACAAAAATTTTAGAAAGTGGGGTCTTTCACCTGCAAAGACCTCTCCTGAGGTTTGCGCCTGTCCACATCACATCCCCCCAAAGAGCCGGGGCTACACGCGTGGGAGGGAGCTATGCCTGGCTTGGAAAGGATGCTTCTCAGAGTCGAGAAAGCCCAGACCACTGGTGACAAGTCAGCCCTCTGCCCTCAGTGCGACGAAAGACAGGCCGGGCCCTGGGCCCAACGCTTTGTCTCTGAGAGAATGATAACGAGCCACCTCCTGTCCCACTTCCTTCGGGTAGTTGTCACTGTCGAGACGTGTCAGGTTGGAGGACGCATGTCCCTTTACTCTGGACAGACGTGGCTCTTCGGGGGCGGGCGGGGCTGGGACGAGCAGGGGTGTCTGCCCCTTTGGTGCTGGAGTTCTTTCTCCCTCCTCGATCCTAAGCACTGTCCGTAGGGTGCCGCTATTCCCGCTCAGATGCCCAAGAATAAATTTGACTTTAATTTTAAATCTAATTAAAAATAGATTTCCCTTCATTCATCTACCTTCTGGCTCGGAAATAGACACGAGCGGCTGCGGCGCGCTCCCTCGAACTGGCCGCAGCTCCGCCCGTCGCCCCAAATAAGCGTCCGCTTTCGTTGCTTCTCCGCTTTCCGCTTGTCTTGGCCCCTCGGCCCCTGTTCCTTCTGCACGTTCCTGACACTGCCAGCACGAGCCACTTCTGCCCCTCGGAAGGTCCTGCAGACAGCTGCTGCCGCATCTGAAATTCCTGCTTCTCTGCATCACCCAAACGTGGGTGTCCATGGGAGGGTACGGGGACGACCAAGGTCGCCATCCCCTGTGACACGGGACCCTTGAGGACAAGCAGGTTTAGTAAAAATACGCAGCGCAAAATGCTGCCCGACCAGTCATCGAGGGAGAAAACACCTCGCCCGTTCTTGGCAAACTCATGATCCCTGTAAAGCTGGGCGCTGGGCAGCTGCGTCCCCAGGGACAGAGGCTCTCCATCCTTGGGTCTTAGGGGCAGTGTGGAGATGAGGCTGAAGCGAGGGGCTGGTCTGCCCCAGCAGAGGAGAGGGGTGAATGAGGAGGCCTGAGCCAGCCTTTGGGTAATAGATTTTAAAAGTGCAAATTCTTTCGTTCGTTTGGCTTGGCCTGGCGTGGTTTCTGACTGGGGAAGGAAAGGGAGCAGAGGAGGAGAGGCCTGGGTCCCCCGGGCCGTGGTAGATACGGGGCTTCCCTCCGAGGGCTCGACCGTGTGCGGCTGGCTGTCTGGGAGCCTGGCGTCAGGACAGACCACTTGGAGTGCTACAGATTTTCCTTGCAAAAGCAGCTAGTCCCCAGTTATTAAAAAGGAGAGCGAGCACAGATGTAAGGGGGTGTGGGGGAGTTGCCTCGGTTATTATTTCTCATCGATTGGGAAAAGAAGTTCACTTTGCTCAGTAAATAGAGCTTTGATGGATTCCCAGGATCCTTCCAGGATCTGAGCTGCTAAAATGACACTTTTTATTACTGTTCATAAACGCCGATCTCCAGGTGCTGCTGGGGTATTACGTGTAAGCTGTGGGCAAACTTGCCAGTCCAGTGGCTCAACGGGCGAGGGCGAGAGAGGCTGGCATTTAGTGCCTCCTTCCATCAGCCCCTGCAGCGGCAGGAGAGCAGGGCCGGGAAGCGGAGCAGGCCGCGATGTGTGGGGACACTCTTCAGAGCCGTCCCTTCCGCCCTGTTCGTGAGGAAAGGGCAGACACTCGTTTTCATGGTCATTGCAAGAGATTCACGGGGAGCCGCCCTCGGGAGAATCTTTCCCCGGGGAATGCGAGGGAAGGCAGGCGACAGCCACCCACGTGGCCAGCATCCAGGTTCAGAGCAGGGACCTTTTTCTTAAGTTTAAAATAGACTGGAACTCTCAAGATAGAATGTTCAATAAACGCCTTGAAACTGTTAGCAGTCCTCAAAGGATGAACGGTTTCGTGGACTGTTTTAGAAATTTAATAATTTTCTTTCTCCTTTCTAAAGTTCTGCTTCATTTCCTCTCACGCATTTTTTTTGAATGGGTAGGAAGCACCGTATCCGTCAATCCTGGGTACTTTAGAATGAATTTGGTTTTAAGCTCCCAGGAGTACACGAAGAGCTGGCACAGGTGATTCCTCTGGGCTGGGGCGGGGCTCGTGGCGGAGGTGGCATTTATAAGAATGTCATTCATTCATAACAAACGTGAGGACAGTCACAAAGCCCTTCGAACTCTTTGAATTGCGTAATGTTTGCATGCATCAATCATTCAAAAGTAAACTTTAATTAGGAAATTTTTTCCTAATATAAAATTTTTTCCTAATCTAATGATTTAATTTTTCATACGAAAATGACATCCTACACTGCTCAAGTCTCCGTCTCACTCGCTCGCTGTCATTCACTTACACAGGGAGCATTTACCAGGTGCCTGCTCGGTGCCCCGTACTGTGCTAGGCCCCAAGGCTAATGAAGAAAACAGGGCCTTGTCCTCTAGGGTTATTACAAGCTACACAGTAAAGTGCGAAATTATATTGTGTTTATTCAGGTGATAATTGGGGCCTCTGGGGTTTTTGTTGGTTTGTTTGTTTTTTGAGGAATTAAAGAAAAGCAAGTATAGATTGAGGTTGTTGCTGAATGTTGCGCTGCCTGGTCGTGTGCCGTCGTCACCTGGCGGGGTGAGCTGCACAGGACGGGCTCTGGGCCGGGGCGCGTGGGGCACTCCCCCGTCCTGACAGCCTCCCACGCCCTCATTTCCCTTTCAGCCCTGCAGTCCTTCATCCGTGCCTACACCACCTACCCCCGAGAGCTGAAGCACATCTTCCACGTTCGGTTGCTGCACCTTGGGCACGTGGCTAAGAGCTTCGGGCTAAGAGATGCGCCCCAGAATCTTAGCGTCTCGGCCGTAAAAAAGAAAAAAGCCGCCCCGAAAAGGTAAGATGAGCTGAATTTGTCCTGTGACAAATGGCTGAAAGTCGGGTGGGGGTGGAGAGCTCTGTTCAGATCCGCAGAAGTAGATGATGTGGTCGGCCACGTGCGTTCAGTGTCAACTGCCGTCTTCGATTTTTGTGGCAAATGATCATCAGTGTCTGTCATTCCTTTCAATGTGATAAGAGGAAACGAGAGGGAAAGTACCTGAGTGCAATGTTTATAAGGCTCCGGCAGAAAATCGGCGGTGTCCCCTGTCGGGTCCAGGTGTGGTGGGGATCATCGGAGCAGCAAGGCTGTGTTGGGTTGTCTTCACTGCCCACCAGTAGAGTAAACGCTGGACTTGCCACAGGAGGAGCGTCACCCTGGGAAGCTCTGGGACTTGTACAAAGATTAATGCTGTGTCCCATGAAATTCACGCCGGTGGCATCCTGTTTCCGGATGACATGGGAGGGGCTGTCTGCCGAGCCCCAGCTCAGTCTCCCACAGGCTGGCCCCCGGCCCCGCGCATCACTCTCCCTGGCCGACATGTGTCTTCAGTGCTGAGCGCGGTGAGCTTTCCCCTCCCTGTAACAACACGGTCAGATCTGGCCGGGGAGCCCAGCGAGGGGGTCAGCGCGAGGAGCGTCGCCCGCGGGCCGGGCACTGGGCTCCAAGTCCATCTCGCACTTTCTGGGGTTCCCAAGATGATTTCCTCAGCAGAGTGTGTCAGAGCCTTCCTTCATCCGCTCGGAGACAGTGTTCCAGCACCAGGCCCGCCCCTGGCAGGGACCGGGCCAGTGCAGGCCCCGCGAGCAGCTTTCGCGGGGGTCTTGGCGCGACGGCCACTGTCGCTTTCGCAGCACGTGGGCAGGAAGGACGCATCGAGCAAGTGTGTGGGGCACTGAACCCGGAGTGCTCTGCATAGTTAGTGACTTTTCGTTGCACGTCCTCCTTTTCGCACATTAATCCCAGTGCCAAAATCCACGTGTCCTCCACATCCGTGTGGTGAGTCTGTAGGCGGCGCCACACCTCCACGTGTCCCAGCGCAGTTCTTGTCTCGCTCGTTCACCAAGTGCTGACTACATCGGCCTTGTCGGGGCCCAGGGTCTGGTGTAGAATGAGAGAGGGAGAAGGGCCGCCCCGTGTGGGGAGATGACCGTTGGTCTTGCATTCGGGCCCTTGGACTTCAAAGTCTGATGTGAGCTGTGAATCCTGGAGCCATGTTGTCGCTTCACTTCTCCGATCCTCAGTTTCCTCAGCTACAAAAGGGAGAAGGAAATTTACGTGTTCAGCGAGTTCAGAAGGTCGTTTTCAGAGTCAGAATTAGCTATTGTAGCTCAGCGCGCCTTTTGAACCTTGAAGATCACTCGGGTGAAGCGCCTTAGGACACAGAGCTGGAAGCCAGGTGCGATGTGGTTCCAGAGCATCCAGCTTGGCTGTCCGGGGGCCTGGCATCTACAGGGATCTTTGTAATGGATAAAGCCTTGCCCGATTCTGATTCCGATCTTGGAATGTTTATGATTCTCGATCGTTTCCTCACATGAATAGCTCTCACGTGGGGCGGTGCTCCAGTGACTGCGAGGCGGGTGTTCCCCCGCGTGCTGCCCGGAGGAGCCCGAGACGCACCAGCCCTGGCTTCTTCCAGGCGGTTCAGAGGTGCAGAGTGCCACCTGCTGCCACGCTGCCTGTTCTGGGTGGGCTGCAGCCAGACCGCGCCACCCGCCCTCTGCCAGTGCCCCGGACCTGCCCGGGAGCGGTGGCTGTGCCAGGACTGAGGCTGCGGTGCCTGTCCTTGGACTTGGGGGAGCTGGTGTCTGTGCCTGTTAACTCCGGTTTCCAGTATGCGACCAGACCATGAGGCCTCCGGTCAGGCCTGGGAGTGGCCTCCCAGTTATCCAGAAGCCTGGCCATCCTGTCCCCATCTCTTTTGAGAAGATAGGACTTTACCTGCCGGGCAATTATCGGTGAAGAAACACGGATTTTTTTATTGCTGTCCCTTCAAACAAGTGCACTCCTAACACCTTACTGTTTGCAGATGACCTGCCTCGTGACTGGGACTTCATTAGCAAGTGTTACTCCAGATAGCAGCTCCTCAGCCCTTCTCCGGTCCTGGAAAGCAGAGCGGGAGGCAGGGAGGCAGTCGGAGGGCCACTCGCAGCCAGCATTGTCCCTACCTTGAGAAGCCACTAGGGAGAGGGCAAGCCGCCGCCTCCTGCTCTGCTGGCCCTCGCGAGCAGATGGGCACCAGGATGACAGTGCCCGTGCGAGCGGGGACTTAACAGGCTTTATTTGGGGAAGAATGGGCTGATTAGCGGATAAAGAGCATGTAAGATGGCATGGGGCAGCCTTTGATGTCTGGCGGGCGCGGCAGGGAGCCGGCGGTGAGTGACAGCAGTGTGTCACAGGATTACTCCGCCCGGGACAATGCCGCTCACTGTTCTTGCCATGTCGCCACTCTGTTACAGCTACTTTTCCCGTTGTTACGCCCTTCTTCGGAAGGCATGTCTCCCCGCACGCCTTCCACCCTCCCGCCCGCCCCCGCCTCGCCAGCGCAGACGGCACCAGGGTACAGTAGCCACCTCCTTTCATTTGGGAAACTCTCGTCACTCCTGGAGGAAGAATGACTTTGCGGCTAATCTGCACAGGGACCGTATAATTGTGGTCAGAGTAGGCGGCAGAGAAGCCGCGACAGATTTTCCACACCTCGGTCGGGGCTGCAGCGAATGCCAGTCGCTGCTTTTCGAGGGCTGGAAAGAAAAGTCGGTTAAACCCGCAAGTGCGGAGAGGGCGCCGCGGCCGCCGTGATTGTTCTGAGCCGAGGCGCCGCCGAAACCCATCTGTCCAGAAAGAGAATGGGCGCCTTATGTCTTGTATGGGGGGTGAAATAATAGCGCTCGGTTCCCCCAATAATTCTGCATTCCGCTTTATGCCTAGAATAATTCTATGCGGTTTAATTTATGCCTAGAATAATTCTACGTGACTTGCCAAACTGTGACGCAGACCAAGTCCGCCAGTCCCTCAGTGAAGGCCCGCCTCACCTGCCGCCCGGCGGATGGGGCGTGCAGCCGGCGCTCGGGTGCAGGGGGGCGGCCGGCTCGGGGGGCTGTCCGGTACTTCCATGCAGGGTGGGGTTTTAGTCACGTCTCTCTGCTTTTGTGCCTTTACTCGACCACTTTTAAGGAGAAGAAAATAAGTAGTTAATGTTCCCCAGTGAGATCGTAATCACCAGGCCTCCGCCTTGCCAGCCCTCAGATGTGAACGGGACACTAAACACCTTCCCCCGCTCGCAGAAATACAGCCATCGTCACAGAACCTTTTCTGACACCTGTCAAAACAGCCCCCACCCCAAACACTGCACACGCATTTACGCAGGGAGCTGGTGCTGTTGGTAAAATATTGAACGGCCCCTCAGCAACTCCCGTCAGGAACACAGCATTTTCCTCCCGTGAAACGAAGTTCTGATTTTGAAGCTGCGTAGATTCAGCAGACCCGGGGAGCAAAGGTAACATACCTTCCAGAACGTCTGTCTTCCCAGGAGAAGCTGGGACCCAGCAACGTCTGCCACGAGAGGGCAGAGTCGTCTCCTTCGGCAGGGCATGGCTGTCTGGCTGGCTGTCTAGGCCATAACACACATGAGCAGAACACGTCCAGGAGAGCGAGCGGGCACGATCTCCTCTGCGACACTCTGTGGACAATGGTTCAAGAAGACAGAAAGAAACCGACGGGCCCGAAGGGCCGGGAGTCACTGTGACAATAATGCAGGAGTGAGTCTGCCGTTCGCCACCCTTGTCTCCTGTGAATCATATGCTGTGACTACAAAACACCATTCCCCACAGATGGTTTGGTTCGTAGCTGCCTAAGGCTGCTCTTACTCCTAGCTGCTGCCATCTGTGTCCTTCTGATGTCCCCCGTGCCTAGAAATGCCCGGGACATCTCCCTCGTCGGCAGCTCAGTCATTTTGCTCCCCTGTTCTTGGCTCCCTCCTTTTAAAACTAGTAGGAGAACAAAAATCTGATGTGTCGACCAGTCTTAGATATAGTTTTAGTGGTATAAATTTTCTCAAACCAGCCTGGCTAAAGCGTTTCCTAATGGTTCCTGTCAAACAGGTAAAGATTAGGGATCAGTCTAAGATTAGGGATCTCTTATCCCTCAGTGCTTCCGAGATGCAGGTGTGCCCGGTTAGTGCTCAGCCGTGACCACGGTAGTAAGGGGGTGCCCGGGGCCTGCACCCCACATCTGATCCCCCACACAGCCGAGCCCCACAGAGCTTCTCCTGAGCCTCTGGTACCCCACAGCTCTAGAGGGTGTTCCCTACAGGCAGTAGACACCCTCACGGGGTCACACTGTCCAGACTCCTCATCCGAATCACAAATGCTTTCTCGACAAACTTCAAAGTAGAGGTTTTGCAACACTCCGTTTTAGGCCTTTGTCACCTTTGAAGACCTTAGCTATGTTCGTCCTGTGATCTGCACCTTCGCTGCTTGGATACCTGAACTAACTAGGAGGAGTTTCTGTGTCGCGTGGTCGTTCGCACCCCGGTGGCCGTCTCCCCTGCCCCTCGGTTCTAAACGCCGACGATGGGAGTCTGGGTGTGATGCACATATGAGTCTGGGTTAAATCACCTCTTCCTTTTGCCCTTGGACAGGCGACTCCGCCTCTCTGTGCCTCAGTCCCCTCACCTTTCAAATGAGGGCGCTGCAGCCTCCCAGTGTGGTCGTGGGGCTCAGACCCAAGCGTGTGAAGTCGGGTGTCGGGAACACACATGCATGGAGCACTTGTCAGTAAGTGACCACAGTAATGATCATGTTGCTTCTTCCCCCGGCTGCCTGGTGCTCCTAAGTGTCCCTGGAATAGGCAGTGTGTTACCGTCCGTCTCTTACCCGGAGGATTCCCGGACGTAGGACCATCCGGCCGGGGGCCAAAGGAGCGCCCGCCTGCGGCCTGTGCGCAGTGCTGACAGCCTCCCTGACGTCACTCAGTGAGCTGAAGGCGAACTTGCAGTCCTGCCCACTGCGAAGTGTTCTCCATTTCGTGGTGCCAGTTATTCTGTAAAAAGACGGTTTGGCCAAACGTGAGATCGAAGGCCCCCTGGGGCCCACCCTGCCGGCCACCCACATGCCCGTCGGCTCCCTCCTCGCTCCGTCCGCAGCGGAGCTCAGCCCTGTGGGCCCCTCTGGCCTCTGCAAAGCCGGCTTTTTCCTTGGCTTCGCAAACCTGTCTTCATGACTGGTCGCTCTCGGCCCGTCCGTCCTGTGGACTCTGGACCCCTGTGGCCGTGTGCCTCCACCCCTCACTCATCCTGCCCTTGCCTCGAACCCGAATTTCAGTGATGGCTCATTACCGTGACGATCGAGGCTGGCGACAGTGGCTCGCTCTCCCAAGGCCGCGTGGCCCGGCCATGCGGACCTCGCAGCCTCATCCTCCTCAGGGCCTTCGAGCGGCCGTGGGCCCGGGCCTCTCCTCCCACTCTGCACCTGTGGGCCCCGTCACTTCTGCAAGGACATCGTCTCTGACCCAGGCCGACGCCCATCTCCGCGGCCGCACACGGCCACCAGAGCAGGGTTACATCCTCCGCGATGCTGTGTGTAGCGTGGTTCGTGTCTGTGTCCTCGAATGTAGCTCGGGGGGGACACCATCTGGTGTTTCTCAGCACCTCCCCAGCGCGAGGTGAGAGATGCTCAGGAAACACCTCTGAACAGATAAGTGATGACCAAAAGCATTCTCTGATTCTGAGAGGAAGAGTGTGAAGGAAGGAAAGCGTAAAGGAATTGTTCTGATGTGAAAAGGAGGTGAACCCCACAAACAAGCCCTGTCGGTGGGGCGCTTGCCTTTCAGAGGCCCCCGTCCCGCTGACCAGCCAGTCTGCCCTGGAGAGTAGGCACGGGACCACCTTCCTCTTGGCATCAAAGCAGAGTCCCCACGTGGGACTGAGCCTCTGCTGTTCCCTGACGTCACCGATGGCGGAGGCCTGGGGATCAGAACTGGAGGTGAACGGTTCGGGGTGGGGTCTCCGCCCCGCCCAGACGAGGCCCGAGCAGGCGTCTGGAGGGAGCGTCAGGTCACGCAGCCTCAGCCCGAAGAGCAGAGGGAAACAGGACCACCAGTCATGGCCGTGCGGACAGATGTGCGCGTTTCGTGAGCAGGGGAGTAAAATCTGCTCTCGGAGTCTGCTGGGAGCTGGGTGAGAATCCACTGGCCCGGGCCCTACAGGAGACCTTGGTTCGGGGAAGTCAAACCACGAAGAGTGAGATGGATGTGATCGTGAACTTGACTTCCAAGTCTCAAAAACCGAGACCAGGCTTCCAGCCCTGGGAACCTGAAAGAATGTGGTCTTCGGAGCAGCTGATGGGGTGTCTGTTCGGGGAAGTCAAACCACGAAGAGTGAGATGGATATGATCGTGAACTTGACTTCCAAGTCTCAAAAACTGAGACCCGGCTTCCAGCCCTGGGAACCTGAAAGAATGTGGCCTTCGCAACAAGCTGATGGGGTGTCGTCCTCGGCCCAGGAGGCGAGGTCGGGCCTAGGGTGTCTGTGGGTTCGAGTGAGTTGGGGGGAACTCGCGATCCGCGAACATGGAGCCTGGGCAGGCCGTGTGGACTGTCACGAGCATATTCTTCTGGCCTCATGACAGGATGGGAGACCAGACGTCCACCCCAGATCTTCTCCTTGTGGCATTTGTACAAGGAGAAGCGTCCAGACGGACAAGGGACAGGAAGGGAGCTGTGGAGGTGGAGAACTCCCTGCACAGTCGTCACTCGGGGTCCACTGTCAGCGATTCCTTGTCGGTGGTCGAGTTCACTTGTCGCGCCCACCGGCGGC
>NW_006441061.1:7117798-7121621 GCF_000325575.1 Pteropus alecto | reverse complement strand
TGGCCGGGGGGGCGCGGGCTGCAGCCCAGGGCTCGCCCTCCCCCCACACACACCGCGTGCGGGTCCGCCGTCGTTCCCTTGCCCCCCCGCCCCCGCAGTCAGGCGCCCTGGGCCCCGCCGCGTGGGCTTCGCCCCCGTCACCCTGTGCTCGCGGCTCTTTCCATTGGCTTCTCGCCAACCCCATGCAAATTACCAGCTTTCTGCCTCTTTGTGGAACAGACACAACCTCGAGGCGATTGGGGGCTCTCACAGCGACCCCGCGCTTCCCGCACACCTGGGTCACCTGCAGATGGCGGGAACCGCAGGGCGTGCGTTGTCAGGCGGGCGGTCGGGGCTGACAGCAGAGAGCGGGAGCCCGGCCAGCCTCTCCTGGGAGGGCGTCGTGATGGCCGGGGGGGCGCGGGCTGCAGCCCAGGGCTCGCCCTCCCCCCACACACACCGCGTGCGGGTCCGCCGTCGTTCCCTTGTAGGTCGCGTTCGCGCTGGAGCCCCCCGAGCACAGGAGTGGAAGTCGGGCCGGCCTGGGCGGGCGGGAGCGGGCCCTGCCCTTGGTTAGTGGGTCCCCGCATGGAGC
This sequence comes from Pteropus alecto, assembly GCF_000325575.1. NCBI lineage: Eukaryota > Metazoa > Chordata > Mammalia > Chiroptera > Pteropodidae > Pteropus > Pteropus alecto. The sequence goes on along the minus strand of NW_006441061.1, from coordinate 7,121,047 downwards.
CCTCCCAGTTCATGACATTGGAGAACTTGAGAAAGAACGCGACGGTCCCCCAGCTGTCCCCTTGCTACCCACAGTCTAGTTTTAGCCGTCCTCAGCCCTCCCGTCTCAGAGCCAGCGGCTCGTTCTCTCTCTGATCTGTCCCCACGTTCCTTGGGCTCCTTTCTGAGTGGGCTGCCCCAGGCCAGAGCCCTCCCTCTGGTCACCGCTTATGCAGAATGACGTCTGCACACGCCATGCTCGTCCCGAGGTCCTGACGGCCGAAATGTAGCGTCCTAACTGTCTAACAGTCAGGAAGGAGGGCGCGGTTTGAGGACCAGCGTCGTGGGACTCTGCCTGTTGGTGCTGGTGGCGGCGGCATCTCCCTTGGGGGCTCGTGTGTGCCCTTTGCTGTGCCATGTTCACGTGCATTATGTTGCTGAGACCAAGGAGGACCCCCAGTAAGCAGTGAGGAAGCAGGTACTGCCCAGCCATGTGGCCCCAAGTCTGAGACCCTGGAGCCCACACTCAAGCACTCCCCTGTCCCCTCACATACCCGCTTTGGAAGCTTCCGGTTTGTAGAATCCACGTCCAACAAAGTACCAAGTATGCGAGCCCTGTGAGGGACGTTTTTCTTCGTGGAACCAAAGACGTAGACTTGAATTGGGAGGGAGCATACGTAGAAGAATCTGATTTGAAACTTCCAGAAGAGCAAACCCCAGAGCAGGCTGTCACAGCTTTGTCCTGAGGCTCCGTCTCGGGACATTTCTGAGAAGGGACGGTTGCAGGCAGGGTCCAGATGTGACGTCACATCCAGAGGCAGAGGGTGTGGGGAGGAAGCCCGGGCATGAGCCAGACATCCCGTGCCCTGGCCTCGGGGCTGCGTGGGGAACGGTGAACCCCCAGCACTGGGCACCACGGTGGTTCAGAAATGCAGTTTCTTCTGCCCATCCTGCGTCCTCCCTCTGTCTGATCTAGATAGAAAGCACACGCTTCCCAGGCTCCTGTGGGATGCCCCCGCCCCGCCCGCCCCTCGGGGTCCTCCATGGGGCCTGGGCTCAGGCCTCCCATTAGCTTTCAGTGGACCTCGCTCATCACCACTCCTGAAGATGAGCCCAGAGTGGCTGCTTTCCCTTTCCACCCTCGGTCTTGTTTTCACTCGTTGGTCTCAGATTCAAATGCTGACTGTGTGCAGTTTGCAGACATGAAAATACAAGATGGCGTCGTCATTGCTCACAGCAGTCGCTGGTCCCCATGACAGCGCGCCAGCCGCGTGACGACGTGCCTCGCCGCCTCTGCTCGCGTCTTCTGTGCTGTCAGTAACAGTCAGCGTTGAGCAAGGGCCTTGGCACCAGCACCGTGATAAGCGCTTCTGTTCCTTAGTTCATTCAGTCCGTCTGTGAGTGAGCCCGCGGGGACCGACAGAAGTGGGTATGTTGCCCAAAGCGGGAGAGTGAGCTGCACAGCCTCGCTGGACAGCACCGGCACCTCCGCTCTGAGGGGCCAGCTTTGCCCGGCGCGCCTGTCCCGCGGTCCAGCCCCAGCGCCTCCAGCTGCTGCTGGGGCGCAGTCTGTCAAGTGGCTTGTCACTCAGCTCAGTTCTTTTCAAAATCTGGTTCTTGAAACTACTCACGCATAGAGTAGGGGCAGACCAGCACGAAAAGGAGGGTGATCACCTCTGGGTGCGGCCGATGCTGGCGGCGAGGGTCACGGGTGCCACAGACGCACATCTGGCCTCCTTGGAGCCCCCCTGTGGTCATCGCCACCCCTCCTCGCGGGCAGGCTGGGATTTGCTCCCCAGCCTCCTAGATCCAGATTCACCATCTCAACCGTGGCAGCTTCTCACACCGTTCACCCTGGGTCACCCTGTGGCTCAGGTCAACATGCACCATCTAAAGCCCTGCCCGTGTGCGTGGCCATGCAGCCCGCCCACCTGGGACCCCAGAGCGAGGCCTTGCGCGTGGCCCTGTCCAGTCTCTTCTTTCAGCCGAGTGAGGCCCAGCCTTGTGGCCTGTTGGGTGTTCTGTCATCCAGTGTGTCAGCTGTCCCCGCCGACTTCTTTTCATCTGCAAATGTGATAAATATGCCTCCTGATATCAGCCCAGTCGGCAGTAATCCCGTCAACCAGGACAGGCCCGGGGGCTGAGCTCCGGGGTTCGTTGCTGGAATTCTGCCCGGAGCTTAACCGTCTCAGTCAGTCTTTTCAGGATCTAATCATGCCACTTAACAGATACGCTTGTTTCCATGTCCACCTCGCGCTCCTCCAGCTTAGCAGAAGTTCACAATATTTTCACAGAGCGTTAGAATCTAGAAAGCACTGTCACATGCTCTAGTTCGGTCGGCCTTCGCTCTCGCCCTGTACCTGTGTGGAGGCCCCGTGACGTGCGAGGAGCCTGCAGTCATCAGCCAGGTGCAGGGCAGAGCTGGGGTTCTAGGCAGGGCCATCGGATTTCTGGTGCCCCGCCCCTCACGACACTGCCACCCTGCCGGCGGTGCCCGTGCCTTCGTGCCGGGGCTTCACACCAGCGTCTGGTGCGTGGACTGAATAATCTTAAAGTTCCCACCCGGGTCTGGTTCAGAGGCAGCTCTTCACTTCAGACAGCGGCCACCTCCGAGCGCTCTCTCTGCCCTGCCTTCCACTGCGCGTGCCCTCCGAGCAGCAAATCGATCATGGCGTCGGCGTGCGACCACCTGTGACCTGTGCTGCCTGGCGTGGTGCCCGCCTCACCCCGAGGCTCAGACCGCTTCTGCTCTTCACTGGGTCTTGTTCTTGGATGGAAGGTGGACAGGGACTTCTCATCTGCCTCTGTCCACAGAGCCTCACCTGGGCATTTTGCCGTGACGTCTGCTGCCCCAGTGGGGCTTTGCCTCGGAGGGGGTGTGTTCCGGAGCCCCGGTGGGTTTACGAGAGCTACAGTTGGTTTGATCCTAAGAAATCACAAGAAGGCGCCCCTAAAGCGGCCGCCCGCCAGCCGCATCTCTGCCAAAACAGAATCCGGAGGTTAAAAAAGTCTTGATACGATTGCTTTTCTCCTTCAGTGACCGTAAAAGGTTTGATAGCTGTTCCCTTTCCATAGCTAAATTATCGTCCCAAGAGAGCGGACTCTTTACCTGAACTACTTTGTTGCACCGGAGGGACCGCGTGTCACGCTCTCCCCGGAGCTGTTTGTCACTCTGCCTCTGAGAACCAGCGCAGCCCGCTCAGGCATCGCTGCCTTTCCTTCATCCGCAAGCGCGAGGCATCCTCGAGCCGTCTGAACTCTCTCATCTCCT
>NW_006441061.1:7108301-7117732 GCF_000325575.1 Pteropus alecto | reverse complement strand
ACCGTGGCTCTGGGTCCTTTGTTTATAAGCAGAATCTTTCAGACCAGAGAAGGAAATACCCTTTACCAGTCCTCTGTCTTAATTACACCACAGAGAAACATCCTTCACACAATCAAACCAACTGAGAGCAGAGAAGATTTTGACAGGTAAAAATTAAAATACTTTAATATTTCAGCATAAGACAAAGTTCTGCCCTTTTTCCCTAACGTGAATGTAGTTTTTATTTCTTATTATAGAAAATACACGTTCCGTTTAAAATTCAGGAAGTAAAAAAGCTTAAAGATCACCCGTAAGCCCACAATCCAAGTTAACCTCAATTCACATTTTTTACGTGCTTCGGACTTTCTCTGCGTGTCGACACATAGGGATGTTTGTGTGTGTAAAAGGAGATTAAACAAATGTGATTTTTTTTTTAAGCTTTTTTCACTCGTTACCTCTTACTTTTAAATGCACTTTGTCAGAGATTCCAAGAGTCCCCGGACACGCCACCCCAGCACCCCGGGCCTGCTGCCCTGGCGGGTGGCCGTCCCGTGCCTGCTCCCTCACGTTGCTGAAGTCAGCCAGTCACAGGCCTGTCAAGTGCTTGGAACAGCACCGGACACACGTTAGGCGCCACGTAACTGTCAGGAACAGTCATTCAAGTCCGAATGGTGTCGCTTCCGCCTGTCGTTTCTTTCATGTATATATTGAAATCCGTTGATAACCCGCGTGACTAGTATTTGCTCAAATGCTGTTTTAACGTATTTGGTGGACTCCATTAATGTCGGCCTCCGCCATCGTCACCACCCGCTCTTTAAACATAGCCTGCAGGTCAGGTGAAGGAACGTTCTGGACGTGCGTTTCGAGTCCTCGGGGTAAAGAGTTATTGCTTGGTGACCATCTTGGTAACTGGACAGCTCCTTGGAAGAAACAGGTACATTCTCCACATCCTGCCATACACCAAAATAAAATCTAGATGGGGCGAAAGCGATAGCAGACTCAAAAAAATCTCCTTGAATATCTTTTAAATGCTAGGATGCAGGAGGCTTTCCTAAGCATGACCTTAAAGCCATGAAATGTAAAGCATCGATAGACTTGACGATACATAAATAAGACAAAACAAAATTTTCAATTCTGTCCTGAAAAAGAAAGCCATTAACAGGAGCCCGTGTTAGAATGGCTTTTGCCTGCCTGGGATGCGCCTCTCTGAGTTTAGCGACGAAGCTGGGAGAAGGTCCCGAGGCCTCTTCCTCAGTGGTCCTCCTGGCAGGCATGCAGGCTCACTGGTGAGGCCGCGGTCTCACCTTAATGGCAGTGAGAGCTGCATCTGCGTGTCCTGCTGGGTGGTCCAGCCTGGGAGCAGGGGGACTTAGCCTTCACTGCAGGGAGTTCCGGGGGTTTAGATCAACTGATCTGTTGCTTGCTAACCCCTCGGGTAGACGCCCAGGACACCCGCGGGAGAGGGGCTTGGGTATTCGGAGGCCAAGGAGGCCAAGCCCCTGGGAGAACACTGCTCGGCAGGGGAAGGTTCTCAGCCTGGGCCGAGAACGTTTCACCTTCCATCTGCACGTGGCCTTTTCAGCTCTGGGCCTCAGAACAAAGGAAAAGAGACAGGGAGCTGGCCCAAGGGGAGGTGGGTCCCGACAGCAGGGGAGACTCCTGCCAGGTGGCCCCGAGACACCGCGTCCTGAGGCAGCGGTCTGGCCCGGGGCCACCAGGGGTCACGGCTTCGGGCTCGGGTCCCACGTCGGAGCGCCGTGGGCCCCTCGCAGTTCGTACCCGCAATGTTCGTGGCGCAGCTCTGTTTCCCAGCGCAGTGGGGGTTCCCGGTGCAGAGGGTCACCAGGCCTGCGGGTTTTCAGCTGCCCCGGCGGTCGGCGCCCTGACCCCCATGTGGTTCAAGTGTCAGCTGTCCATCGACCAGAATAAAACAGCTAGGAAGTTTCGAGGTCGTAACCTCAAGGCAAGCAGGACCGTCTCCAAGGCCTGCTTTCTGAGGCATCCGCTGCCTCAGAGTGGCCTGAAGACCTTTAACAGGTGTCCCTGTGTGGTGGCCCAGCGCCCCCGTAGCCCGCTGTCCCCGCCCCGGACCCGGCTGTGTCTGTCTGGGAAGGGGCAGGTCCTGTGTCACGCGGGAGTGGGTTGTGCGTGTGTCCACAGCGGTGTGTCTGCCTGTGCATCACACAAAGCGGCGTGGTTTCCGGCGGCGTCCCCTGCTCTGTCTAGCAGACGCCAGTCGGAGGCCCAGGCACGCTGCCCGCGAGCGCCTTGGGCTGCAATGTGCCTTCCGTCGCCCTTACTGTTCACTCACCCAGATAAGATTCTGGTTATTTATGGGGCGTTAGCTGTGACAGGAGCAGCCGCCGAGGTGGTGGAGCTTATGCTGGGGAGGCTATTTTGACTGAAATTTTGTGTATTTTGAAACTCTGGTTGTTACATTTAAAATCATACACATCATGAGTACCCGGCTTCAAACGCGGGGGAAGAAAAAGCATTCTTCCCGTCAGGACCTCTTCCCTGTCTGTCATGGAACCCAACTGAAAACAAACCCCGGGCAAAGGACTGGCCGTCTTCCCTCACGAGTGCAGCGCTCTGGGCCGCAGGCCTGGCCCCTGACCCCTGCCACTCCTGCCCCAGAACTGGTCCCTCGAGGCAGGGACCTCCGCCAGGGACACCGGCCACACCGGGACTTGAGTCCCTGTCCTGTGAGAAAGGGCGATCAATCAAGAGAACCCTGGCCCAGCTGTCAAGGGCCTTGGGGTCAGTCTGGGCTCCTGTGTGGCCTTGGGGGATCACTTGGCATCTCTGGGCCTCGGTGTCCTCACTTTTAACCGGAGTCGACTGCACCCCACATGCCAGCCACCAGCTAACACTGACATGTCCTATTTAATTCTCACAGAACACAGGGAGCTTCGTCGTATCACCCCATCTTTCAGTGGGGGTGCTTGTTTTGCTGTCATTCAGCTAATGAGTGACAGAGCCGGTTCCCGTCCAGGCACCTTCTTTACCCTTCGGCCCTCCTCCCCCTCCCCACCTGCTCTGTGCTCCTCTGCCATCTGCTTTCTGCCCCCATCGTCCCACTGAAACATTCCTATGAGGCCACAAAGGACTCCCTCGTGGCAAATCATTGGCTACCCTCGATCCTGCTGGGCCTTCCTGTCACGCCTGGTCATTCACCTTGGCCCAGCAGCCTAGTGGGAAGAGCAGGACAGGCCTCGGTCCACCTGCCCCATGTCTGCGTCTGGGCCTCTGCACGTCCACGCTAGATGGTCTTGGCAAGTCACTCACCCGCCTGAGTCCTTGTTTCTTTGTAAAACAAAGGTGATCGCCTTATCCACCACCCCCCCCCCACCCCGAACAAAGATTGCGTGAGCCAGCACGACCCCGGACGTGCTTCCCGGTGTGTTTCTGACCTCAGTAAGTCGGGCCCGACACACACACGCACCCTCGTCATAAACTAGCCCTTCAGCATCGGATCCTAATTGTTCTCGGTCTTTCCCGCCAGAGGCTGACTTTGCGTCTGGTCCCTGTGTGTCTCCGTGGAGAGCCACCGTCTGACTAACAAGGTTCAGCTGTGCCGTGCGTGAAGCCTGCTCTCTAGAGTGTGGCTTTAGCTCAGCGTGGTTGCTTTGAGCCGGTTATAATGCTGTCACAGCATCCCCAACGTCAGCTTACTAGCACAGTGCCAGCCCTGTTTTAATTTGGGGGCGGGGAGGTTAAAGGAGTTCTGTTATCTTTATTTTGACCACAAGTTTAGTCCAGTTTGTCCTCTGATTATCACCGCAAAGAAAGTGGTGTCGGAGTCAGAAGTCTGCCGTCCGTAAAAACTCCAAGAAGCAGGCTCTCCCGAGGACTGCCGTTTGGGTGCTGAGGACCTGCCAACTTGGCAGCTCGGGTCCGGTGCTGATGGTGGCGGTGCGGTTGGCGCTAAACTCCTGTCTCATGAAACATTATTTTACTCTTCAATTCTCCAGTCGTTTTTCTGGGTACGATCGAACTACAGATCTCCCCCTCTGATCTTTCGATCACATGGCGAGGTCTTTCGAAAGCAACCGCGGGCAGACCTCGTTTTACTGCTCCCCGCTTAATGGCGCTTCACACACTGAAGGCAGGACCCTCCACCAGCAAAAAGACTCTGACCCCCTGTATTGCCGCGGCCTGGAGCCAAAGCCAGAATCCCTCCGAGGTGTGCCTTCAGTGTCATACTCAACATCTGACATTGACTTTCAGCCTGTGGCGTTTTCCGTGTGGATGAGGCGGGCAGAGACCTCCCTGTCACCCCAGGTCCAGGGCTGGAGAGCAGGCTGGCTCTGGGGCCACCCCGGGTTTGATGGGGTCGGGAATATTACGAGTCTCCTCAGTCAGTGGACAGGTGTCTGTGACTGAAGCCCCAGCCCTCACCGTGTGGCCCCTGTCTGGCAGGCCACTGCCCAGTCCCCAGGAGGTGGCCCAGTGCTTTGAACTGCAGGGCCTACTGTGCTGATGGGGACCTGCTAAGTGCTTTGCTGCTGGATGTGGGAGGGTTGCAAGGCAGGTTTTTTCCCCAGCCTTTGGCAAACTGCTGTATCATACACCGCGTTTGCCATCGGAGTATGAGTGTGTATCGTTAGGTTTTTTCCCCATGAAAACAACACAGAACAAAGCCTCTCTTTAAAAAATGCCGTGATATTTTGCCACCATTATGAAAATCTGTCAGTGCCGTATCTAATCTTCTGGTGCACAGAACATCAGAACAGGCACTATTGAAGGGACTGTACTTCCGTTAATACAAAGATGTCACTTCTGCAGCCTCGGAACCAGCTGCCATCAGCCGCTTTCCAAATGGGAAAGAAAATAATAACGAAGTTTCTTTTCTCTCTGCTGTTACTGTTCTTCAGGCCTGACCTTCGGAAGAAGACCCAGAGTAAGCAGCGCCTTGCTGAAATCTTGCGTTCCGAATACGCAAGCGGGATGGAGGCTGGCATGGCCAAGGTCAGAAAGCAGAGCAAACAGGCCGACCAGGCAGCCGGCCGAGCGGCACGTCCGAGACCCGAGCCCGGCCTGGGCCGTGGGAAAAAGCAAAAGAAAAAACGCTCTCCGTGAAGGAGAGAAACCCAGAAAGGCTTACGAGGGACGAGACTCCCCAGAAAGTTGCTCTAAACTCTTCCTCCCCAGGACCGGGCCTGTGGCCCTGGTGGCACTGGATCGATGTCCCGCTCTCTTTTCAGAGGAGCCTTGGGACACGTACCAGTGCCACCTGTCCCTGATGACGGGCGTCCCTGCCACAGAGCGGCCACGGCCCCGTCTCCCACGGGGAGGGGTCAGCGGGGCAGGGAGTCAGTGGTTAGCCTGTGTCTTACAGCAGACACCTCACATCTTGTGTTCATTCTGTCAGCGCCCACACCTGCTTCACCCGTAGATCAGATGGTGCCCCCACGACTTAGTGCCTAAGCCTTGTCCTTACGTCAGCCAGGAGAGGCTGCGACCTGCCTGGTGACACGATCTGAAGAAATGTCTGTGTTCCTTTCTCCCGCCCCATCAGCGCCCATATGGGCGTGAATTTTGTAAAGTAAGATATCAAACTCCGGACTTCAATTTGTCAAAGAAGAAAATATTTATCAGATCACCTTCTCGATGTCTAAATGCTCGTGAGAGAGGATGGAAGGGGTTCGGGTGTGAGTCCCCGCGGTCAGCCCTCCTGGTTCCCGTCCGGGCTGCCCCCACCTCCAGACCACATGCGCAGGCATTGCTGGTGCCCCCCACATCCACGGAAAACTGATGCTCAGGACTAATTGACTTGCTGTCGCCGTTTTATCATTCGCCTTTGAAGTCAAAGGCTCCAGTGTCCTGAGCTTTTTCTCTCATGGAATCCGGTCCCCTCCAAGAAAGGCCTGAGGTCTTTGTACTGTGGCCCAGGCCACAGCTGCCCCGCCCCCATTGTGTTTCCTGGGAAGTTTGAAAGGGACCCCCAGGGCGTATTGATTTCCCAATAAATGTAAGATTTGGACACGGGTGACCGCAGAGGGTGCGGGGAGGTGGGGGGAGGGGGCGGGGAAAGCCACAGCACCTCTGTCCCGCTGCGGCCTGCCCTCTACTTGCCCCCTGCTCCCAGTGCCCCGTCTTCCTCCTCTGACCCCTGGGTGGGTGTGGAGGCCCCACTTCAGTAGGCTCTCCAGACCCACATGGGCTAAGTGACCGGGAAGGGATCCTGAGAGCTGCAAGGTGGGCCATTCCGTGGGGACCACGGAGGGGTCAGCATCCTCGCCGCTTTCTCTACCTGGCAAACGCATGTGGGACGCCCACACCAGGAAGGGCTCCTGGGTGAGGGCCAGCGTGAGCGTGCCAACACCTCGCCTCCCAGAGTCGGCTGTCACATGCGAACTACTAGCAATCGTTGGCGAAATTTGTAGTAATAATCATAATAAAACCTGCAGCACATGTCATGCTGATTTGGGGCAAATCTGCCACTTTTCTTTTATTTTGATGTACGGCGGTTCACATGATTTGGATGAGAAAAGGAGGGATCAAACTATATAGACAAAACCCAGCTGTGTGCGAAACAGGATTAATGCCAGCAACCGGATGATCAAAGAGAAACCCTACTTTTTTCCCACGAAAGGGCGAATCTGTAGAGTTCTGCATTCCTGGGGGGAGACGTGCTGGAATTCTGCAAAGTGTAAGTGACTGGGGTTCTGAGATCAAAACTCAACTCAATTTGCTAACACTTGGGTGAAGGTTTCTTGTCATAGTAGAACCAATATATTACCCCCAGTTAATAAAAAACACGGATTTAGCAGATTTAGGGTTAATATTATCTAAATTTAAATAACCTTAAAATAAATCTCTTTCCTATGATGGCTCTTGACAGATTATACATTTCAGGCATCAATTAGGCAAAGCTTTAGCCTAATTCCACTGCACATATTCTAATTTTGTGTGTATTTTCAATCATGCTTTTTTTTTTCCCCCTGATTTCCCAAACTTACCTATTCCCTTATCCTAAGCCTGATCCCCATAGTTAAAGTCTGAGAATTTGGACATTCCACGGACTGCTGCAGCCTAAAGTTTTTTCGCGCGTGGGCCTGTAGAGTGCCTTTTCGAATGCCAGACATCTTCCTGTCTGCAAGCCTTGGCGGATGCGCATCTTCAGAGGGGCCCCGGTTCTCACGCACCGAAGGGCAAAGAGCCCTCGGTGGCGGATTAAGTCAGTGTCGATGCAGTGCAAACGGCATCTTCCACACAGCCGCACAGGGCCGACCGGATCCCAGCGAAAGGCGTCTCACAAAGCCCAGTGGGTCCCTTTGATTTCCCGCCCCCGTGTAGTGAAGAGAGACGAGATTTGGGAAGCGGGGGCGGTAGATGAGAACCCCTTAAGGCAGGTCCGTTCCAAGCCGCTAGTGGCCTTGCTGTTTAGCACTTGGGCCCCTCAACATAAAGTCAATGGAAACCATCAAAATCCAGCTGCCGCTTCCAGGGGACAGAAATTGAAGACTTTTTCCACTGGAAAAGTGGCCCTGCTTAAAAAGGGTGCTTCACTGGTCCCGCTCAGTTGCCTGCACGCCCGTTCACACCTCTTCATGTGCTGCCCACAGGGTGAATTCAGAGCAAAACCTTTCAGTGCGGGGGCCAGTGGGGCCCCCTTAAAACCAGCTCAACTTCTCAACCCTGCGACAAGGCTCCAAGGGAATGGAAACTTTTCCTCACTGGGGCCCCCACCCTGTTGAGTCTGCGTTTGTGAGGGGGAGGGGCCGAGGAGCGGAAGCCGCCTTCCCAGTGCCGCTCCTATTGTTCTGCCTGCTGGGGGGTCTCACGGTTTTTGTGTTTTTTTTCTATTTTAAATGAGACTCCAGCCAGCCCCTGAGCTGGGAATCAGGAATCCAATTTAGCCTTCTAAATAGATGAGCACGGAAGCCCACCTCACCGCAAAGGTGGTAAAGTTATTACAGATGGGAAGTGCAGGACAATTTAAAATATTGTAATTAGAAACTTGTCGGGATGCCTTGTTCTTCATTAATGTAAGATATGAAGTCGCCTCTGAGGTACAAGGACAATTACACAGCCGAGAAGGTGTCAGCGGTTTACACTGCCGCTGTGTAAATGTAAGGGTGGTTGCTCTAGTCTGCCTCCTTCTCTGTCACAAAATGAAAAGCACACCAGTGCAAGTTGTCCTTTGATAGATTTTTAATATGATTTTAAAGAGTTTTGTTTGGTCTCATTCTTATTCAATGAGATTAATTTAAAGCACTTATCCCCTGGGTTTAAGTCAATCCATGTAGGATTTGGGCAGGGTTTGTTGCATGGGGGGTTTTGTTTGCAGGAGGCTCTGAGAGACTCCTTTCCCACTTCATTAACCCTGAGTTGGGGACAGTCCCCCCTCACCCCCACCCCAGCCAGAGCTGGGGATTTACCAACCCCCATTCACATGCAAAAGACCTCGAAAGCCGAGGGGCTCCTTGACTTAATTAGCTGCTGTGCATTTTGCAAAATTAGAATAATACCCTCAGCATCCCCAGAGAGAAAAGGTGAGATGTGAGGGTGCTGGAGGGGGGCAGTATTGTTCAAACATGCCCCCCAACTCTCTTCCACCGGGCAGACCTCTCCCAGAGCAATCCTGCCACCAAACCGCGGGGCTCAGTTTGTTGAGCCCCGCCGAACTTCCCCGCCCTGGGCCTGTCTTCTGTCCTTGGGAGTCTGAGCTGCAGGTGGTGTGTGGGAGAGCAGCACCTGCGCCACCTCCCCAGGGAGGGAACAGCCTCAGGAGGTGGTGACTTTGGCCCTTTGAACCTGAACCGGAGGCCCCGGGTCTGGCTGGAGAGTTAAACCCCCTCCCCTGAGACCCCGGAGCCACAGGCCCGGCCTGTGTCTGCACCGTCCTCCCGGGATAAAGGGGAAGGGAGACGATGGGGGGAGGGGGAGCGTCCCCGCTGTGGCGTCAGGTTCCCAGCCAAGGTTCATCGGGTCCTCCCGGCGCAGGCCCCGCAGCCGCCTGGGCGCCCGCGAGCGGCCGGAGCCGAAGCGCGGCCGGGGCGCAGGGCGGAGGTGCTGTTGTGGGGAGCAGCCTCGGAGCCCATCTGTCGGCCCCGCGCCCGACGAGCCGGTCACCAGCTGCCGGCGCCCTGGTTGCAGCCAGATGAGCCGGCTCAGCGAGGGCACCGAGGCCCGGCGCGCAGCCGAGCGAGCCCGGGTGCTGACCCCAACCCCGGCCCCCGGGACCGGCTGGGAGCAGCAAGGAACCAGATGGAGAGGCAGGGGGAGGCGGGGAGCAGCGCGCTTGCCTCACTAGAGATAGGAAGACTGAGGCCAGGGAGGGGAGACCCCTGCCCAGGGCCCCAAGAGTCCACGACCACGGGGCCAAGGAGGAGAGGGGTACAAATATCTCCTTGAGGATGGAAGGAGACCGAGTCCCAGGAGGGGAAAATGGGTCTTAAGGAGGGGTGGACAGGCGCCTGGTCATTTGTAAGAAGTTTATTTCG
>NW_006441061.1:7100567-7108189 GCF_000325575.1 Pteropus alecto | reverse complement strand
GCTGGGGGTCGGGGTGGGCGGGCAAGCCCCCTCGGCCCCTCCCTGCCCCGTCTGGGAGGGGGAGGGGCACAGGCCACAGACTCACTGATTCACGGACACGGTCACGGGCTCATGGGTCACAAATAAATAACTTCATATACACTTTGCGCACCGTATGTACAGCTCTGCGCCGGCCCCGGGCGCTCGGAGTGGGGGTCTCCACACTCCCCTCCGCCGGTCAGGGGTGCGGGGAGGGGCTTGGTGTACAGCTGGAGCATGGAGGGGGAGGGGGAGCCAGTGCAGCATGGGGGGCGCCTCGGCCTGCTCCCGGGCGGGGCAAGCGGGCGCCTAGGAGGGCCGGCGGGAGCAGGGGTGTAATGTATGTACATCCGCGGGTGGAAGTGGCCCCCAGATGGAGTGGCCGGGAGAGAGGACGCCGGCGACGGTTAGGGAGACTCGGTCCGGGGTCCGGGCCTCAGTAGACTTGGCATTGGGCCCTTCGGGGGACACTGGCCGAGGGGCCAGGGAGAGCCGGACAGGGGGCCCCCGGGAAAGGACGTCTGAGTCCGTGGATGAGGATGCGGGGCACCAGAGGCCTCTGCAGGGCGGGCGGCGGCGCGCTGGGCCCGCGGTACAGATACAGTGCGGCGCCGGGGTCCAGGTTGGAAACTAGACTCTGCGGGTAGAAGTAAGGCGACGGGAACATCCGCTGGAGAGCCGAGTAATTGCCTGCCTCCGCCAGCAGCTCCAACCCGACGGCCGTCTGTCGCTTCCATTTAGTCCTAGGGACCGAAATAAATGCACGCGGCCGGGTCAGGCCTGCGGCGCGCGGAGCCCCCTGCGGCTCGGAGAGCTCGGCCCCGGGCGCGCGCCGCCAGGGCGGCGGAGGGGACCACGCTAATTTAATGACGGAGCGCCAGGCGCCGCTCTCACGTGTTACACGCACTGGCTCCTTTAAACGGCCCGCGGCCGTTCATCCCCATTTCACAGATAAGAAAACTGAGGCGCAGGCCATTTTCCCAGATGGTCTGGAAAGCCATAGAGCCCAGGTTGTAAGCCAGGCCGTCTGGCCCCAAAGCCGGAACCTAACCTCGCTCCCCCTGCGAATCCGCACACCCGGGAGGGCGAGATCGCCGTGCGGAGGACAGCGGGGGTTGGGGGTCGGTCGGGGTAGCCGTGGACGGGGGCGCGGTTCTTTCTCCCAGTGGCACCAACGGTGGGGCGGAGGCCAGCACCTCCGAGGGAGCCCAGTTGGCACGCATCTGTGGCAGTGCACAGGCCAGCCAGAGATGGCAAATAGGGAAGACACGCGTCCTGCGCACACCGTCTGTGTGGCACCCAGGTCCCAGACCTGGGGCAAGCTCTGCGGCCTGTCTCGCGGAGAATTGGGGAGGCCGGGGGCAGAGCGTGGGCCGGGTTTGGGGAGTGCATGGAAGTCGAAGTCAGCGCATTGCCAGAGCTGCAGCCCTGGCCCCTGAGTGCACCTGGCGGAGGAGGCTGGGCCAGCCCCCCGAGGTCCCACAGAGGCCAGCTCAGCCACACCAACTCCTTGTTTCCCTCCCTGAATTATTCATCATCATCATAATTGTGTAATTACTGTAACGGACCTTAATTATTGATGCCCGGAGCAGTAATCGGTATTTATTATTAATGGGGCGATGTGTTCTGAGGCTTGTTTATGGACACCACCATTCTGGCCTCTGCTAAAAGTGTGGGAGCGACTGTGGTGTGTGCTTCGTCCGACTGTGTGAGTTGCGTTGACGTGTGTGTGTCGGTGTGTGTGACTGTGGGTCGAGCGTGTGGGTATGTGTGTGTGTTTTGTATATATGTATCTTCGTCCGGCCAATGCGTTAGGGAGGGAGATTAGAAAACACCAGTTTCAAGACCAGTTCCCAAAATCAATTTCCCAGTCACCCAGCGCCCAAGGAGCTGGGGCTGGGCCGCTTCTCTCCTGGGATTGGGTACTAGAAAGGCTGAGGGGGCCCAGGGGAGCTCAGAGCCCTCCCCACACTCCACCCCCACAGCTGCCTGGGCTGGCCTACATCAGCCCGGGCTGCCTACCAGTCCTGCCCAAAAGACATGCTGGACACAGGCCACTACTCTCTCCTGGCCTGGGGTGTCCACTGGGAGAAGTCAGCAGCCCCCAGACTGGGGCTAGGGCTGATCAAGGTGGGGGTGGTAGGACCAGGCTGAGGGGGGCAGGCCTTGGGCTTCCGCTGGCCCATGCATCTGTCCACCTGTCCTGGAGGGGGCGACTGGGCCCTGGGGACCAGTCTGATCCCGTCTCTCTCATCGTGGATTTGGGGCAAAGCCTTCTGTCCTCGGTGCCTCAGTTTCTCCACTTTTATAGAATAACGAAAGCTCAGGGGTCCTCCCCTTGCATCAGGCAGTTGACTTGCCCCATGGAGGGGCAGCTAGGAAAGGAGAAGGGGCCCTTTCTGCCCCCGCCCCGCAGCCGGGCCTCACCTGCGGTTCTGGTACCAGGTCTTGACCTGCGTGTCGGTGAGGTTAAGCGAGGCGGCGAGCTCCATTCGGTCCTGCACGCTCAGGTACTTCTGCCGCTCGAAGCTGCGCTCCAGCTGCGCCAGCTGATGGTCGGTGAAGGCGGTGCGCGCCTTGCGTGGCTTTTTCAGGCGCACCGGGGGACTGTCCCGCGAGCTGGAGATCTCGCGGTCGCCCTCCTCCTTCACTGCGGAGACACAGTGGCGCATCAGGGCCCGGCCTGGCCGCCCTCCCGTCCCAGCGGCCGCTGGCCCGTCGCAGTCGCGTAAACGCGGCTCCGGATGTTGATGGCCCCGTCACCTTCAAGTGTGTGGGAGCCGCAGCAAAGCCGCTGGGAGCCGGGACCTCGGGGCCCCTAGACCCAGGAGGACTGACGCCACCGGGAGAAATAACCCAAAGCCGAAAGCACTCAACCCGCTTTCTCTCCGCCGCGCTCCGGGGAGGGATAAACGAAGCGACCTGGTCTACGCGCCGGGGAAAGGGCCCCAGGGGTTGCAGTGGGGGGCCGCGCGGGTGCGTGCTCAGGGGTGCGGGGCTGCGCTCCGCATCCGCCTCCGCATTCTCCGGCCGCGCGTCAGGGTCGGGGAGGGAGGAAGCTGAGGGCTGGAGTCTGGGGAGAAAAACCCGCGTGGAGGGACTGAAAGCTGTTCACACCAGAGCGAATCGCTGTCCCGAAGGACAAATAATTACAACCACATCCCGCCTGGCCCCTATATGGATGCGAATCTATAATGTTGATTTGCCCGATTCTTAAGCTACAACGGTGCGCGGCGCGGAAAGGCGCGCGCCCGGGGCGAGTCCCCAGCGCCGCCGGATCTCGGAGCGCGAAGCACTTGGAAAAACAAGCGACGCGTTTGCCCCTCGATGCGATGCGCGCATCGCCGAGGTCTATTTCCTTTGTGGGTCCGATGCCCACTGTGGCTCCCACCATCTCCGCGTGGCGGTCGTGGGTTTCCGCCCCTCCGTGGGGACACCCCAGCGGGGGCGGACTGCACAGGCTTTTTCTCCACCGCTTTCGGATCGGGGTTGACTGCCCAGAAGCGCGCGCTTAACGGAACGAGCTCGGTGATCTCCCTCCTTCTTCTCGTAAAGCGAAGATATGACCAAAGAGAACCCCCCCCTCCCCCAAAACTGGCGGCTGGGGCTGGGCCTGGGGCTGGGGCTTCTCCACTCTTATTCTCTATTTTTCCTTTATGGTGAGTTTCATTGTGCCTGGCGTTTGCAGTGACAGGGTTCAGCTGAATGCGAGTTGATTTCTCTCTGTAGGAAACAATAATCCGGTTAATTGAGCCACGAGGGAGTGAGAATTTTCAACCGGAAAGGCAGCGGTTTGAGGCCGGGAGGGCACCGCACCGGCGCGTGGAGGCGGCTGAGCGGGGAGAGGCTGCTGGGGAGAAACCCGCCGACCCCAGGCCCGCAGGCCTCTCTCTGCCCACCTGGGCTCCCCACGTAGGGGCCTGGCCCCCTCGAGAGAGGAGGTGTGTGGGGATGGGGAGGGCGAATTCTGTCTACGCCGGCAGGTAAAGTTTAATTCAGTGCCAGGAAACAGTCACCCGAACCTCAAACTTAATATTGTGGAAACTCAATATTTTTTGACCTCATTGCCCAGACTAACTGTGAAAATCCTCACTTCTGGGGACTGAGGTCTGAGGTGGGGAGGGGGGTTTGAGCTGTGGTGTCAGGGAGAGGGGGGTGCTTGTCTCTACTCCCTCTTTCACGCAGGCTGGATCCTTCAGAGGCAGCTTCCAAACCACTCGGCCTCAGCCTGCAGAACGGGCTCACTCCGTGGGGCCCCCAACCCTGGTCTGGAGGCCGCACCTCAGCACTCCAGAGTTCCAGTACCACCCACTCGCCAGCTTGGAGCAAAGAGCCGCCTCGGTTTCTCAGCGGAGGCTGGCTCCAGCAGCCAGCGTGGCGGCAGACCGCCTTACTTCAAAGCCGAGTTTTGCTTCTTTAAATATTATTTTGGTACTAGAAACTCGGGACGGACTGAGCATCCCTCTGGACGCCCTCCTTGGGGAAAACACTCCTTAGCGTGGAAGGTGGACGGGGCGAAGCCTACCCAGACTGGCTCAGTGTGTCTGCCTCGCAGAGACGGTTAGGCTTCCATGTAACTCAGCCAGACTTCCAGCGTAACTCGGCCCTCTGAAAGTTGCCTCCATGTTTGAGAAACATCCAGACACGGACTCGCGGATGTCCCCACTTCCTTTCCCAGCCCGGGGCTTTGCAGGCGCAAAGGCGGCAGCGCCTAAGGCTGGGGGTGGAGACCTTGCACCTCCCTCTGCTATAAACCTATTTAAGCGATATGGGGACAGCCGGCCCTCATTGCCTCCCGGATCAGATATCATCAGGGACAGGAGAAGGAAATTGATATTCCAATTATCTTAAACGAAACCTCTCCTCAAAATCCCACCTAAGGGCAAAGAAATAAAAGCTGACGAACCAGACTCTCTCACCGGCACCAGCACCAGACGTTAGTTAGCATGCGATGTCGGGGACCACAAAGCTGGGGTGTGTTGTTGTTGAGAATTACAGAAATAAAACGATGTTACAAATATATATTCGTGTTGCTTTCCTCACCCTTCCCCTACGCCTGCCTTTCTCCGGGACGAGTTTCCTTTGCCTCTGTCGACAGCCCCCAGGGGCAGAAGCAGGGGTGGCTGGCCCGCATGCCTCTAGACCTGCTTCCTGGCTGCTTGTGCTCCACCTGCCCATTTTCTTCAGGCACGACTGGCCCAGCAAAGCTGAAGGCGGCTCGGCCGGCCCGTGGGGAAGCAGAGGGCAGTGAAGTGTGGGGCGAGGCCCCAAATGAGTTTCATTTTGAGGTCAGGGCATATCTCAAAACGAATTCTTGGTCAGAAGAAGAGTGTTAAATGAGCCTTGCTAAATTTTTGCGAAGACTTAGTACAAATAGGGGCCAGGAGGTGCAGGGCCCCAAGTCAATAAAGCAGTCGCCTTTATAGGGAAGTTTTGTCTCATGAAAAGGGTTCCAGAAATTAATTATAAGGCCGAGAGCGAGCTCTGAATGGCCTCTGACAGCCCCTCGTTTCCTGCTGGATGGGTCCACTGGGCTCTCCCCGCAAAGCCCTGGCACTGCGTCCCCTGCTGCCTCCTGACTTCTTCGTGCCTCTGGCCCCGCCAAAGAGCTAGCATCGGGAGAAATCGAGGCGGCGGCGGGGGGTGAGAAATAGAACTAGGAAACGCCTTCTTTCCTTCTTCCCTTCTTCCTTCTATCCTCTCTTCCTTCTTTCTTGTCTCCCTTCTCCCTCTCCTCTTAATCCGGATCTCGGTTCCCTGGTTGAGACGGGATAAAAGGGAACAACAGCTACGAAAAGCTTCACAGAGATGAAAAGGGAGCGAAGGGCGGTGACCCCGGCCGAGGGGAGTGGGGGTTGGTTCCTTGGGAACCTCTGGGTCCCACACAACCTGACATCGACTGCTCAGTGCACGTAAGAATTAAATTCGGTGAGCACCGCTGGGTGGGTGCAGGTTCCCCCTTTCCGCCAGACCTCTGGACCTGCGTCCAGGCAGCCGCCTGCCTGTTGTTTCTACTTTGAAGCAAACCTTTCTTTTCTACGATTCCCAGGGCCCAGATCTCACTGGGCCCAGTGGGAGGGAAAGTCCAGTTTCTCCTCCCTTCTGGAAATTCAGATTAAAGAGCGGAACGTTCTCACTGTTCTCAAGGCTCCAGCTGAAATTTCCTGTTAGTTTTTCACCTTTATAAAAATAAAAGGGCGTTCAAGCAGAACCCACTGGGACTTCCGTCGTTTCCACAAAGTCTGTGCTCAGTTAGCCACTGGCCGGATAGGAACTTTCTCCTGCCCGCCAGCACCTCTGGAAGGGTAGCCCCAGGTGAATTTTAGAAAGTTTGCCTTGTGCATTTTGGGGGACTCTGTCCTGGGGCACAGCGTAGCCCTCTCCCCACTCTCTCCATTGGAGTCTTTGTTGCTGAAAGGCATAGCCACGGGCCGGCCGAAAGGTTCAGACAAGACCGAGTGCTCAGCCTGCGCCCCGGGGGAGCCCCGAGCGAGCATGTGCGTGTCCCCGCATGTGTGCACTCAAGTTTTAATGCCAGTTTTTAGAAATATAGCATAGCCCCCAAGTTTCCGCCTCCCATTTTCTTACCTTTATACTCGGAGTCTGACGAGGCGTTGCTGCCACTTTTGTCCAGTTTGTCTCTAAAGTCCTCCCCGGCCTTGGCTGCAAGACGGCCCCCTGGCTCAGGGGCGGCCGGCTGCCCGCTGCTAGAATAGGGTGCACAGGCCGCGAGTGGTTTGCAGTCGGCAAGGATGTCCCTGATCAGAAAGGAGGAGGTCACTGTGCGTGACTGGGCTGGGGCTGAGAGCTGCCCAGGCTGCAGGTGAGAGTCCAAACCTGGGCCCGACGCCCCTCCAGGCCGCGGGGCGCCCGTCTCCAGACAGTCTCTTCCTGGTGAGGCCGGCGAAGAGCAGTCGCTGCTGCTCTCGGACCGCGGACTAAGCTCCAGGGGCGAGCGGCAGTCCCCAAGCAAGGGGTCCCCCTTGGGAAGGGCGGGGCTGCCTGCACGGTGGGAGAGTATGGAGTCGATCCCAAAGCCATTGGAGCCTTCCATAGCCAAGCTGCGACCTGTCCTCCCCAAAAGCTCCCCACCCACCCCCAACCCCAGCCGCCGCTGCCCCTGCCCCTAGCTGCGGGCTGGCATGGGGAAGGCGGGCAGGGAGCCTGCGGGCACCTTGGACGGAGTTCAGCCTCGGGGGAGCCCAGGAGCTGTGGGCCAACCTCCTCTGCGCATTAGATCCAAAAGGGCTCAGCGCGTCTTCTGCAGCATCGCGCGGAGCCGCCGAGCCGAGGGGGGGTGGTGGGAGTGTCAGGGAGGAACGGGAGGGAGGGTGCGCCAAGTTGGGGCGAGCAAAGGGGGAGACGGACGGCCTGAGAGCTCCTCCGGTACAGAAGAGATGCGAGGATGTTGGGATCTAAATAAAGAACGGCTTTTGAAAAATCCGAGCCGCGCGCTTCCTCCAGGCGAGCGGTGGCGGAACGGAAGGCAGCGGTGTCAGCACCGCGGATAGCAGCGCGCTACCAGCCGGAGGAACGAGGCGCACCTCGCGGCGTCAGTACCGCGGATAGCGGCGGCGGCGGCGGCGGCGGCGGCGGCCCGCGGC
>NW_006441061.1:7098836-7100503 GCF_000325575.1 Pteropus alecto | reverse complement strand
GCATGACGCTCCACCTGGCCCGCAGCTCCTCTCTCCGCGCTCCCTCCGCTGCGGGGCCCGTCAGCACCGCGGACAGCGCCTCCCGGCCCCGCGGGTGCAGCTCTCAGCCGGTCCTGCGCGCGCGCCTTCGCCTCCCCCCCTTCCTTTAAAAAATGAACTTGTGTCACTTTTACTTTGGGGCTGGATTTTTTTTGTTTGTTTCTTTTTTTTTTTTCGTTATGTTGTGTGTGTGTGTTTTTTTTTAAAGGGGACTCGCCCACGTGTCCCCGGAGTGATGAAGCTGATTGGCTCCGGCCGATTTTGGGGGTGATGTCACAGCTCCGCAAGCCGCTGCCCGATTCCCTTTCAGTCTGATTAAAAGAGACACTGAATTAATTACAGCACAGACCCAACTGTTTACTGGCGGTTTCCACACGGTTTGCTTTCGTTAGGCCGGTGATGAGGCTTCTAATGAGGGTGATTAGCTGAGGGGGGCACGGGCCGGCGGGGAGGGGCCCGGAGCCGGCTGCCACTGCCGGTGGGTTGGGATGTGAGGTTTTTTAAGTTTCCCCCGACCCTTTCTCACAATTATTCAAATGATTCGTCCGCGGGGCTGTCATAGACCCTTTTTCTCTCCCTCGTCTTTTCTTCCTCCAGCAACGGAAAGGGGCTAAACCCAGCAGAGAGAGAAGTGTGCGTGCGGAGAAGCCCTGTCCTGCAGCGGGGGAGAGCTTTTGATTTACGTTGCACTGCTTTCGGGCACTTCCATTGGGTTCTAGATGTTTCGAATGTGAGACAATCTGCAGTCCTCTCTCTGCCCCCTTAGGACCCTGCGGCCTGGCAGGGGTGGGGAAAGCCTGGCGTCTGCCCCGAGAGGGGGCGGGAGCGGTGGTTTCGCGGTGGAGCGAGGGTGGAGAACGCGGGAGGATCGTGTCTGGGACTTGGGGGGACCCCGAGAAATCCGTGAGGGAGGCGACGCAACGCACCAGAAAGGCAGGGACCCGGACCTGGCCGATAGCCCTCCCGTGGCGCGGCCCGCGGGTCGGGCGTTTCTGTACCTCTGAACAGGACCGCGCCAGAGCTTCCGAGGGCGAGTGTAGACATCTGCGAACGGCTTCTTAGTCCACGCAGAGCGGGAGCTCGCCCGCGGGTGTATTCTTAAGGCAGCGCCGGAAACGCGGTCCTTCCATTGTCCCTGGCGCGCCCTCTCGCCCGCCCCGCTCCGCCGCGGGCTCGCTCCGCGCCTTTCAGGTCTCGGCCTCTGGCCTCCGGTGCCGGCGCCCAGCGCGGCGCGCAGAGCCAAAGCGCGTCCCAGGCCTGGACCCTCCTGACGCGGCCCCTGGGATCGCGATCCGGGTCCGCGGTCCAAGGGCGGAGGGAGCCCAGCCCGCGGCCTTGCCGCGCGTCCACGCCCGGAGCCCCGGCGTTCCGGGGCGGGCCCGCCCGCCCCTGTCCCCGTCCCTAGGGCCCCTAGAAAACCACCCGCGCCCCGCGTGTCGGGCTCAGAGTCCGAGACCGCAGCGGAAGAGTGAGGCGCCCGTGACCCCCAAACCCGAGACCCGGCCCGGGGAAGCCTCGCACGGCCGGACAGAACAGAAACTTTCTTGCCCCGAGGGCGAGGTCGGCGGTGGCCTCCAGCCGGCTCCGCGCGCTCTCCCCCTGCGCCCGCCGGCAGATTGGAAGCGGAC
>NW_006441061.1:7087830-7098768 GCF_000325575.1 Pteropus alecto | reverse complement strand
CGGGAGGGCGGGCGCCGAGGGGCCGCGCGAGCCGACAGGCCCCCGCCCTGGCTTGGCGGCCGCTGCAGTGGGCGCCTCCCCCGGCCGGGCCGAGCAGGGCCGATCGTTCGTTTTCGTTTGGTAGAAGCGGAAGGGGCGTAAATCACCAGGACCCTTCCCCGCCAGTCCCCAGGTTGGGCCTCCGCCCTGCTCTGAGCGCCTCTGGAGACCCGTGGCCCTCTCCGCCCTCCCGGCCCGCCCCGGCTTCTCCGGTCCTGCTTCGGCATCGCCGCAGGAACCTCATCTCTGGAGCACATGAGGTCCCAACTTGGGTCAACGGGACCCGCCTTCTGGGCCAGTTAGAGGCCGTGACACTCCAGGCCAGGCCGCAAGAAAGTCCGCGTCTTTCTCTGTGGGCCCGAGGGTCCCAAGCGCCCCTGCCCTGGGCGGACATGCATCAGGCATCGAAGAGACCTTTTCTGGCCTGCGGGGTTTTAGGCTTGGGTTTGCATCCCCGACCCAGCGAAGCGAAGCCTGGGCCAGCGCCCGGCTCTGCGCAGTGTTCAGAGCAGAGCCGGCCAACGTGAGTTGTGGGGAGGCGGGTAACCTCTTAGGGTCTAACAGCACAGCGTGAACCCCAACACCTGCAGCCCTAGCGATCTCTTTGGGGTTTCTAGGAGCCCAAGAATATTTAACAGGTTGTTAGCATACCATCATCAGTGTTGAATCATCGCCTCTGTCACAATATAAAACATTCTATGCGGTTTGTTTTATTTGAAATTTACTGGCGGATCCAGCCCTCGCTAACGTCTCTCATTCCTCTTCGGGGATTTGCAGCTCCGCCACCTGCCTCCTGCGTTCTTTTCTCCGTCACCTGGGTAGTTTCTGCATCTCAGTTTGTCCGCAGCCTGACAGGTTTGCGTGTGCTCACCTGGGCTCTTGCTTTGCTGAGAGGAGCCCAGGAATTGGCACTTTAGTTGGCATCCAGGGGGTCCTGGGTGGGTGATCCACCTGTCCCTTTGAGAAAGGAGCCTGGTTGGTCCTGGAGGGGTGTGGGGCTTTGGGGTCCCGCAGAGCTGGGTGTGGACCTCAGCAAGGTACTCAATCCCTCAGAGCTCTGTTTACGCAGCAGGAGGCAGCCCTTTCTCCCCCTCCCTAGCCTCAGCCCCGGTCCTTAGCTGACCCGGGCCTTCCCCAGGAAGGAAGCCAGGCCTGGTGGAGGGGCTTGGGGGCCTCAGGGGAAGGAAAGGGAATCAGCGTGACACTTTTGGGGCCATCCATTTTGAATGGAGGGCCCAGGACTGCCATCCAGGGCCCAGGCCCCTTTTCAGGACTCCAAACCCTCCTCCCCAGCCTCCCATTTCCTTTTGGTACCTCTAGCTTCACAGTCTAACTCCTGCCCCTCCAGACCTTTGAAATTGCTCTTTAAGACATCAGCTTCTTGATACACCTAAAGCCCTTGAAAGATCCGCACCCTGCTCCCTCCCCCCCCAACACACACACAGAAGGGGCCCTGGCTCTTCTCCGGGGCAGGAAGGTAGCTGCTGGGCCAGCCTGAGCCCTGGGAGGGCCTGGGCTCTGGCCCCGCTCCCACAACCGACCCGCACATCTCCTCTGCCCAGAACTCAGCCTTTTTTTCTTTTTCTTTTTAGCACAAAGACGTTAACATCAGAGGTTTACAGTAAGAGAAGGTGGGAGAGGCCCATGGACTGCAAGGAGGCGGCCTGGCTGTGGAATCTCATCTGTCTGCACCTGGGCTTGGCTTTGGGCCTGAACGGGCCCGGGGGGGCCTGGGCCTCTGGCTGAGCCACAGTGGCTTCCGTCCTCCCAACCCCGCCTCCCTCCCTCTGCTCTGGATGCCACTCAGCCCTGGAGCACGGAGAAGGTGGTTTTGGCCGGTTTCGCTCGCCTGGCTCAGCAGGCAGAGCCACACAGGGAGACGCGTTCCAAGCTCTTTGAGAATGATCCGGGGTCTTCTCTCCTTATGAGTGGGTCGTGGCTTGAGCGGCATCCTTCGCGGTTCTGAGTCACTGCGGTTGGGGCGGTATAAAGGTGGGCCGGGTGGGATGGCTGAGGATGCAGACTCCGGAACTGGCCACACTTGAAGTAGGATCCTGGCCGAGGTTCCAGGCCAGGCGAGTGAGGCGAGTCACACAAGTCTTTATCGAAGCTGTTACTCTTTTGATTTACAAAATACTGCATTACGGTATATTGTTTCTCTCAGTTACTGACTTTGGGGGGCAACCTGTAAATATTGTGCCTTAGGCCAGGGCCTTACCTGCCTCGCCAGAGGCTCAGCCTTGCTCCGTGACCTTGAGCAAACACTTTCTGAGCCACGGTTTTCCCAGCTGTAAGATGGGGATGATGCTGTCCAGTTCACGTGGTCGTTTGCACTCGGCTAGGGTCCTTTCATATGCATTTTATAGTATAACTACTGATAATCATAGCCAGAGCTTTTTCTCTGGCAGGTTAGAGCCCCCAGGCTTCTCTCTCAGGCCCCCATTGGAGAGGTCAGCTGCCCCTTCGCTGAGGGCCTTCTAACCCAAACCAGTTTTTCATGTGAAGTGGGTAAGGGGTGTGGGTGATTAGGCCAGTCCTGGGTGCTAATATCTCTCTGCTCTGTAGACAGATGGGTTGGATGAGGATTTGGACAATTCGTGGGCTTCAAGGTCATGCTGTTCTCAACCATTTTTGTTGGTTTGGCTGAAAACCCCATGGAGTTTTGGAACCAGAAAAGGAGCATATTCTTTCTTTTCCTCTCTTCCTCCCTCCATCCCTCCTTCCTACCTCACTCCCTCCGTCATCCTTCCTCCTTCTCTCTCTCCTTTTTCCTCTTTCTCTCTTTTCTTTTCCCTCCTTCCCGCCCCCCCGCCTCCCTCCTTTCTCCCTCCTAAGCGTGCAGTCTGTCCCACGCACCACGCACCACTGTGCTAGATGCTGGCAGCATCAAAAAGCGTGTGACAGTGTCCCGTGGTGCCCATCAATCTAAATCTCCCTCGTAGATTATTTTTCATCTGTGGATTTAAGTTGATAATTTACCTGCATTCAATTCTAGGAACCTGTATAAAAAGCCAACCTGGTTTTTTTTTTTCTTCTTTTAATAATTTCAAGCATCAAAGGTTTCCCAAGTAAAAAGAGATGCAGCAAAAAGGCCATTTTGGTGCATAAGGATAAATGCAAGAGAAGGCCCGCGGTTGGAGGCACAGCCTGTCTGCTGGCGATGCAGGCTCGCCTTGGCGCCCCAGCTGCTGGTCTGCTTGCTGCCATGGAGATGGACTTTCTCGGAACCCCCGAATCTGTGGTTTCTCAATCAGTACTAGTTGGGGAGCTGGGGTGGGTGAACCAGAGAGCCAGACTATCTCTTTCAGACCTCCCTGGGACTGGGCTTCGATGTGTGGCCACTGAACAGTGTGCTCTCTTCAGGCTCCTAGGAGCCCCTGCCAGGCAGATAGCAGAACCAGCCACCGACTCCCTGCTCCACCATCCCTGATAAAAATCCAGCCCGACCGACAGCAGACTCACCCCCCACTCTCTTTTCTTTTTGCCAAGAAAAGTATTAATTATCTGATTCTATGAGAGAGGGAGGAAGGGAGAGAATGAATGAGGTTTGGGCCTTGGTTGAAAACTCTGGAAATAGACAAAAGTCAGTGGGGGTTTAGCATGAAAAAGAAAGCTGGACCGCCCCGCCCAGAGGTCTGCTCCCGGCCCAGCGGGGCTGCTAAGGAAGTCTGCAGCCCTCTGTCAGCTCTGGCAGGACTAGATGTCCCCCAAACCGCCTCCTAGCTTCCCGAGTCCTGTTTCTAAAGGCTCCACGGAGCGTCCTGCACCCCAGGCCTGCTCTCGCCCGCCCTCCTGCCGAGTGCACACCAGCGTGGCTGGCACGGCCTCGGCCTCCCTCCCGCCTTAGAGGGGATCCCCAGGAATTCCAGGCCATCCAGGTGAGGCTCCAGATCAGCTGCCCACCCCGCCCCCTCCCTCCGGACAGCACACACGGGCCTCTTTGTTTGGTTAAATCTCTGACGGGAGAGGCGAGGGGTGTTGTCAGGAAACCCATCCAGGAGGTAGAATGTTCCCAAATGCCAGCCGGCAGGGAAATGAGCAAAAATGGGGGCACAGGCCACACCTCTGGTGACGGCCATTCCCGCGTGGCGTTCACTGGCGTGCGATTAGCAGGATTTGGAATGGGAAGCGAAGCTCTCCCCATTTCCGCCCATCTTTGAGGAGTTTTGGGGGACAGACCCTGGACCGTGCAGTACATTGGTTACTGGCCTCGGGCAGCTTAGTGGCCTAACTTGTTGAGTGAACTTGGCCTCCTTCAACATCTAATTTGCATATGTAGAGGTGAGGGGTGGGGGGGTGGAAGGAGGCTGACAGATGAGCCCCAAGGCTCCTCCAGGCTGGAAACTTCGAGACTCTACCCTGCGTCATGAAGGGCAGCCAGAGGGATCCAAGTTGTATGTAGGGGACCCCTCAGCCAAGGTCATCTCGAGCGAGGACAGGCGTTTGTCTGAGGCAGCAGGAGACTTAAGCAGGTGGAATCTGATCGGAACCCGACCTGGGGCTCTGTGCGGGCACAAATAATTAATGAGGACGGAAGAGCCAAGACGGGGGAGGGAGAGAGGAAGGGAAATGGCCAGGAACCTTCTCGGCCTCCGACTGGGACTTGCCAGTGGGTGGCGCTGTAGGACAAGGAGCTGAGGGACTCTCTGAGGACAGCCACTTCCGTCAGGGGCGGGGAGCACCCAGAGGCAGGGCTCTGCAGCAGAGGATGGAGGGTGCTGTCCCCAGGGCACCAGTCACAGCCCCAGCGAGTCCCACAGCGCCCTGTCTGCCTCCTGGGGCAAGACGTGATGATCAGACATACAAGAGATATCCTACAGCGCTCCCTAGCCGAGTCCACACTGCCTCCTTGGCCCAGGTCCTTGGAAAGGCAGGCCCGGAGCGGCCCCTTACCGGTGGGCATCCTTCCGGTTGTCATAGCAAAGTTTGCCCCACCCTTCGGTGGCTGGAGCCTGACTTCAGGTCCTTCAGGAAACTCCATGTCCTAATGAGCCCCCTTCCCCTTTGCACAGGGAATTTCAGAGCAAAAAAGTGGGTTCAGTTCAAAATAGCTTTTCCATCTCAATGCACCTGGACACGCAGGCCTTTGTTCCTTTGAAATCTCACCCTCGCCCCTCATGGCTCACGGGGTCTCGTCGCCCCTTCTCAGTGCCCTCGATTAACAAGAAAATGATAATTCACATTTATCTGTTGCTTAAAAGTGCCAGACCCTGTGCCTATCACGTTACACACTCTTTAATGTAGTCACAGTCTACAACCGTCCTGTACTGAGTCATGGTTCTGTCTCACCGACAAGCACAGAGAGGTTAGGACACTTGCTCAGCGTTGCAGAAATTGCTAGGTGGAGCTGGGATCCAGGCTCTTGACTGGCGGAACGGCTGCTCAGCTCAGTGGCCAGGCTCCTCGGGCACAATGCCTTCCCACACGGGCCCCCTGTGGGTTAGAAGGCTTCAGGCGGCTTTCGCCGAGATGAGTGGGGATGCCTGTTTCCCTCCGGCTCACGTGCTAAGGGGGGATTTCAGGCCTTTGGGATGGCGTGGGGTCCTGGAAGGCCCTGGCTGAGCCAGATCCCCGAAGGGGTTAGTATGTGTGGCATTTTCATGGAATCAGCTTCCAATGAGCTGCAGCACTAACGTTGGCGGGGGGAAGGGGCTGCTTAAGAAACTCACTCAGATCTCTGATCACCAGGCGCAGCTATGTCTCCCTGCCAGGCGCCGCCTGTAGGGGGCATGAGTCACAGCGGACTTTCACGTGGTGAGTCATCCCACACTTCCCGTGTGCCGGGCCCTGGACCTGAGACCCCTGACCCACACACGCCCCTTCTGGAGAAGAAGACAGGGGTAAACAATGTGACATAGTTTTGCAGAGAATAAAACAGGTTGGTGAGAATTTAACCAGGGGCCATTTCAGAGAAGGCCTTTTGAGGAGGGGACTTGAATTTCCAGCTAAGATCTGAATGATGGGAAGGGGTGGGCAGGTGACATTCTGGGGTCCAGGTGCCCCAGGGCTGATGGAAAAGCAAGCAGAAAGCCTAAGGCCAGTGAGCACGGTGGCCTGTGGACAGTACCAGAAGGGGCAGCCTGGTGAGAAGCGGGGGACTCACTTCCAGATGGAGAGAGGGGAGCCACCAGAGGCTAAGGGGCTGCTCCCCGGAGACTGTGTTCTTTGGGTGACGCAGGGAGATGGTTAAGGAACCTCCTGCGATGCTCCGGAGAGATGATGGTGCTCAGAGGAAAGTGGATGGATCGGGAGGTGCTGGAAGCAATGCCGACGGGCTTATTGATGGATCGTGAAGGAAACAGAGTAGTGAAGGTTTGTGGCTTCAACAGCTGGATTAAAGGTGGTTTCGTTTATGGGATGGGAAAAATAGACGGAGAAGCAAGTTTGGTAAGGAAAAAAACATCACGTGTTCTGTCTTAGCTGTGTTGGTTTGAGATGACGATCAGACGCGTCAGTGGGGGCTGCAGAAATGAGTCTGGAATTCCAGGCAGGAGTCCTCGGACTAGACGTGGGCTTCGGAAACTCAGAAATGGGCCTGACTCAGCACAGGTGCTGTCGGAGGGGCGTCCTGGAGGAGGTAATCTACCGTGGAGGGTCTCCACATGGTGACGGCATCACCTGAAGAGTGTGAGGCTGGTTCTCTCACCAGGTATAGCTTTATTAGTTTTCAAATAAAGACACAAGAGGAGGAACATCAGTAGCATTTTAATTTAAAATAGAGCCGTATAATTCGTGGGGAGAAGCCAAAGAACATGCAGAGAGACAGAGGTGAGAACGGCCTGGACTTCCTCAGCCTGTGCTCTCTCTTTCTAGGGGTTGACCTTCCAAGGTCAGTCTTGATGGACAAGCCCACCTCGGCCTGCCTGCCTGACAGGGCGGCACACGGAGGAGGTGGGGGCAGCCCCCCGGTAATGAGCGTTGGGTCTTCCTGCTGCTCAAGGTCCCAGAGAGATAATACTGCCATGGTGAGACGTCGAGCATCCCAAAAAGAGCAATTAAAACTTGTGTTTGGAATAGAAAATGAGGCTTTCAGAGCATGTTACTGTCATGCTTTCTGCAGGAAATACACAAGATGTTCTTAACACTTAATGAGCAGAGTCTTGGAACCAACCCTTGGCCTGGAGTCTCAAATCGGCCTGGTAATTTGGGTTTATCTGATCAGGTCGGGGCTTGAGAAGAGAGGGTGGGTGGCCTGGCAGAGGAAGGGGTGCCCCTGGCTAGGGGGTCGCTGGGGCTACGGTGAGCTAGCGTCGGCTAATATGGAGAGGGGGACATTTAGCAAAAATAGTTAACCTAAGCTTGGATCTGAGGTCCTTGCAAAGCAGAATCCTCGTAAAAATAAGGGAGTTTGTTACGTGAGTTGGGGCCAGAAAAGTGAGTCCTTCTGGAACTTTCTGCTGTCAGGAGGGCTCTGAAGCGCTAAGGGTGGGTGTAGTTGCCCGCCCTCAGGGTGCCCTGGCGCACGGCGCACTCTTCCCGGTGGGCTCTGAATGCTCTCTGCCGATCGGCCTCCGTGGGGAAGGTGTCGAGATGGGGACCCACCTGTGGACAGAGGGGAGAGTGGTCAGCGGCGTGAGTGGCCTGGGGGCTCGTCCCGGGCGTTCCCCTCCCCTCTCCTCTCCCTTGTCCGCCCCCGCGTCCACTCAGAGTGATAATAAAAATGGCTTTGAGGGAGAAAGCAGCGAAGAGTGAGCACCATGAGTGTCCTGGCACCGAGCGGTGACGATCTGCGGGACAGAAGGTGGCCGGAGCGCGGCTCCCGGGTCCCAGCGCATCGGCCTTCTCCCTTCCGTGCAGCTCGTTGCCAGGGAGATGTGCGCCTAATGGATACCGCCTGACGACGACTGGAGTCGCTGGGCGGTGGGACCTGGTAGCCAGCGTCATCCTTCACATGCTGACTTCCCGCCGTGTAGACCCCCGAACAAGCCGCCTTCTCCGAGGGGACCTCCTGGGGCTGTCACAGTCCTTCACAGGAGGGTGATCTAAGTCCCCTCCTGCCGGTGGGCAGCCCCCCAGGCGTCAGGCCGACACGCAGCACCCCCAGAACCAGGGTTCAGAACCATCGTCACCTCTCCCTTCTCGGGGAGACATGCGAGGGATACAGATCCAAGGAGCGGACGCCTTTTCAATTAAAATTTTATACAATCAGCATTTCAGAGCCCTTCCTTCTCAGGAAAGCCTGTCTGCGGGGTCTGTCACCTCCAAGAATGAGAAAAGGCATTTCTCCTCTAGGACAGGCTAAGGGAGGCACCGGTGGAGAGGGCGGAGGCTCGCTTGTTTATTTACTCCTTTCTTCCCGCCGTCCTCCCTCCCTCCATTTAACTCACATTTACTGAGCACAACTCTGTGCCAGGCACTGGTGGTACAGCGATAATCAAGGCGGACCCCTCTCCCCTCACGAGGCCGTCGGTCTAGAGGGGCAGTGACATGGAGGATAAATGCGCAACGATTTCGTCACAGTGGGCAGAGCGGCAGGGCGGGGTCGTGCAGTGAGAACAGAGAGCATGAGTTCACCCCTCTCCCCACATCGAGGGGCCTCTCTAGGGAAGAGACACTTTGGGGGAGGCTTGAAGGCTGAGCAGGGGCTAAGGGGACAGCATGGTGCTGGCCCTGGGGCTCCCCCGGAGCCCAAGTTCACAAGGCGGCTGAGGCGGAGGGCTAGCAAGTGGATTCCCTGTGGGTCTGCTCTGCCGTCTTCAAGGCGAAGCAAGACTCGTGTCTCAGAATGGCCACAGCCTCTTGTCAAGCATCCGGGCTGGGGGCGGTCCCCCCTGGGGGAGTTGAACAGGCCCACAGGGCTGCTGGCAGCTTTCGGTGACAAAGGTAAGAGAAAGGAAGAATGGGAAGAGGGTAAAATATGAAAAGGAAGGAGGAGGAAGACAAGGAGGAACTTGTAGAAGAAGCCTCTGCGCTGCCCACTCCCCCGCCGTGCCCCGGATGCCGGTCCCAGCAGGGAGCACTTTCCCCCAGGGAAAGTCGTGACCCTTAGCCAGAGCCCGTGGCCCAACCGTGGCTTCCTGTGGCAGGGAACTGGGTAATGTCTCTCCTGAGGCCAAGTGCAGAGCTAACGTGCCGTCCTGGGTCCTTGAGACCTACACCTGCTGCTTTGCTCCGGGACACCTGAGCCTCCCTCCCCTGTCTCCGGTCCACGGTCTGGGCCACCGCTTAGGGTCAGCGAGACCCATACCTCAGGTCCCGACTTCAGATCCGGGGAGCCATGCTCATCATCAGGGGGAATCAGGCAGGTCGGGGTGCACAGGGGCCCAGCAGAACCCGACTTGACTGTTCACCAGAGAAAGTCTGCCCCACCGGTTACCGGTAGCAGAGAAACTGTTTTAGCATCCCCCGCCCCACGCGCAACCTCTAGGCACTAAGTTCTGGAACTTTTCTAGAATATTCTGCTGCAGCTGCCACTTATGCCGACGGGACAGGGGACTGCGGAAGCGCGTTAGAAACTCGTGAAAACCAACCGATGACAAGTAGATTTAGTTAGTTTATTCGGGACATAAAACCGCAGTCTTTGTCTCGGGGGGAGGTAGACCTTTTGAGACTCTGCCACGACTCTCTCCTCTGGAAGAATAAAACACAAGTCCTAACGTATGAAACAGCGCGCGCCCCTCCGCGGAGCCTCCCCCGCCGCCTCGGCAGCGGTCCGGGGGGCCAGCCCTGCTCGGCCTTCGGTTTCGGATTTGCTGGGTGACTCGGCGAAGGGCCCTCATCACAGCCTGAGCCCACCTGGGCCCAGAGCTCAGGACTTAGTGCTCACTCGATCGATCAAACCGTGATCTTGTTCCCTGTTCAATCGATCAAACCGTGATCTTGTTCACTCGATCGATCAAACCGTGATCTTGTTCCCTGTTCAATCTCCAGCTTCAGAAAAACTCCCGAGTGGCCTCGCGGAAGTTATGGAAAAAAAATAGCCAGAAAACAGAGGCTTCCAAGGTGCACCTTCGCATCCCCTCTGGCAAGGGGTGGCTTGCTTTTTACACTGTGACATGATTTGCCTGACATGGGAGGTCCCCAGAAGCCAGCTAGGGAGGTTTGGGAAGGCTGGCATGCCGGGTCTCGGGGGGCCCCGTGGGCACCCCGCCTGAGCGCTACGCCCAGCCGCCTGGGACTCCAGGTCTCCACAGTCTTCTGTGGCTTTCAGAGTGGCCATCGTTATGTCCCTGGTGGCTAGTCACCAATGGCTCTTCACAGGGGAGTGTAGCTCTGCGTCCACATCTCTGTCCTATCCACACACCCTGGCCCTTGTCCTGGGCTGAAGGGTGACCCCCGAAAGAGATGGTCATGTCTTAACCCCCAGAGCTGCGACTGTGACCTTGTTTGGGAAAAAGGGCTTTAAAGACGTAATTAAGGATCTCGAGATGAGAACAGCCTGGGTCATTCAGAGGGCATCCTGACAAACATCCTTACGAGAGACAAGCATCCGTATCAAAGACTAAAGACACAGCACAGAGGGGAAGGTCGTGTGAGGTGAAGCCATGAGTTGGAGTCATGTGGCCACAGCCCAGGAGCACCAGGCGCACCAGGAGCTGGAAGAGGCAAGGCGACGGTGGGTGCTGTTGACAGTGGGTGGTGGGTGGTGTTGACGGCAGGTGCTGTTGACGGCGGGTGGTGGGTGCTATTGATGGTGGGTGGTGAGTGCTGTTGATGTTGGGTGGTGGGTGCTGTTGATGGCGGTTGGTGGGTGCTGTTGACAGTGGGTGGTGTTGATGGCGGGTGGTGGCTGTTGGTGATTTGGTGCTGATGGACTCCCCTAAAAGCTGACTCAAGCAAAAGCTTACTCCCCTCCCCCAAGTGGGACAGGTCTTTAGAAGAAGGGAAGTTGGCCCTATTCTGTACCCACAGAACCCCGAATCCCCAAGCAGAGCACAGGAGTTCACAGAGCGGGGACTT
>NW_006441061.1:7083493-7087819 GCF_000325575.1 Pteropus alecto | reverse complement strand
TGCCGAGAAGCAGGGTGCCCTTCGGCAAAATCTGTCCTGGAGGCCCATGACTGGAATCTTCCACAGCGAAGTCACGGTACTGGATGCCGTTTGCCGGATGCCGTGCCTTTATTTCACACGAGTCCCAGAACATCCAGACGTCGTCTCCATTTTACAGACGGGGAAATGGAGGCCCAGAGAGTTTGGGTCACTTGCCTCGGTCGCACAGATTACACCCAGAGCCGTGGGACCCGAGGCCCAGACCGTCAAGGCTAAACTGTGCCGTCTCATAATACGTGCTTATGAAACAAGCCGACTGGAAGTCGCTGCCAGGAGCGTAGTGGCTTCCATCCCACACGCTCGCTCATTCTCCCCTCCGAAAATAGCAGCTCAGCCGGAGACGAGGAGCCTAATTACAAGTCAGGCCTCAAGCTGTGTGTGGTCACGACCCTGTGGACCCCCCGAGTCAAAGGATGAGCTGTGGAGCAAGGAATTCCTTCGGAGCTGCTTCTAAATTAAGCCATCTGCAGTCTGTCTCTGCCTGGAGCTAAGAAATTGTAACGGCTTTGGCAGGAGACAGCTTCGCTGAATGGAGCTGAGTCGCTCTAAGGTCAGTGCAGGTAAATAAGAGGCAAGCGCCAGGGCCGCGGGCAGGCCTGGGAGCAGGGCGGGGGCCTCCGCCTGGGCTGGCCAAAGCGCCGGTCCTGTTTGAATGGGGAGAATCCAAACAGCACGGCCCAAATGAGGACCGACCGGCGCCTGCACCACTGGGGCACTTCTTACCGGCAAGCGAGAAGGGCCGAGGCACTTGCCCACAGAGACCTGCGAGTTGGCACGGGAGGTGGCTGCTAACCACACTCTGCGTGTCATCGTTCCATGACGATTTAATAAGACTGTGGCCTGGGGACCTAACTCCATCTGGGGGCAAGGGGTCTTTCTAGAGACAGTGAGGTTGCTAGCCAGGGGAAGAGGGAGGGAAAAGTGTCCTCGATGGCGGGGACCGGCCAAAGCCCTGAGAGGGGAACAGTTGGGGCAAATTAGAGTAGACGCGAGCAAAGCATGTGGCTGAGGGACACGGAGGTGTGGCCGGGGGGTAAGCAGTGTCGGTTCTCATAAGAGACTTACAGCCAACCCAGCTCCAGGAATCATAATGTCTCCCCCCAACCCCGGGAACCGGGTACTGGACTGGGGTTGGGGGACACCTGCCAGCCCGCTGACCCCGCCCCCCGTTCTGTGGGCGAGAAGCAATTCTCTCAGGGTCTCGGGGAGTCTTGGGCAGATCCGAGACCAGCAGCCAGCTCACTGTGGCTTTTGTCCAGCCCCTGCCCACTTGTGGTCCCCACTCTGGCCCTGGGGCCCGGATCCTTGGATTCCGTGTCCCAGTTGATTTGACGGCTTCTGCGCTTTTTTGATCCACTTTCGTCTGATCATTACCCTCACCTGTGCCTTTGACATTTTGTGAGTCTTGCTCTTGACTCCATTTTTCTTTCCTTGCGATCGTTCCTTCCTTTTGTGGCATCTAGAGTTGTCTGCTTAGCTAATTGCCTTTTAATCTTCTTTTTTCCCAATATTAACATTTACGTAACAAGGCGTTCACAACTATGTTGCCCTGTAAGTTTTCTTTTATCTCGTTTCGAGTGTGTTTATTTTTGTTCAGTTCTCTTTTCATCTAATTTCTATCGAATTTCTGTTCGGATCTCTTCTTTGGTCCTTAAGTTCGTTATGAATAGGCTTTGAAATTTCCAGGCGATTTTGTTACATTTATGACCGACTTCTCATTTAATTTCTTTGGTGCCCGAGTAATCTGGGCGGATCAGATGCTTTCGTTAATATTTGATTTTTTTGTTGTTGTTTTTTAGGCTTGTTTAGAAAAGTCTGATCGACTTTCAACAGAAAAGTCCTCTGTGGAATGAACCGGCAGCGTTATAGAGAAGGCGGCCACGTGACCTGGGTTAGGGGGTGAGACGTGGCCATTGGCCTTTCGTTCGTGTGTTCACTGTCCCACTTCATGAATATTTATCGAGTGCCACTCTGTGCCAGGTGCTAGATACAGGGAGAACTCAGAAAGCCTCTGCTGTCACCGCGCCAGGAAACGAGTGATAAAAACGCAAATTACATAACTAATTATTCCATGAGAGTCTGGCTAAGTATTAAAAGAAGTGCCGGCTTCTGTAAGAGCTTCTGATACCGAGAATGACTCCTGTTTGGGGGCCACAGGAGGCTGCCTGAGGAATTAACGTACGAGCAGAGACTCAAAAGATAAAGCAGAGGTGGGGTGGTGGTGACTGTGGCCTCGGGGTCCCCCCGGCAATAGAAAACCGGGCAGTTTGAGGAGGGGAGGGCTGCGGGCTGACGAGCACAGGAGAAGACGCCCGGCCTAACGGTGCTGCTCAGGAGACAGAGCACTAAGGCGAGAAAACGGCATTTCACGCCCGTCAGGCTGGTCGCGTGGCTTCTAAGTCTGGCATCCGGAACGGGAACCGCATGAAGTGGTACAAGCACTTTGTGGGGCGGGAGGTTGCCATCAAGCAGAAAGGCGGACACGTGCGCGGCCTGTGCACCGACCAGTCCTTGTTGAGACGTGTGCCCTGGAGAAACTTTCGGGAATATCCGCAGGATCCGCGTCCCGGAAACCGCGGCGTGCCCGTCAGCGGAGACCGGACCGACCGAAGGTGGTAAATCGCACGTCAGACGCCCCGCGTCAGTTACGGTGAGCGCCGACCACTGGCCACCGCGGCTGCGTAAATTTCAAGTAACTGAAATTAAATCAAATGAAAAATTTCGCGCTGACCGCATTCCGAATGCCCGAGAACCCCACATGGCCAGCGGCTACTGCGCGGGACGGGGCGGACGGGGGGACGTGCTCTCCCTCACATGTCCTGCTGGACGGCGCTGCTCGCGGTCCGTGCGATGCGACACGTGGCACCGAGAAAGGCGTCATTTACAGAGGGGGCCCGAGGACGAAGCTGTTTATCGGGAACGTGGGGGTCCTGTGCAACGTTGCCCCGCGTCCAAGCTCGCATGGACTAGGACTGGATGGAAGGACGGGCGGGCGGGAGGACAGAGCCCGGAGCTTGTGCCGGCATCGCCCCTGGGCGGGCGGGGCCCGAGACTGGGACGGCAGTGGAGAGGCCTTCAGTTTCTGGTTTATCTAGAAGGGATTCTGGCCTTTCTGTTTTGGAAAGATGAGAAACTGGGGGGGAGCAGATCCCAAACTGCATTTTGGAGAAGTGACCCCGGGCGGGGGTGGGGTGTGCAGGAAGTCCGCCCACCACACACAGTTTAGGGAGAGTTACTCTGTGAGAGGTTTGTGTGTGAGTCTATTTGAACCACAAATTCTACATCAGAGTCTATTTGAACCACAAATTCTACGTCAGAGGACGTTTCACAGACAGCGGCGAGTGACTCCGGCTCATGCTGACGTCCCCAGTGGTTCCTCCTTGTCAGGCTCCCCCTGCTTCGGGGGGCGTGAGTTCATCTCAGTGCCTGAGAAGCATCCAAGACCCGGGAGGGTGAGAGGCTGGCTGTTGCCGTTTGCCCGGTGGCCGTGGCCTTGGGCTGGGAGGAACAGCGCTGGTCCCCATGCTGGAGTGAGCAGCATTCTGCCGCTCCCTCTTTCCTATCTCCGTGCTGTGTTCTTCCCACGGTGAGGGGTGTCAGCGCGGCAGCCTCGGCACCGGGCCCTGCACGTCGCGAGTGCCGTTCCCCGTGTCGGGCCTTGCTATGGTTTGGAGAGCCACACCCAGACGCGCGGTGTATGTGTGTGCACGTGTGTGCACGCGCACGCGCACATGTGCGCACGTGTATTTGTGTGTGCACGCGCATGCTTGCACACATGCACATGTGCACATGTGTGCATGTGTGTTTGTGCGTGCATGTGCGTGCATATGTGCACATGTGTTTGTGTGTGCATGTGTGTGCATGTGCGTGCTCACACATGCGTGTGTGCACGCACACACATGGGTGTGTGCGCGTGTGCATGTGTGTTTGTGCATGCATGTGTGCGCGCATGTGTGCATGTGTATCCGTGCATGCACACATGTGTGCATGTGTTCGTGTGTGCGTGTGTGCGCACACAAGTGTGCATGTGTGTTTGTGTGTACACGCATGGGCGTGTGCGCATGTGTGCATGTGTGTTTGTGCGTGTGCGCACATAAATTATTGTAAGAGGTTGTGGCATTAAAGGAGGTGGTAGAAGCAAATTTTTATTTTAAAAAGTTTGTTTAAACCACCGTGCAGAGACGCCTGGAGAGGTTGAAAACGACACAGAACTTTCAGAAGCGATTGCGACAGCATCGCGGAAGGGCCTTTAAATGAACGCAGTGACGGGGGTGTCAGAGGGCGGCC
>NW_006441061.1:7072362-7083325 GCF_000325575.1 Pteropus alecto | reverse complement strand
TAATAAATAACCCGCCAAAAAATTAAAAAAAAAAAAAAATGACAGCTGTAGAGATTTAGTTTAGTTTTTTTTTTTTTTTCCCCTAAGTGACAACTGCTCAGGTGACTGGGAGAGAGATTTTGCTTTAAAAGATTGAGAGGCTGTCTCTTCTAATGAGAGTTACTTGGAGATTATGGATCAGTCCCAGGTCAGTAATTTCTGTCAAGTCGGGGGCAGCTGGAGGTCAGAGGCCCCGGCAGGACACGAATCCACACGAGACGTGACGTCATTGGCAAGCGGGCTGGGTCCTAAGCTCTGATGTAGCAGGTTCCTAGTCGGCGTAATTAATGAGGGCGACAGTCTCTCCCGAGACATCTGGTCCCCTACGTTGTTATGCTGCTACCGGCTCTCATTTCTCTACGGCCCAAAAATAGATGAACAAGGACACAGGGCCTGACCTCCCTGCTGACACACGCGGCGTTTTCAAAGACACGTCCAGGCTCGGCTTAGGAAACAAGCTTCCTGCCTCCTCGCAAGGTCTCACGTGAGACTCTGGGGAACTATGCCGGGGGACGCGGGGAGAGCGACAGCCCCTGGGGGTGAGGGGGGACCATCCGTGCCCGACGAGGGAGGGGACCGGAGCTCAGGACGGCTAGGACACTGGCCCGAGGAGACCCAGCTGGACCTGTGGCCCAGGTCTGTGCTCCCCTGACTAGTAGGTCCCTTGAGACTTGCTACGGCAGAAGGACAGACAGTCCCACACGCCCTGGAAGTGAGAATGGGGCTGCTGTTTCCAGAAGCCACATGAGCATCTCTCCATCACTCCCAGGGAGGAGCGCAGTCACGATCAGAATCGAGCAGTGACTCTGTTGGCCAGACGACGGGAGGTAGCTAGCAGGGTGACACCGAGGTGTGGCGTTTGTCTGAACTTCCTGAAACCCCGCCTGTGCGTTTTCAGCTTCTAAGTTTAATAGGCTTCAGGTAAGTAAGAGTCACAGTAGATAATTGGGGGCAGCTGAGGACGCACCAGACCCTCCCTTGCCACCTGAGGCCACTTCGTGATGTCCAGGTATCTACCCTGTTCCAGGCTCCAAAGACAGAATCTGGGTGACGAGCACTCATCTGACTCAAGTGAACTATTATTTTTTCAAGCGGCCTGAACCTTTTTTAAAAGCGGCTTTAAATGAGATATGATTCATAAAATGTACTCATTTAAAGTATACCAATCAATGATTTTTAGTATATTCATAGGGTTGTGCAACCACCACCAAAATCTATGTTTAGGATGTTTTCGTCACCCCAAAAAGAACCCCCGTGTCCACGTGCAGTTACTCCCCATCTTCCTTCCCCAAGGCCCTGGCCACTTAGGTACTTCCTGTCTCTAAGGATTTGCCTATTTCGGACACTTCATACACGTGGAATCATACAGTGCATGGTCTTTTGAGACCGGCTTCTTTCACTCGACACGATGTTCTCAAGGTTTGTCCACATTGTGGTGCGTATCAGCAATTAATTCCTTGTTATTGGTGAATAATACGCTGTTGTGCAGATTGTTGTGTTTTCTT
The DNA here is from genome assembly GCF_000325575.1 of Pteropus alecto. NCBI lineage: Eukaryota > Metazoa > Chordata > Mammalia > Chiroptera > Pteropodidae > Pteropus > Pteropus alecto. The sequence goes on along the minus strand of NW_006441061.1, from coordinate 7,081,781 downwards.
TATCCACTCATCAGGCGATGGACATTTGGGTTGTTGCCATTCGGGGGCCTTTTATGAATGATGTTACGAGGAGCTTATTCCTGTACACGGTTTTGTGTGGATGTTTGCTTTCCACTCCTCTTGGGCGTGGAATTGCCAGGTCACTTGGGAACTCAATGTTTAGCCTTTCGGGGACCTGCGACGGTGTTTTCCAAAGGGGCTGCTCCGTTTTTTATCCTCACCAGCAACTTAGGAGGGTTCCAGTCCCTCCACGGCCTTGCAAACACTTGTCGTTCTCAGTCTTTCTGATATGGCCGTCCCCGTGGGGGCGAAGTGGTATCTCGCAGTGGTTTTGATTCTCGTTTGCCTGATCGCTAGTGATGTGGAACATCGTTTATGAGCTTATCGGCGATCTGTGTATCTCTTCTGGAGAAATGTCTACTCATCCTCTTTGCCCATTGTAAAATGGGGTCATTTATCTTTTCATTACTGGGTTGTAAGAGTAATATTTACAGCCGTAAACAGTCCTTTATCAGCCATATGATCTGCAATTTTTTTTTTCTGTTTTGTGGGTTATCTTCTTACTTTCTGGAGAATATCATTCGCACCAAAGTTTTTAATTCCGATGAAGTTCAGTTTATCTAGTTCCCTTTAGTGGGCGATGTTTTATTTCTTTTGATATAAAAATCATCTTACTGTGGCATAAAAAGGGCCAGGAATTTTAGGATTCTTAGCGATTTATGTAAGTAGTCGCTCTAAGTCAGGGGTGGCGAGTGGGCTTTATTTCACGTCAGCTCTAACAGACCCATGGTGGCTGGTACCGTGTTCTGTTCAGAATATTCTCAGGCCAAGCCCAGGCTCATGAAGAAGTGTGCGGTGATCGATTAGCAAGGTCTGCCATGGGCTCGGGAGGGAGACGGGGCTGTGATTTTGCTCTGAGATCCAGAGTCTCCTGTGTGACAAGAATGAAGACAGACGAAGCCCCCACGAGAAGACACCCACGTGCCCATCCGCCCCCCACTCTCTGTCCCTCATCAGGCCACGTCGGCTGGGCTGGCCAGTGGGTGGGGAGAGAGCCAGGGGAGAACATGGAGATGGGAAGCGATGAGGCCAGCAGGAGGCTGGCCAGGGAGCCGGCGTGGAGTCCCTGGAGTCTTGTTATTTACAGAGCAGCCCCAATTTGGCATGGGTGCAGGGACCGGCGAAGGACTCACAAATGTTCCCGCGGTCGCCTGGGGGGAGAGTAATATGTGCCACTGCTTTTTAAGTGGTTCTGCTTTTTAAAACCATTAAATCCTCACGTGGGATGCGGAGCAGAAGCTTGCCGGCGAGGGCTTTAAACGGGACCTGTGAGAGAAGAGGGGTCCCTCCTGATGAGAGTGGCCCCAAAACCGCCCCCAGCGTCGGGTCTGGCTCAGGCCGTCCCTCTGCTCGGCGAGTCGGCGGGTGGGTTTTCTCTAGAGCCTCTGCCGGAGCATCATCCAGGAGGCCTGGAAGCCATCGAAACATCATCCATCATCTTCTCTTTGGCTTCTCTTTGAAACACCTCAGCCCGAGACGAATGTCACACTGGAGGCTGTCGTGCAGCGAGGGGAGAGAGAGAGAGAGAGACCCCTTTCGGTTTTGTCTGCCGGTCGCCAGCTCGGAGCCCCCCACCCAACACGCACACGCACACACACACACACGCACACACATACGCACACGCACACGCACCCCAGGATGCAAATGATAACTGCCGAGCCATCACTTGTGAAGCTTGACAGAAAATAATGAGAAACACTAAATCTTTTATAAGGTCAACACTCGCCTTAGCCGAGCAGCTGTCAAACAAGAAAAGAATTTAGCGCCCAAGCCGCGAAACTTCCATCGGCTCATTAAGCCCAACAGGGCCCGGGCCTGGCGGGGCGGAGGAGGCACGGGCGCTCCGTTTTGTGTCAGTAATTTGCGGTGGAGGAGGCAAGAAGAAGCAGCCAGCGCCAAAGGGGCCTGGGGGGGCGGCTGGGGAATCGTTAGCGTGCCAGGAGCGGCCGCAGCTCCTAATTGGAAGCGTTGGGCATTATCAACGGAGGATTTGCCTCAGTTCCCTGACAGCTACTGGGCCCAAAATGATCGCCCACTTGTCAGTGTAAAAGACCATTAAAAACAAACCATTTTGATTTAATTGGAGGCAGTGCACTGTGGGGCCAGGTGAGGAGGCTCGTCAGCCCCCACCCCCCGCTCGCCCAAGCTGCCGCCTTTCCCCGTCCCTGGTGGGGCCGGGGGTGGGCGAGTGTCCGCATTTCCCAGATTTTTTTTTGCTTTTCCAGAACTGTCTGAAAAGGACTGAGTGGGAGACGGGACGGGACTTCACAGCGGCGGCGAGGGCTGTTTTCAACGGGGTTGTCAACAAACCCTTGACGAGCGGAGCTGCCGGGGACGGAGGGCCCCCCCTTTTCTTAGCAGAGCCCAGATGATGGGTCTGCCTGGCGCTATTCTGGGAGGTGGCCGTGAGGCGTCCGGCTGCAAAGGGCACTTAGCCGGCCCACCCCACTTAGGGCTAAAGGGATAGAGATGGTCACGGTAGACGAATCGCCAGTGGACAGTGGGGCTTTTTCTTTGAAGCTCAAGTGAGGGCTAAGGAGGAGGAGATGCGGTGAAGGAGATCTGTTGATGAGATGCCTGTGAATGGGGCAGCCCCCAGCGACGCGGGCTGGCACCTCGGCCATGCTCCCCCCGTGGAGGCCATGGTGCTGATGACGCCATTGTCTCAGTAAGAAGAGCCCACTTGCGATAAATATTAACCGAAGCTCCCGGTGGGTTCCCTCCCCGGGGCGGGGGCCTCCAAGCACGTGGAGCATCTCATCCGTGTGTAGCTTTTGAATCGGAACGTAGACTCCCCGATGCCAGGGGCTCTACGTTTTGCATGTTGATTCTCGGTATCGTGATTGCTGTGGGTACTTGATAAATATTAATCGGCGCTTGCCAGCTCTCAGAGAGGTCTATATATCTGTATATTAATCTCACTCCTGTCCCACAAGCGGTGATCTCATTTGCTGCCTACTGCTTCTTCGACAAGACAACACACGCAGGAGAACACGCGGCCGGAGGGGTGTCTTCGGGAGAGCAAGGGGAGGCGCACCGGCCGAGACCCCTTCGGAAACCTCCATTGTTCATGTTGATGAAGGATCAGGCTGGGAGGAGGAGACACCAGAGCCCTGGCGAGCATCAGATTCCAGAGCTCCAAATTTTGCTGCCGAATTTACACAATAGGAGCTCCTTAATTACTTTCTCTGGAAATTTACCTGACAGTGCCTTCTCAGGTAGCACAAGGTGGTTATCCGGGCGCACGGCTCCTCGGTTGACAGAGTCTTTGATTTTGAGCTTGGTTGCAAATTAAGCCCTTTGCTGCACCATCCATACGGTGCCCGCCGGTGCCTTATCGCTTATTCATACAGGCTGTCGAACAGCTCCCGTGCTCCTGCCGGGGAAGCCGGGGACACACTCCGGGCTTGGGCGTCCACGGCCCGATGGGGTGGGACGCCCGTGGTCAGGTGTCGTGCTGCCTTCGCCCCTTTCCTCTTATTGCAATAACGAGCAGGAAGAATTTTTTCAGGTGTTTTTGAAGGAGAAACGGAACCTTCCTGTGGTTTCTGACAAGGCTAACCCTGTCAAGTCACAAATAGGAATATTAGAGATAAGTGTCCTCGGCTAGACAGCAAGGCTGTTGATGCCATGTTCTGGGCACGGTTCTGGGAAAATGTCAACAGACAGGAGGCTTTCAAAGGTCTTGGGGTGACTCGCCTGTTAGGGGTGCCCTGCAAGCACTCCATAAATCTTAGCTGGATGGCTGGGTAGACAAACGGATGGATGGATGGATGGATGGATAGATGAATAGATGGATGAATGGACAGATGGGTGGCAAATGGACAGATGGACAGATGGATGGACAATGGATAGATGGACAGATGGATGGATGGGTTAGGAGCCTGGGATATAACAACAGAGTCCTTAGAAATGCATCTGAGATTCAAGCATCGTGATAAAAGACCCTCTCCATCTACTTTGATCAGCTTAACCTCTGAGTAGAGGAGGTTTTTATTTTCTTTGATGTTTGTCACTTTTTGCCTTACAAGTGATCTAAATGGGGCCGAATGAAGTACGTACGACGTGAGCGAAGGTCGTCGAGGTCGCACGAAGCAGAGACTTCCCGAGGGAAATGCAGAGTCGTGCCACCCTCCCTGCGGGGTCGCTGCCCAGCCTGAGGCTCGGTGACCGGCACACAGAGTAAGCATTTGAGACGTGGTGGCTGCTGCTGCCGTGAGCACCGTCCACGTCGGGCGGCACCGTCTTCCCGAAACGTTTTCCCTGCCCCCGAGCAGGGAATGTGCGCCGACTCCTGTATTAAATGATGCAAGTGACGCCCAGGGACATCGTCCACCTCAATCCTGTTCAAAAATCTGTAGAGAGGCAGTTCGAGTTGACAAATTGTCTATGACTGTGAATAAAGGTAGAGTCGGAGGTCATGGCATCTGGGCGGCCCACACGGGTCCCGCCTTTCGGTATTCAGAACTCTGCTTCGAGGAACAATCCAGAACCTAGGCCTCCATGAGGAAACGGTGTTGGACTTTGGATGTTTGCAGGGCTGTCACTTATGGGGTGGGGGAGAGGCAGGGGGTTCCATGGGGCTCCAGGGGAGAAACACAACCGGGGAGGTGAGAGGAGGCAGATTTCGACTAAACTTGAGGCGGAGGTTGCTACGGACTGAAATGTGTCCCCCTGAAATTCAGTGGGAGGTGGGGCCTCTAGGAGTAATTAGCTTTAGGTGGGGCCCTGTGATGGGGTTAGTGTCCCCATAAGAAGAAACGCCAGAGAGCTTGCTCACGCTTTCTCTCTCTCTCTCTCTCTCTCTCTCTCTCTCTGCACCCCCTCTCTTGGACACAACAAGAAGGTGGCCATTCTCTCTCTCTCTCCCTCTCTCTCTCTCTCTCTCTGCACCCCCGCTCTTGGACACAACAAGAAGGTGGCCACCTGCAAGCTGGGAAGAGGGGCCTCACCAGAGCCCGATCATGCCAACACCCTGATCTTGGACTTCCAGCCTCCAGAACTATGGTATTTTGTATTAGCAGTCTGAGCAGATTAAGACAGAAGTTCAAGTCCTTGGGGCTGCTAAACAGATGACAGCCCGTCTTCAACAGATCTGCTTCCTTTTGAAGGCCCCAACGTGCTTCATATCAAACATGAAAGTGTACCCACCTGCCCCAGAAAGTATATGCGTTACCTATAACTGTGTAAGAGGGGTTGACATTGACCCGGGGAGCTGGGGGAGCCGCTTGCTGATGATGCAGGTTTGGCAGCTACCCCAGACAGGTCCTGGGTGGGGCCCTGGCATCTGCATTTTAAACCCCTCCTCAGGGGACCCCAGGCACAGCCAAGTCTGAGAGCAGAAGCCAAGGGCCTGGTCAACCCAGAGATGCTATTGCGCTATGACCGTCCCCTGGCCAGGCCATGGCAAGCACTTTCCCTGCACAGTGGCACTTGATCCTCTCTTATTGTCCCCAGATGCAGACACAGAGGCAGGCTGGGACTTGGAGCCGGCCGTGTGGCTGCGCGGCCCACGGTCTCAGACCTCTGTCTGCTCCGTCTCTGCCCCACGCCTCCTGATACGGAAGCTGGAAGCCCCATCCATGGCCTCGTTCCTCTTTAGCCTTGGGGCCAAACGGCAATTCAGAAGATGCTCAGGGGTTTTATCGAGGTCTGAAGGCTTTCGGGGCAGTGGGAAGTTTTTTTGTTTATTGCAGGGACTTAAATCAGCCAGAGCAGGGCTGGCCACGGCCCTCTGGACACCTATAAAACCCCGAGTTCCAGCCTGCCCTCCGCTTCCTGCCCAGGTCCCGCATTTAGCCCCTGACCTCGGTGGCAGGTCCTCAGTGTTTATCGGCCATTCCAGGGCCCAAGGCCTGAAGGCAGCTGGTCAGAGGGTCCCTCGGCTCTGCCACGTGTTAACTATGAACCTGGGGCACGTGACGTGAAGCCTCCACGCTTCCTCATCCCTGAGACACGTGACTTTTCTCTCCACGTCGGGCCATTCAGCGTACTGACACGAAGCGCGGTGGTTCATCAAAGCGCCCAGCCTGGCACGGAAGACGGACGCAGCTCCGAAGGCGAGGGGTCGGGGTCGTGAGCGTGGCCGCCAGCGTCTCAGGAGAGCCGCTTAGATGTCCTCCTCTCTGTACTTCTAGCCAGTGGACTTTGGCCCAGCTACTCACTTTTCTGTTTGTTTGTTTGCACTGGTCTGAGGCATGATTTCCCAGGATTCCTTTGAGGCAGGGACGAGAAGAGGCCAGGAAAAGACCCTCCCTCGCCTTGCTCTCCCCCAGCGTCTGTTCTCCAATGTCTTTGCGTCTTTGAGGGGAAAGAGAGAGGCTGTGCTTTCTGCCTGCGGCTTTTAGGTGTAAAGGTACCAGCCTCTGGATTCACCTCGCCTGCACTTTGGACCAACCTCAGTCTGAACGAACCTTGAGTTTATCCAAGGAAATCATCGGACGCCCTTTATCTGCCAGAATCTGCTGCTGGCCACGTGCTAGGCAGCTTTGGAGCCCGTCTCGCCGGTGGTATGGGTGCCTGGTGACAGAGGCTGACGAGCAGGGACACGTGGAAATAAGGGGTTCGTGGGTGACCCCGAGGAAGTTATCCCAGAGGTGGCAGACATTAGCCCGAACTCCTCCTGAAGCCTGGGAGAGCCTCTTCAGATCACTGAGGATTTATTCTCTTGGGGATGAGTTGAAGGAAGAAATTGGGGACCCCCCCAGTCCCATCGACACCCAGAACTCAACATGAGATCGTCACTATCTCTGGAGATTAGAAATATACACCTAATGCCGAAACAAGCTATTTTCTGGTTAATGTTCAGCATAGAATTTGAAGTATGTCTGCGCCCAGTGGGGGAGAAGAGCTTTCTGGACCAGACTGAAAATTCCCAAGTGCTGGAAGGATTAGGGGGGCAGCCAGGCTGGGGGTCCCCAGGATGCGGGGCTGGTCCTGTTAGAAGTGCCCGCTCCGAGGCCCGCCTTTCCGAGCCGCGCGGCCCAGACGCCTGCCCTCCCGTTCGGTGACCCGGGTGTCCTCCGGGCTGTGGAGACTTGTCGAGCTGCTCCAGGAGCTGTGCCACTAGCCTCTGTCCCCAGAGCTTCAACTCTGGCTATTTACGACTCGCCGTATATTTGAGCAGCAATGTCACCTCGTGAGCAGGTGCCTAAAAACTCTATACCTCCACGGCGCCGGATCGCGTAAACCCGATGAAGCCTCTGCTGTTATCCCTTGCCTGAGTCAGCTCCTCTGCGTTCGGCTCTGGTGTATAATGGGGCGATCTGTATTTAGGGAACAACGTCAGCTGCGTCGGGACCTCTGAATCACTCTTCCCGGTACCTCGCTTCCGCGTGTGACACGTTTCACTCCTCGCTCAGTGCCCTACTCGGTGACAAGGATATTCTTATTCTGAGGCCACAGAGTGACAGGATTCTTAAAATACGCTGCTGGTGCGGGGGCCTCGGGAAGAGGCGGGGGGTCTGCAGGCTGCCCTTCCTGTGTCTGCAAGGACTGAGTTTGGGGCGGGACACCCCTAGGCAAGAAGGGCCCATCTTTACTCCGACACACCTGGGCAAGAAGGGCCCATCTTTACTCTGACACACCTGGGCAAGAAGGGCCCATCTTTACTCCGGCGGCTGCAGGGTGGACAGGCTGAGGGCCGCCCCGGGGCTTAGCAGGGCTGCGTTTCCAGCCAGCTGTGATTTGTGAGGGAGCTTAAAGGCGGGAAACCAAATCCTTTCCTTAGATTTGGCAGCTTTCACTAATCAGCGGCATCTCTGGGTGTCACCGCATGGCTGACTGCTGATTTTTTCCCGGCGCCTCCTGTTCTATTAGGTAGCCAGGGGCCCAGGAGGCCCGAGGCAGGGCTGGTCTTCCACAGAGAGAGGAGTTCGGCCCCAGCGTTCGGAGCGCAGGAGCTTGTAATTCAAACTGTTAAGCTTAATAGCTGGGGCCATTATTCTAAAGCAACGGGGCTGAAACCAAAAGACAAACAGAACTAAAGTCGACTCGTTCATACTTTAGCGACCGAGTGACTATCTGATGTCGGGGGGGATCGGCCCTCTGCTGGGGGAGGTGGCGTGGTTGGGTGGTTGTGGACACCCCGAGATGCTTGGGCAACGCTCCCCCAAAATGGATGTCGGACCTCCAATTATAACACGGACTCGGCCACGGGGATCTGCACTCGGCACTTCGGCCGCCTTCACTGCGGGGGCAGGACGCTGGCCTCCAACCTCCACGCCTGACGGAGACCGAATATGAGAGGGGCCGGGCTTGGTCAGCGGCATGGAGCGCGTGGGGAGCCATCGGGAGGAACTGGCAGGGGAAGAGGTGCGCTGAGCACTGGGATGAGCGCCCGGGGAGGGGTGTGCAGTCCCCGTCCATTAAAAACATTAAAAATAATGATAATAAAACGGCTACAGGTACTCGCTGTAAAAATACCAACGTGCAGAAAAGAAGATAAAACTCAGCCTCTGCCTCGCCCCGGAGATCACCCCAGCTGCTGCCTCTCGGGGAGCCCCTCCTCCTGGACGTCCGTCCTTGCGCACACACGCCTGTGACGATGTGCGTCTGCAGCTACCCAAACGGGGTCACGTGGCACGGGTTCTTCCCCCTCCCCGCCGATAACATGCGAATAAAGTGCCAGTAAGTACCCGCTACGGCCATCATCGTCAGCGGCTGTGTGACATTTCACAGTATTATGTGCGAGCTCTGTAATGCCAGGTATTTAAGCCGTCACGTGACTGGCGGCATCCGCCCTGTCACCGCTGCCGTGACTATTTGCCCTTGGTCTCTGGGCCGTTACCACGGGCAGTTTTTTGTAAAGAAGGAGAAACCATCTATTTTTCTTGGCTTAAGATTAGGAGGCCGTCGGTTCCGACTGGGTCCCTTTTGAGAGCAGAAGGCAGTGCCATTCAAAATCCCGCCTCCCGACAGCCTGACGGGACGGAGGAGCCTGTCCTGGGCAAGCGGGGAGTCTGGCCCGCCTGGGATGAGCCCTCAGAGGATGCTGCGAAGCCACCTGAAGGGCGGGCCGGCCCCGGCCAGGCCGCTGCGAATGACGTAATTGTCACGGCACTCGTCCTCACCCCCCACCAAAGTCGCCGTCTCCCCTCCTCCCCACCATTTCAGGCTGCAGACACTGGACGCCCTGATGTTCGGGAATGAAGCTTCTCCAAACTTCCCCATGCGGCCGTCCACCCGTGCAGCTACCTGCCTGCCCAGCTGTCCGTCCGTCCACCCCGCTTCTCGCCAGGCGCCAGCAGCCCCGAGGCGGCACGTCGCTGGCGTTGAGAACGGGGTGTGCGGAGGTGCGCCGCGGCCAGGCCGTGAGTGAGTGAAGGCGTGAGCGAGTGAGCAGTGAGCACCGGGATCAC
>NW_006441061.1:7018861-7072258 GCF_000325575.1 Pteropus alecto | reverse complement strand
CACGGCCGCTGCTCGCTCCTGGACCTTAGTGGGGGCCGGGCGCCGGGCACGTGTGCGTGCACCGCGCGGACCCCTCCCGGCAGCCCTGCCAGGCGGCGTCGTTAGCCGGGTTTATGGAAGACGAAATGGGGTCTTGGACAGCTGAAGCCGCCTGACGGGTAAAAAGTGGCAGGGTCGCCATGCGACCTCGAGTCACGCGCACACAGACCTCCCATGCTGCTTTGCTCTTCCCTCCCCGCTGGCCGCTCGCTCTGCCCCAGACACCCCAGCACATCTTGTGAAGGGCATGTGAGCCCCAGGCCACGGGGGTGCAGAGGGTGCCGTTCGGGGATGGGAGGTGATGAGTTTATGTCCTGTCCCCTAAATGGGACTCTGAGCTGTTCCTTAACAGTTCACTCTGGGTTTGGGGTCTGCTGTCTCCCAGAGCACCCGTGCCCCCTCCCACCTGGCTCCTGGCCTGAGGAACTTGGGGCCGTGGGACCTTAGATTGGAAGAGACCCTCGAGAACTAGCCCAACCCCTGCATGGTCAGATGCGGAGACCGAGGCCCAGAGAGGTTCGGCGGCCAGCCCAGACCTCGGAGCCGGCCGGTGACGCAGTGAAATACCTGGGCGAAGGGCCGCTCGCCAGCCATTGGCCGACCCTCCCTCTGGGCGCTGGCCACCAGGGGCAGCAGCTGGCCGCAGATGCTTCAGAGCAGCCCTGGAGTGGCCGGCAGGCAGCCCGTCTCTGCCAGGACCCTGCGGGCCCCACAAGGAATCATGGCATGGAGGGGGTGTCCTCGGCTCTCCTCGGCCCCCCTTGGGCTTGTGACCCCGGGAAGCGCCCCGTGTAGTGCCGGGCAGCCCGTTGGCAGGGGCGGCCCCCTCGTGGGCTGGCTGGGGGGGCGGAGAAGCCGGAGCGGCCCGCGCCCCTGCCTGCTGCTTTTCCGTGTGAAAGGTGTTTAATTATTTCTGACAGAGTTCAGCTTCGACATCTGTTCGTGAGCGGGGAGAGTCCATTTAGGTTATCCGTCACTGTGACAGGTTCAACTTTTTTGGAAGCACTTTTTCCTTTCATAATGGGGCCCGGGCGGGGAGGGGTGGGGGCGGTGGATTGGAGGCGTGAGGCACAGACAAAGACCCTCCTGGGGCCCGGGGCGCGACGCCGCTGTAGACGGCAGCGGCCCTGACTCTGGCCTCTGCGGGCCTTTCTATCGGTGGCTGCTGGGGGTGGGGGGCGGACGCTGGGGCGTTCGGTGTGGGAAGGGGGGATCTCATCAGCTCTGCGAAGGGCTTTTGAAATGGTCCGTCCTTCTGGACCGTACTTGTCATTCATTCATTCGCCCTCTCCTTCATTCATTCACTACAGACTCTTGCTGACCTTCCCCTCGGTGCCGGGCACCCTGCTGGGTGCTGGGGACATGACAGGCGTGGTTCCAGTGGGATCACATTTTATTGGGGAAGCTGGACGCTGAACGACTAATTGCCCAGTTAACTAATTGGTTGCTGTGTAGATAAGTGCCGTGAAGGGTCCTTTGGCAGTGAGAGGGGACCGGCCGGTAGGGCCAGGCGGTGAGTCCCAGGAGGCATCGCAGCCCAGCCGTGAAGAGAAGCGGTCAGGGCAGGCCTGGACAGAACCCGGGGACCCCTTTGGGGCGAGGCCCTTCACTTGCCTGAGCCTCCGTTTCCACATCGGTGAATGGGGACAGCACATCTACGAGGTAACGCATATCTAGCGCTTGGCACCCAGTAAGGGCCCGATAAACACTTTTCATGTCCCACGAGGGAGGGTCCTGAGCACTGCCTCCCTAATGGCAGCACTGTGGGGGTCTCGGGGTCTGTGCTCAGGGTCGGGCCCTGCTCCGTGGACCCTATAACTGAAATTCTCCACTCCCGCGAAGGTCCCTGGCAAAGACGAAAACTGTCTGGGAACCCCAGGCCTGCATTCTCGTCCTTGTTATTTCTGTGGCATGACGGGTCACGTGTTCAAGCTTGGGCCCTCTGGCCAGAGAAAGCCACATTCCAGGCCCAGGCCACTCGCTCGGTGACGAAATACGGACCCTCTCGCTTCTCTGTGAGAGGCATAAGGACACTCGTAAGAAATAACTCACGTCAGTGACTTAGCACAGTGCCTGGCACCGCATGGAAGGTTAGCATCGTAGGGCGGCTGCTGTCATTCATGACGGTGCTTTATAGCCACAATCTAAAGACTGAAGAGATGCCCGAGAGCTGATCAAACCCCCGTTATCGAACATAGAAACTCGTTTGTTTCCTTCTGCGTTTGCGCTCCTGCCTCGGGCCACCGAGGAAGTGCCACACAGGACAGACAGAGAGGCGTGACCCGGGGCGGGGGTGGCGGTGGGAGGCCCTCCCCCTGCTCCCCGGGAGGAAGACCCCCCTCTACCCCACTTTGTCCAGCGGCACTTGGGACCTCCAGGCAGATCCTGAGTCACAGGTGACGGGGCTGGAGGGGCTGGGTGTCCCTGCTGGGGGCCGGTGCCCGTGGAGCGCGTCCCGTCCCTCCCCCGCAGCCACGCCCCATGACGGGGCCCTCGGTGACGAAAAGAGTGAACGGGGAAGGCAACAGACGAGGGGCCAGGAAGGAGGCCGAGGACGGAAGTGCTGAGCGGGGCCGGGGAGAGGGAGGGGGATCTCGAAGGCAGGAAACTGGAGAGACAGAGGGGCCAGGGCGGAGTGGGGCCCCGTCGGTGCAGGGAGAGCTACGAAGCCTCCGGTCCTGTCCCCGGGCTGACGGGCGGCGGGGCGGATGGTCACTGACATGTGCTGACAGAGGCCTCCGGGGCAGGGCGCGAGGGGCCGCTTGGAGCAGGCGAGCAGGCTGCTCCGGCGAAGCTCGGCGGCTTGTTCGATCGCATTAGGCTCAGGAAGGCGCCGGCCCCTTCACTGTCTAAATCGCAGTTTAACGCAACGCGGCGGCCGGGCCCGGGCTGGCCGGGAGCCGCTCTGTGCAGCCGTCCTCCCAGGGCCAGGCGCGTCCCCTGCAGCCTCTAGAAGGGCTCACTGGACCGAGCTGGGCTTACACAGCCCCCCGTGTCCCGAAGCCGCTGTCCCCAGGTATCCTAGTTCCTCTACTCTGCCCGACGCCCCCGGCTCTCACTGGAAGCCCGATCCGGGCGCCTCGGCGGGCGGCACAGCGGAATGAGTGCCGTCCGGCCCGTGGCTGGAGCGTGGCGGCCGTAGGGGACACGCCCTCGCGCCAGCCCCCGTAGATGTTTGCCCCATCTCCCAGGGATGCCACCCTGCTGGAGGTTTAGAGCTGGTGGCATGGAGCTGTCTTGTGTCCCCAAGTCCCCAGGGCAGGATGTGGTGCATCAATGACCACCTCAGTGGAGGGGGTTTGGCCCAGATGGCGTCCGCCCCAGTGGATAGACACCCCGGCTCCAACGTCAGATGACCCAGGTTTAGCCCAAAGCTGCCACTTACCAGCAGCATTTGCTGTGCTTCCTGTCTGTGACATGGGGACATAGCAGCAGCAGCCCTGCCAGTGGGTGTGAAGAGTCAGTGAAGGGGACCTCAGGGCTGGCACTTAGGAAGTGCTCAGACACGTTAGTTATCGGTATCGGCACGATCATCGTCATCGTTATGCCCCTAGATGGCTAGAAGCCCGCAGACTCTGGTGTCCAGAGGTCCGGTAAAGAGCGGGCCAGGTGAGCGGCATCCGGCCTGTGCGGGAGGGGGCGGCTGGAGGGAGACTGACCTTCTGGAAGTGGGGCATGTGCCAGAGGGCGTCCAGCTTCACCGGCGGCTTGTACTTCCTCAGCTGGCTGCTTCGGGTCTCATACAGCTTCCCGAGGGTCACCTGCAGGCCAGAGAAATGTGAAGGAGAGACGCTCACCTGGCTGCCTGCAGGAGCCCAAGCTGAGACGACACGTGATTGCAGAGGGCGGGCTTCCTGGTGCTGTGGACCCGCAGGTCACTTTTCTCCTCGATCGGCCCTTCTCCGAGTCGGATTCCACGGGATCCGCTCCCCTGGCCGTGCCCTGGACATAGCTCGGTGTCCTCGGGGGCGGGACCATGGGAAGCCACGAGCGTGTTGTTCCAGTTTCTGGTTCGTCCCTAGGAACCATGGGTTCTGGCTTGCAGCCACCCCGAGGGCGGGTGGCGTCCAGGCGGCCTGTGATTCCTCCCCAGCTGGCGCAGCCCCGGCGGGCAGTAGGGACCCCGCAGTGTGCAGATGGAGGGTACGTAAGTGGGGGACCGTCACAGTCTCTCGGGAGCAGGTCCTCATCATGGCCTGCTGCTTGTGTAAGAGCGAGGACGGCTCCTTCGGGGGAGGGATTTAGGGGCTCAGTTCAGAGCCCCCGAGATCTCTGCAGGTGGCATTTCAGAGGCACTGCGTGCCCCGTGCCTGCTGACAGGTGCCAGTAAGCCCCTATCAAAGGCCCTATAGCTGGCGGGGTGTGCTATGGCCTGAGTTGTGCTCCCTCTGAAGTCACCCCCGATGTGACTGAATGTGGAGACGGAGCCGTTAAGGACGCAATGAAGGTTCACTGAGGTCGTAACGGTGACGCCCTAATCCAATAGGACTCGTGTCTTTCTTTACAAGAGGAAGACACAGCGGGTGTGTCACACAGAGCAAAGACCACGTGAGGACACAGGGGGAAGACAGCCGTCTACCAGCCGAGGACAGAGGCCTCGGGACGCACCAGCCCTGCCGGCACCTTGAACTTGGACTTCCGGTCCCCAGAGCTGTGGGACAATAGATTTCTGTTGTTTAAGCCGCCCAGTCCGTGGTACTTTGTCACGGTAGCCCAAGCATGGACCAAAGCCGGGTCAAGGCTCCCACCTCCGGACCAGCGGGCCAGGGGCCCTGGACTCTGCATTTTCAGCCCCTGCCCTAATGGAGTCCCACGCGCAGCCAGCCTGGCCCGCGGCTGTGATGCTGGTCAGAACTGGGGGAGTTAACAGGTGAACAGGGACTCTCGTTTGTACCTAGCGCCTGGGCAGCGTTGCAGCCCCACCCCTGGAGCAGGCGGGCTGGGCGGTGTGGGAGAGGCCACCGGTGCCCACGGGGCACAGAAACTCCTGTCCCTGAGGAAAGGGACACAGGGTCATTGCCGTGGACCACCTCGTCCTGCAGGTTCATTGCCCAGTATCAAGACAGCTCCACGGCTAACGGCTGAGTCTCTGCCCCAGGCTCTGGGCCAGGCTCCTTGCCAGCGTCCATCCATTCATTCATCTTGCCAGCGTCCATCCATCCATCCATTCGTTCATTCAGCAAGTGTTCGCTGATCATTCGTCACGTGCCTGGCATCGTTTCAGGAGCTAGTGATATATCACCGAACAGAACGAAGTCCCCGCTCTCATGGAGCTAAACTTCTAGTGGGAGAAGCAATAAGCAAAAGAATTCATTTAAAAATGTCAGGTGGTGATAAGTGCTTTAAGGAAAACCGAAGCAGGGTAAGAGGTCAGAGGGTGACTGGGAGGAGATGGCGTTTTAGGGGGTCAGGGAAGGTCCCCCGATAAGGAGGGGAGAGGTGCGTCCCTGCCTGTCTATGAGTCCTCAGGCCTTTGCTGTGTCTCCCCGGACACAGGGCCTTGGCTCAAGCCTGTGGGTCCTGGAGCTGAGCCCGACAAATGACAAGTGTTTGCAAGAACTGTGCCCAGTGCTGCCTGCGCCCATTCCATGCACAGCTGTAATTCCCAGGACGCTGACACAGCCTGAGTTCTGGGGCTCCCGGCGGCACGGGGTCCCTCTTAGGCCCTGGCGGAGCCCTGCTCATGGGCTCACGTGCTCCTCTGTTTTTGTAAAAATCGGAATAGTGTCCTTTTTCTTAAATGGGACCTCCGAAGTGTACAAGCTCCGGGCCTGCGAGGCCGTTTCCCCCGAGGTTGAGGCCTGGTGGGTTTTCGGCACCTCACACAACAAAGGCCCTCCTGTGGGATGGGGGACGCCGGAGGCACAGTCAACATACGGGAGCCGAACCGGAGTTCACTGAAGAAGCCGCGGCCCCCTCCAACCCCACTCATTGATTTATTTCGTGAATCAGTTATAGTGATCTTATTGAATGTGTCTGAATAATTTACGAGCTTTTTGGATCACATATCTTCTTTGCCTTATAGAACCGATTTGAAACTCTCTGAACCAAAGCAGAGGGGCCTGTCTGGCCGGGGCTTAACGAGTTAGCCTTTGGAATCGGAGGGACGCAGGACAGTCTTGTCACCTCTCTAAGCCTAAGTTCCCACCACCGGAGCTGGGGCACCGATGCCTAACAAACAGGGTTCCTGGGGGATTTTCCAAGTGAAGCTCTGAGCAGAGTGTCTGGCCCAGGATAATTGCTCACAAAACGGAAGACGTTACCGAGAATTTCATTTAGGGTCATCACTGTCCAAAACCCGGGACGTCCTTAGCTGCCCAAGAGACAGGCTTCTCCCTGGATGATGGCACTTGACTTTGCAAACCGACCACCTTATCAACCCTAACAAATTGTTTATCAACCCAGACAGCACCCCCCAGCGCTTAGTGGGGCTGGCGTCCATAGCCATTTGTTTAACAATGTGGCAGCCATGAAGAATCTCGGAGAGGGTGGGGTCAGCAAGTGTCTCTTGAGCGCCTACTATGTGCTGGGCGTGGTGCTACGGGTCCTCATTTAATCTGACCTCTCTTTTTACCTAGGAAATTGACCCAACAGAGTGCTGACTCACTCAAAGTCACACCGCTGGAGCTGGTACCAGTGCCTGGTGTCAGAGCCACTCATGTTAGCTGCTCAGGGCCACTGGCTACGGGACTCTCTCTTGAGTCAGGAGGCTCTGGGTTCTGTGGATTTGCTTCACCCGGACGAGCCGTGAAGTAGCTGCTAATTAAAAAGCACGAGTCTCATTTGGCACCATAAAGCCGTTTGTAACAGCGATGCTCCCTCTGAAACTGGCCATTACCGTAGCAAGCTGACTCTTTCTTGAGCCATTAACGAATAAACTAGCCATGGGCCGCTTTTAAAATGTTATTGCCACGCTCCGTGCGTTAATGAGCTGGCGTCCAGGTGTCACTCCACGGCCACCGAGAGCCCTGGGAGGGGTCCGGGCTCCCTGCCATCGCTGGGGCTGCGGAGACCTGAGACCCTCCATCCCTCTGTGCCTCTCCGGCCTGTCCCGAGGGCGCCAGGATCCCTGGCAAGGCACTCACTGCCCCCCAGGTTGGCCTGGGACATCACAGCCACTGTCGCTGAGCCCTGAGCTTCACCATAATCAGTAGCAGTGGGGCCTCGCCATCAAGAAAAGCCTGGACCAGGGCGGGCCACTCCTGGGTGCAGGCCTGTCTGACCCCTTTGGCCACTCACTTAGCGTCTCTGAGCCTCAGTTTCCCCGATCTGAAACAAACTGAGATGTCCTGTTGAGGTCGCAGCCTCATGGGGTGCTCAGGAGGACAAAATGCAGGAAGACGGGGCGCACACGCAGCCCTGGTCTCAGCAGGGAGTGTGGCGAGGGACGACACGGTCGTGACGGTTACAGCGACCAGGGCCACCACCGTCCTCATGGGGTGCTCAGGAGGACAAAATGCAGGAAGAGTGACGGTTACAGCGACCAAGGACACCACCGTTGTACTTCGAACGGAGTCTGTAAAGCACGAAGCGAACGAAAAGCAGTTCCGAGTGTAAGGTGATCAGGCCGCGTCCACTGCCTCTCAAACCGTGAGCCGTCGGCGGCGTTGGGGTGTCGCCGGGCCTCGGCCCCTGTTTCGCTGTGTGGGCACCGCCTCCCCGGGCCCGGAGTTCCACGCCTGAGAAAGAGGGCTGAGGCCCAGCTCCCCGGCTTTTGCCACGCATGAGCAAGATGAGGTTGCAACACACGTGAAGTGTTCGTCGCGGGGCCTCGCCGTGGGTGGGAAACGCGACGCGCTCCTCGAGTGTGAGGAGCGTGTTCTTGGCGGCGCCCCCGCCCCCCGGGGGTGGTTTCTCTGTTCGCTTTGCCTTCTCGGCCTTTGCTCTGCAGACAGCACAGCGCGGGGTCAGCCCAGGCCAGGTCAGGATAGTTTGAAATCTGATTTCTGGGGGTGTGAGGTCACGTGGAGGCCCGGCGGAGAAGTCCCCCGGCGGGAGTTGGGACTTGGTTCTAATCCTGCCTCACGGGCGCACGGGGCCAATTCACCGGCGACCCCGGCCGTAATCTTCCATTCTCGGGGCTTACGTAGGGGTTCAACCTGATCATCACCAAGACCCTCCGTCGCCTAAATTTCTACGGTGCCTGGTCGGCACAGTGACAAGCAAACTGATTCCCGTACCACACGCTCCCGCCCCCGCCCCGGCCCTCCAGCCCGCCAGCGACAAACGACAAAGCTTTGCCCTCCCCAAGCCCCTCCCTCCTGTCCTCCCCTAACCGTGGGCGGCTCGGGAGCGAGGGCCGTGTTTACCTTGTGCTTTTTCTCCAGTTTGATGGCTTTCTGGGTGGCCTTCTGATCCTGCACCCACAGCTGCTGGTACCGGTGCTGCAGCAGGTCAAAGAAGGGGGTGGACGGCCTGTGAGGAAGAAGTCCAGGCAGCCTTGAGGTCTTAGAAGGGCCAGGAGCACCCCGCCCCCCACCGCCGGCACCGAGGGCGTCTGTCAGACTGTCCGGGCCGCAGGGCAAATCGCTCTCCCCGAGGCAGTGAGCGGCTCTCTCCCGCCTTCGAAGAAGCGAGTGCCTTTCACGAGTCACTCAACAAACTGAGATCGCACACCGGCCAAGTGCTGGGCCTCAGAGGGTGACGAAGACTCTCTCCTTGACCAGAGTGTAGACAGGCTCCTCTGAGCCTTCTTCTCAACGAGGCCCTCATCCTTGGGGGCTGATCCTTGTCCCGCTAAAGCCAGTCTCAGCAAAGAACCTGCCGAGTCAGCCCCCCAGCCCCCAATATCTGATCGCCCAGGCCTGTCTTTACCGAGAATCCTTTAAGTCAGTTTAGCGAGACGCCCCTACGCTCAATGCCCCCTCTTAGTCACTTTCCATCCGCCGACCCCGGCACACTGCTGCTTTTCCTGTGCGGGGCATTTCGCATGCCCCGCCCCTTTGCCACGCTACAGATCGGGTACTGTCATCGCTCCCGTCCTGGAGGTGAGGGAGCGAGGTCCCAGAGTGGCGGAGACAGCGCTGACGTCACACCGGCTTAGGTGAACCGAGTATGTGACGAGGCGCGTGCTTCGGAGGAGAATCGGAACAGATGCAGAAGGAAGGACAGAACAGAGGGGAAGATGCTCGCCGTCCCGCAGCTCCCGATGGGGTGATGGATCCAGGTAACAATCGTTAGCGAGGCGGAGGCGGACGGGGAGCTTTGCAGCGGGCGGGCCAGTCGGCGGCACCTGAACCAGATGATCAATGTTTTTTTATTGTGATAAAATGTACCTAATGTAAAATTTACCGAATCGATTGATCTTATCGTCGCTGGAAGTGATCCAGCAGGAGGTTTGCAGCACCATCCACCAAATATTTTTGGGGGGAAAAAAACAACAACAGCAGCAAAGCAAACCAGAAAGTAATTCAATTTCTAGCCCAGCCCTGTCAGATAGAAAGACAATGTGAATCGCCGTGTAACTCATTTTTTTTTCTAATAGTCATGTGGAAAAGAGTACGAAGAAGCAAGTGGAATTAATTTTACTAACATATCCCAAGTATTATCATGTCAACACATAATCTCTTTAAAACACTAATGAGATACTTAAAAGATCCGATTTTTACATTTGAAGTTAAATTCGTCGAAATGAAATAGAATGGAAAATTCAGCTCCTCAGCGGCACCAGACTCACTTCAAGGGCTCAGTAGCCGCTGGCGGCCGGTGCTGCCGTATTGGACACACGCGACTCGCCGCCCACCTACCTGCGTTTACGGGAAAAGCAGGGGACAGAGGAGCATGCTCCGCACCACTGTGATGATGTCATCCGCCAAGTCCAGAGCGTGACACACTCCCAGGACCAGCGACTCGACTGCTTCAGCAGACAGAGGACACTGGAGAAAAGAGAGAACGAGGAAGGGATCTCGACGAAAAGTGACTTAAGAAACACACCCACTGAATGCAGTAGGTGGCGTTTGTTCAGATACTGATTCGAACAAGCCCATGGTGAAAAGGTGTTTGGGGGGCCACCAGGCAACAGTGAACCCCAGCTGAGTTTTAGAAACCATTAAAGAAATATTAAAAGTTACGTCGTGTGCGATAACGGTCCCGCGATTATTTATGTCGTCTTTATTTGTTAGAGATGCAGACTGCAGGGTTTGTGGGTGACATAATACGTTGTTTAGAATTTACTTTAAAAAAGAAACTCCAGTAAAAAAAAAAAGTAAAATACAATAACATAAAATAAAAAGACGAGACGAGAATGGCCGGGTGTATTGATAATGGTCGGAGCCGCGGGATGAGGGTCGATTGTGGCGTCTGTTAGGCTGTTGCTCTGCTTTTGTGCATTTTTGACAATTTTCATAATAAGAAGCAAAAAGAGGAGAAGGAAAAAATCTAGTGAGTAGAGCTCGTCGTTCCCCGTCACTGCTCTACGACCTTCCTTTCGATGCCAAACGGCCTGGGTCACCTTCTCCCCCACTCGGCTTGGGTCTGAGCTGATGACGTCCTCGTGTCTCTGAGTCAGGGTTCGCAGAGATTTTCCGGTGCTTAAGCATCACCCGGCCCCCGTCCCTAGAGGCTCTGACTCAGGAAGTGAGCGGAGGCCCAAGAAATAGCGTTTTAAAAACAAATATAGAAAGTAGTGTCGATACGGGGGGTAATGGGTTGAATGGCTGCCTCCCCCCACCCCCCCAAAAAAAGTATGTTTCCATCCTAATCTCCAGAACCCGTGTATATGACTTTATTTGGAAAACGGGGCTTTTGCAGATACAGTCAAGTCAAGGATTGCAAAGATGGCGTAAATATCTATGTAAATGCTTTTCAGGGTAGGCCCGACGTCCAGCGACGAGTGTCTTTATCGGAGATACGCAGGAGGGAGACCAGAGAGAGGAGGACAGGTGACGTGAAGACGGAGACGGAGGCAGACCGGAGCGATGTGGCCACCAGCCAAGCAATGCCTGAGAGGCCAGGGGCTCAGAGGGTCAGGCCCAGGTTCCGCCCGGGGGCCTCCCGAGGGGGCGCGGCCCTGCCAACACCGTGACTTCAAACATCTGGCCTCCAGAACTATGAGAGAATGGATCTCTGTGGTTTTAAGCCACCGAATTGGTGACAACTTGTTACAGCAGCCCCAGGAGGCGAATGCCCGGGAGCGCCTCAGCCCAGACTTTGGGAAACACCTGTGCAGACGAGTGCCGTCCGAGAAGGTCCTGGGACTGGAAATCACAGAGCTTTCTCCAGCCGAAGGAGCACGGAGCTGCGTTTTGCAAACTCTCCTGTGTGCACGGACCACGGACAACCCCGCCGAAGGCACGTTCTGAGTCAGAGGGTCTGGAGGTGGCCGCGCTGCGTGTGGGATGCATGTGCGAGGCTACAGGCCTCAGACATCACCCCGCCCCGGCGCCCTTAGCCCCCTGAGGTCCCATGAAATTGCAGACAGCACTTCTGAGCAGGTGCGTGCAGGTGTCTGGTCTAGGGAGAGGAACCATAGCCCGTATCACATTCTCAGGCGCACGGGTGCCCCAGAAAGTTCAGAGCCCCTGACCTCACCCGTGACTTTGTCTTACAGACAAGGGAAGGAGGACGTGGCCTGTCTGAGAAGGGAAGTGACCCCTAAGATCACACGGCGAGGACCTGAGACCGCAAACTCCGAGCCTCTGGCTTCGGGCTCGATTTGGCCTGCACGGTCGTCTTAGAAGACTTGGAAAGCACTGTCAAGACTCGAAAATGGGGGGATTTTACATTAAAAAATCAGGTTGTCTTGGAAATGGGTAAGCTCCGACCGTGTGGGTCTGTCCTCCTGTATGGCAACAATCGAGCTGAGGGTCAGGTGCCATCAGCCTCAGGTGTGTCCCTTCCTTTTGTCCCTTTTACTAGGTTAGGGCCCCCACCTGCTGGACCCTCCACGTGTTGGATTTGTGCCTCCGGAGACAGATGACAGCCCCATCCCGCCCTCCCGCCCTGCCTGAGCTCTGGTACTATCTGCCTACACGGGGACCGCTTAGGGACTGGGCAGACCCAGGACTCTATCTGAGCAGAGGTTCAGTGGCTTTGAAATGCCACTTGTGCTTAGAGGTCTCTTTACAGAGCAGCCTGTGGTGCATCTACAAACAGTGGCTCTTTGTTTTCCTGCTTCCCCGTTACCCCTGTGGTGACTTTTATTACTTAATTATTACACACCCCATGCCTCCGAGCAGCCTAATTTATAGCCGTGCTTCCTAATGACACTAGATGTGTAATCTGGCAATATCTACCCCAAGAGGCCGCTCGCAACGGAAAAGCTATCTTCCCAGCAGCCCCCACTGCATACATCACTGCGAACCACCTCTCACGGCCCTCCTGCAGCTGTGCTGACCGCCTTTGTGTCCTGCTCTGGCCAGCGGTTCTTATCACCTGGAAAGAGGCAGGGAGGGGCTCAGAGCGGGAAAGGAGCTGATAAACCTGTGGCTCGAACCCCAGCCCCTGCGGGGTGGAGGAGGTCCAGCAGGGTTTGCCCACCGCGGCTCTCTTTATTCACTTGGACGAAAAGGCTGGGGAGCCTTGTCTGATGTGGGGAAAACTCAGGAAGGAGATCAAATCGCATCCCCACTTCCTCAAAACGCCCCCAATGGCCTCCCATTTCCTAGACTGAGCCCAGACCGCCTGCCACGCCGGGCAAGGCCTCCCCTTCTCCAACCCCTCCCTGACACTCAGCTGCTCCCCCGCCTTCAGGCCCCAGCTGTTGATCGGTCCATCCTCAAATGGCCCTCACCAGGTGACCTCCCGGGCAGAGGCGCACGCCTTCCTTCATCTGCCGGTTGATAATCTGTCTCGGCCATTGAATGCCAACACCACGAGGGTGGGAATGGTTTATGTCTGCTGTGAATTGGCGTGGCACTTCTCTCTATAATTATTCGTTGTCGAGGGAGAGAGAGAGAGAAGGAGATATAGTTTTCATAAGATAGGGCATTATAAAGTAGGTTATATAGGAGTTATAATAAGTTAAAGGAAGTCAATTGATAGAAATGTAAGTCAGTGGAGGAAGGAAAGTCTTTTCAGCAAATGATGCTGGCATCGTTAGACATCACAGAGAGAAACGAAAAACAGCTCTCGACCTAAGTCTCACACCTTATACAAGAATCAATTCAAAACGGATCACAGATTTAAATGTCAAACAAAACTATGCAACTTTTACAGAAAACCAAGGAGAAAATCTTTGAGACCTAAGGCTAGGTTAGGTGGCGAGTTCTTAGACTTGACACTTTTGGCTTGATCTACATGAGAAAAAAAAGATAAATTGGACTTCCTCGAAATTAAGCAATTTTTCTCTGGGAAAGATACTCTTAAGATGAAAAGACTAACCACAGTCTGGGAGAAGAGATTTCTCCCAGCCAAACCACACACTTGGCAAAGGACTCCTATCTAGAATTTGTAAAGAACCCTCGAAACTCAACAGAAACAAATGGACAAACGATTCAATTAGAAAATGGGCAAAAGAGATGAGAGACATTTCATCTAAGAGGATATATGGATGACAAATAAATACACACGAAAAGAGTCAACATCCCTCGCCATTAGAGAAATGCAAATTAGGACCATAATGACATATCAGGATGCACCTATTAGTCCAGCTGAAATAAGAAATTATGACAATACCAAATGCTGGTGAGGACACGGAGAAAGTAAACTTCTCATACGTTGGCTGGTGGGAATGTAAAATGGTACAGCCATTCTGGAAAACATCTTGGCAGTTTCTCAAAAAAAAAAAAATTCAACATGCACTTACGAGACGGGCCCAGCAACTGCACTCCTGGGCATCTGTTCCAGAGAAATGGGAATTATATCAACACGAGAACCTATCCACGAATGGTCCTAGAAGGTTTATTTGCCATAGCCCCAAAGCGAGAACAAGCTTCTAGAACGTCCGTGAGTGGGTGAATGGCTACACAAGCCGTGGTGCATCCATGCTACAGAGCACCACTCCACGGCAGGAAGGGACGAGCTGCTGACACACACGGCTTGCGCGGTTCTCAAGGCTGTTAGGCTGAATGAAATGGCCTCCGATTCCATGCATAAAACATTTTGGAATTTTCCAGGGACTAGGGAGTGGTGGAGAGAGGAGTCACGCTATGGAGGTAGTGTGGGGGAGGTCTTCGAGGTGACAGACTAGTTCTGTATCTTGATTGTGCCTGGAACTAAACACTCACACACACACACACACACACACACACGAGTAAGTGCAGGTAAACGGGTGAAATCTGAAGTCTGTATATTATAGCAATGTCAAGTTTTTAGTTTTGATGTTCTCTAGTTATGTAAGATTTTATTATTGGGAGAAACAGGACGAAGGGTGCGCAGGATCTCTCTGTACTATTTTTATAACTTCCCGTGGATCTGGAAGTATTTATTAAAGTCAAATATTTTTTAATGCAATTAAGCTTGCTGGAGGTGATTGAAATAGCTTTCTACTTTATAGAAGAATACTACAAAATTATCATCATACGAAGAGATAATCAAAGACTATGGAGCCAAAATATGCAGGGGAAACATTAATATAGGGTGTGTCAGGCAATTAATTTTTTAGTGTGTTATTTTTCTGGATTTTGTGGTTTGCGGTACTTGTCAGCTTACTTACAATTTTTTTTTCTGATTTTTTTCTTATTCTAATTTATTCAGTCTTATGCCTAAATTCGCATTCAAAATTTTGAATATTTTTTTCTTAATGACAGCCCCAAACTTGAATAAGCTCCAGGTCCCACAAAACCTGGAGCTTACCTTGAGTGCAGGTAAGATTTTTTTCTAATTATAGGAGACTATTATGTATACCTTTATGCTGATAAACCCAAAACAAAATGGGTGATTCGTCTAGGAAAATATAAAATATCGGCTTTGACCGAAGCACACATACAAAACGTTAGCCCATGGGGGCCGGGCCTCGGTGCCTCTATACGCTGTACGTGGTATTCCAGGGCTTTCCAGAACTTTTCATAAGAGAGCTTCCCAAAGCGTTTTAGGGTCCCACACCAGGACGAGGAGAGTATATAGTCTCACTTAACAGGAGCAAAAGAAAGGATGCTAAATGGAACATCGCCAGATCAATCAGGCAAGGCGTTGATAACCAAAGGCCCCGTCACGATGGCCTCCGCCCGCCCTGGAGCCGAGGACTGGTGCAGCCACAGAGAGCTCGTCACTCCCTGGCCCTCCCCACTGAGCTTCCAGCCCGAGGAAGAAAGAAACTTTTCTCCCTGAGAAGCCGAAGTTTTGACTATTGTGCTATTCCGGATGTATCAGCGGGTGCACCAAGGTGGCCTTTTGTCACTGGAAGTGACAGAAATAGCTACGGAGACGATGAAATCCCGAGATACCACCTGGGAAAGAAGGTGACCCTCAGGGCAGGTTCGAACAGGGCAGGGACACACATGTCCTCGAATCCCCCTGCGGCTCCCAGTTGTTTGCTGTGCTGGTCACATTTATACAAGCGATGACGTGTCTTTACTAGGAAATGTTACATGGCTGCCACCAAGAACGAAGTGGGCCAGCGTGCATGACCCAGATGGACCCCCGGGACGTGTGTGGAAAGCGGGTTGCAGGGGAAAGAGCTTTGCGTGTGTAAGTGCGTCCACACGGGTGTGAATGCGTGAGGAAGAGCCTGGAGGAGCTGGCCAGGGACCCCGGGGTGGGGCAGCTGCGTGGGAGGGACGAGGGGGCCCTTCCCCTTCCTGTCTGCTGCCTGGTTCCATACGACAATTTTGCAACGAATAAAGCCCTCCACCCCTTCCTCTCCCCCAAAAATCCAAGTCTGAAAAGTCGTGCAACTCGGCTGAGGCCACATAGTCAATGACGCGGTGACGGATCCAGGTCCCCACACTCAGTGTTGGGTCACGAGCCCACCACACCCTCCCCGCACCATGCACAGCCCTGAGAATATCAGACCAGAACACTCCCTGGTCACCACGGGCAGCCGACAGACAGCGGCCTTCCCCGGGGTCACGGGGAGGCCCTCGGCCCTTGGCCCTCGGCCAGGCCTGCACGATCGCCGTGGGGGGTCAGCGTTCCCCGTGTGCGTGGCCTTCTGGACACGTTTATAGGAGACATTTTCCTTGTTTCCTTCCGCAACCGTTTTTGCCGCCACCTTAGAACACGCTCACTTTTTTTTTTTTTTAGAGCAAATGCAGTTGTTTATAATAAATTTTTAAAAAAGCTTTTTTTCCCCCACCCCAAAATGAATGATTTTTGCCACAGGCTGAAAGTCCCTATGTGGTTATAGCTGTCCTTTTCTGCAGCTGTTTGGGGGAGCCGGAGGGGTTCACACGGAAGGTCTCAATTATTTATCTTCCCTAAATGAGGTGGGAGACATGGGGCGGGGAAGCCGAAGCCCAGAGAGGTCAAACGGCCGGCCCCGGGCCACACAGCACACTCCAGGAGCAAAGGCTGGATGCCCACCCCTCGGGCTGCGGCCAAGAGAATGCAAACTGATGTCCGCAAAGGCTGCAGGTGGAGGCCAAACCCAGGAGGCCTGGCCACTCGCTTGTCGAACCCAGACCTTCCCAGACGCTTGCTCTCTGCACTGGGGGGTCGCAGGGCGTGCAGCAGCCTTAACAGTAACCGTTACAGCTCACACGTCCACCCGCTTCCTCAATCTTTAGGATGACTGTAGAGAAAGATGTTAATATCTCCTTCTCACAGAAGAGAAAGCTGAAGATCAGAGAAGAGCATTGTCTTGCCCAAGACCTCACAGCCAGTGGGTGCCACGTGGCATTGCATCGGAAGCCCGTGGGCATACCCGCCCCGCAGCTTTGCCCCTGCAGTGCCAAAGGGTGAGTGCCATGGGCCACTGGAGCTCATCGTCCCCAGAGGGGACAATGGTTAATGGAGCAAGGCCGGGGACAAGAAAAGTCCTTCCTGAGCCTTTGACGGGTCTTTAGGGGAAGCAAAGGGACTTGAAGCAGAGTGATCAGCGTGAACGAAGACCGGGGGTCAGGCCGGGCTGGCCCCAAGCCCCCTGACGGGCGTCGAGAATGACAGTGACTGGAACGGAGATGCCTCCCGTTTGAACGAGCGCTTACTGTACCGAGCGCAGTCTCTGAAAGCGAGGATGAACGTTCCCGCTTTCGGACGGGGAAACTGAGGCTCAGGAGTATCAAGCGACTTGGCTGAGTCTCGTTCATGGGCCCCGGTCATCTTTGTCCAGGTGCTTTGGCCCCGTGGACCAGCCGTTGGTCCCCTCTGTCCCCAGCGGGTAGAGTTGAGTTGTGCTTTCCTAGTCTGCTTCTCCGACTGGTCCCCTCCACATAGAGGAGCCAATTTGTCCTGACCCCGCGGGGGCCCCCGCCCCGAGGTCTCAGGCCCTCACCCTCAGCATTTCCTCTGTATCTGAGCAGCTGCCTCCGAGGGCTTCGACAGTTTATTCGCTGATAACCTGCCGGGAATCTTTTGGAAAGTTTCCCACCCGCCTGACTGTCCCGCTGAGAGCAGGACCGGGTCAAAACTAAGTCCAATAGAGCAGGAAATGGGGAATACGCTGAAATGCAATCAGCCCCGACTCCGGAGGGGCCTGCAAGAAACTTCAAATTCGTTCCATCACATCCATCTCGGCTGCCCGGCGATTGATACCCGCGGCCAGGGGTTGATCGCCGATGACGGAGCCGCAGCCGGGCAAGGGAAATGAAATTAGCATTTGCAAACATTAGGCTGACACTCGCGCGTGCGGCGGGCGTGAGGGCTGACAGCTCTGATTTGCCCACGCGGCTCCTCTCTGCCAGAGGGTGCTCTGTGGATTGCAGGGGCCTTTCCGTGGCAACCCATCTTCATTTTCGATGCTCATTAAAACTTTGTGGAGCTGGAGAACTTGGCGGAGGAGAGGAAGCTGTAGGTACCTTCTGAGGGACTTCAGGTACACGTTTGTTGAAAGGTGTTTGAAGAGGGAGCCTTGGGTCTGACAAACCGGATTTTAGTGCGGCTCGCCGTTCACAGCGGGCTAAAATAATTGGTCATCAGTGACTACTAATTCGGTTTAGTAGCCAGAGGCGATTTTTTTCTTCCTGGAAAAATCAATGACAGCACGCGGGTCTGTCCAACGTGATTCTGCTGCAGACGGGTCCTTGTCTGGCGCTTGATGCTTCTTCCAGTGGAGACAGCTATTTTGTTAAAATAAAATTAAAATCCATTTCTAATACGCCAGTGGTCCCAGGGGGCGGGAGGGGCGAGGGCACCCGCGGAACCTCCAGGGCGGAAGGACGGTGGCCTCGGCTGGCTGGCGGGCAATTGGGAGCATGCCGTGGACTGCGGGGTCTGGTTTGGGAGGAGGGCTGGGCTTCTCTCTGTGATTCGAAATCAAAACCGCACCCACGAGGGACACCCAATGGTGGCATCGTCTAAAGAGACTCAGCTTCGCTTTGGTCTCCTGGAGGTGTCCCTCTGTCCCGGGTGGGGCCTTCAGGGCTGGGCTGCTTGCCTCTCCCCGCCCCCGCCGGCCTGAGGCGTCCTGAAAGGGCTCATCTGCCTCACGGTCAAGTGACTTCGGTGGCCATTTACTGAGCACGGCGCTCGTCCCTAAAGTTGCACAGCTCCTTTTTTTTTTTTTTTTAACAAGCAGTTCTGCCTGTGGTCACCCACACGGTCCCAAAGCCACCGCTAAATCCATAGCTTTTGCTTTTTTTTTTTTAAAGTGAGCCTTTAATGGAGATCACTGCTGATTCACCTGCGGTCGTAAGAACTAACACAGAGGCAGGGGTCCCCCGTCCCCCTTCCCCAGTTTTCCCCAGTGAAACTAAAGGACAAAGTCACATCCAGGACATTGGCACTGAGACAATCTACCCGTCTTATTCGGCTGTCCCCAAATTTACTCGCACTCATTGGTGCATGTGTGCATTTCTGTGCCGTTTATTACGTGTAGGTTTATCTATAGTCAAGATACAAAACAGACCATGTCCACAAGGCCGCCCTGTTCCAGCCACGCCCGGCGCCCCTCACCCCCGCTGCTCCCGTTTTTATCCTTACGAGAACCCTACCAGGTAGGAACTATTATTATGGATAAAGGACCATTGACATCAACACCGCACTCGCGCTGAAGAGTTCAACGAGGCGCAATAATGTGCTCAAGATCCCCCGTCCAGCAATAACGCCCTAACGTGATCGCAGACAGCAGACTCAAGTCCACGCCTGGCCCGCAGACGCGCTTAGTTCGGCTTGTAGCATTTTAAAAACTCTTGTTTTACATATATATTTAAAATCAGAAGAGTTCACATAAGAATGAGGCGTCAGCGTGTCGGGGAATGCTGGTTCCACATTCTCGCGTGTCCACAGCCGTATGGAGCTGTGGCCCTGAGACCTGGCCTGGGCTCTGGTCTGACGCGGTCTCCACGGCTCCCCATGGCCTTGCACAGGGCTGGCTTTGCCCCTTTCACCCGCCAGGCTGCTGATGGCCTGGGACACTGTAGCCCAGCTCTGTGCTTCTTAAATAATAAAAGTACTTGGTGTCTCTCATTCTTCCCTAAAGCTCGAACGCCTCTTTACTGATGAACTCAGGCCACGTCTCCAGACGTAGGAGGAGGCCGCAGTAACCCCACTTAGAGATGGAGAAGGCCCGACGGCGGCTAACTGCCCCAGACCGGAAGGGCGCTGGCCTCAGCCTGAATGAGAAGCCATGTTTTAATGCTGTCTCTCCTCCCTCACCAGAGTCTCAAACTCGAGCGTGAGAGAGAGTCACTCCGGGTTGCTTATGGACAACGGAGGTGCCTGGTCGCCAACACTGGGCATTCTGACCCGCAGGCCTGGCTGGGGCCCAGGCATCCACATTTTACCAGGGGAAACTGCCCCATGGCCTACGTGATTCCAGCCTACTGGTCACTGGCACCCTTAAGGGGTCACAGCTCCGAGCCTTTCCTTAGAGGACCCTCCAACCTGGCCGCCTCCAACGCCTGCATCTGGGGTGGGCTGGCCGGCCACCTCTGGCCCCAGGGGACCTTGGCTCCCGCTTCATTTCCTCTCAACCCCCGCTGCCTTTTTCTTAATTGTCCTTCCTTGGCCCAAGGGCTTGTCTTTTCTAACTAGCCTGGAGGAAGGGGTGGTAATTGAGGCTCAGCCTGTCTCCCTGGCAGGACTCTTAGAGCTAATTAGAGAAGAGGACCTCTGGGCTTGTGGTTAGTTTTTAATTGTTTGTGGATCCAACATAAAAGCTAATGACAGGGGAGGGAGGCTTAGTTAGCCTCACACTCCTGACTTCTACATTTGTCTAAGAGGTCATTTGCAATTTGTTAACATTTTTCACAAGGGTGAATTCAATTAGCAGCTCCTGCACCCACTCCCACCCAGCTGCAGGCCAAGGCGGGCAGCGGAGCTGGCCGGCTTTCAGGAGGCGTCTCCCGACCCGGAGCGCCTGTGCCCCAAACTGGGGAGGCCTCCCCTACCTCCTACTCGGCACAGCTGGCTGCGACTTGAGCCCTTCTGGAGAGAAAAGTCTCCATAAAGCCAAGCGGACATGGCCGAGAACGAAATATCCTCTCGGGCACTCAGGAATCTGCCGTTCAGGGTGATGCTGGCACCGGGGGAAACGGTGAGCGGCAGATGAAGGGCCCCGGCCGGGGAGGCTGGGAAGGTGGTGGAGAGAGAGCACCTGGAGAGGAGTCGGGGCGTCTAGCGTCAGCCGAGGAGGCACCGCTTCGGCCTGGCCACTCTACTTGTGGTTTCAACCCCCGGAAATCTCGCATGCAGGTGTAAGGTCGTAGGGGGCAAGAGAAGCAACCTGGGCACCCCGCGGCAGGAGACGCAGACAGCAGACCAGGGTGACGTTCGCCAACGTGCAGAGTGGGAAAAGCAAGTCGCCACGCAAAGCGAATTGTAGTGTATGAAACCACACTAAATGTCACACGTTCTTTAAGGCCGTCTAACGGCATAGCGAAAAGTGAAATCCTGGCTGGAAAGCATCATGTCCCTCGGATGGGCCTCGGGGAACAGAAGGAAGGGCGTGGGGCCAGGAAGGGCTGAGAAGGGGCTTCGGGCTGTGCTTGTTATATTTTACTTCTCTAATAATAATTTTTAAAAAAAAGAGAGCGAGAGAGAGAGAGAGAGAGAGGGCAAACGCAGCCGATGGCAACGTGCTGAATCCGAGGGGTGGGAACGTCTGAGCTTTTCTCTCTGCTTGGGGAGTTTCCCCGTAAACACAAAAGACGGCATGGGCCAAACCGTTTGCTTCCCAGGAAAGTGGTTACACTCATCATCTTTCGGCTGGTTACAAGTCTGGACTATTTATGCACTATTTTCGCGTGTTCACGTATTTCAAAGACATGATGGACGATGACATATAACAAGACTCTAGGGGAGCCGTTGTCAAATGATAGTTCTAAAGGTGGTCTTCTCCAAACTTGAGGATTTCCGACTTTGTCTTCAGATGCTCTGATGACTGTAGCGGAGTGAGTGGTGGGTGGCCCCCCCAAGATACATCCTCTTTCTAACCCCTAAACCCTGCGAACCTGACCTTACTTGGCGTCGTTGTAGAGGCAGTGTACTTAAGGACCTCGAGATTAGATTGCCCTGGGCCATCCTGGTGAGCTCCAAACCCAGTGACAAGCGTCTTTATCAGACACTCAGAGGAGAGGCCATGCGACCAACCGCAGAAGCAAAGATTAGAGAGATGCGGCCAGAAGCCAAGGGATGCCAGAGGCCACCGGAAGCCAGAAGAGGCTTCTGGGCTCCACGAGAAGAGAAGGAATTCTGCTGTTTCATTTGTGCTGATCTGTTACAGAGGCCTCAGAAAACTAAGAGCTACAGCTCAGTGCCCAGCAAGTCCATGCCCAGGGAAGAGCCGGTCATCTCGTGTGTCCTTTGGCGTTAGAACAGAGGCTGTTCCCAGCCCCTGTGTTGCGGAGGTGGCTCGCAACCAAGCTAGCTATTCAGTCTCATGCAGTCAGTCAATAAGCATTTATTGAGCACCTACTATATTCCAGGCACTGGGGCTACAGCAGTGGGCACTAATAGGCACACAGCGTACGCGGAGATAACGAATGTGGTCATGGACCAGTGTCTCTGGGCCTTGGTTCCCCCGTCGGCCACCTACGGGGTCATCCTAGAGTCATGAGAGACACGTGGCTGGAGCACCCTGCACCGTGCCTGGCCCTGCAGGAGCTGAAGAGGTGGAAGCTGCCGTAATCATGAATCAAAGCTAAAGCGGGGAGCTGGGGCTTCCACATGAATGGCTGCCTCCACGGGCCTCCCCGGGGCAGGGGCCGAGCCGGCGAGAATCCGTCCTGCGGGACATGCTCCTTCTCTCGGGCCGGTCAGTGTGGCAGCAGGATGAGGGGCGATGTGTCCGGCTTGAGGCCTGGCTCTTCACGCAGGGTCAGGGTTCTGGCTGGCTCCCCGCAGTACCAACCCCTCTGTGCCCCATGTCATGAGGGGCCACTATGTCACCAAAGGGGCAGAACCAGTGCACCCCCAGCAACCCCTCTAATTGTGTTGAGACTGGAGGCTGCAGAGGCGAGAGGGGGCCCCCCACCCCGGCCGGCCCAGGCACCGAGCCCAAGGCCCATGTTTTGCCCTCCGATGCAGGAGGGAGGATGGGCGAGGCCCTGGTCTGCAAACATCAAAAGCTGGAGCCGGAACCTGTGCACTGAGACTAGGGAGGCCCCAGGGGGCGGGGGAGGGGGGATGGCAGCCCCGGCCTCACAGCCTCGTTAGCGCTGACCCTGGCATGGCTGCTCCTGACGGATGGTGGGGTTCGGGCGGGACAGGCCCCAGGGTTGCAGTGGCCCTATCCATTATGGGCCCATCAGCGCCTCCCTGAGCCCTCCCTGCTCCCAGCGCCGCAGGCCGGGGCGGGGAATAAATCTCTGTCTGGGCCACAGGAGAGAAGAGAGGGGAAAAGGCAAAGCATGAAAAATGTCTCCTTCTCGGGTCTGGCAACAAAGCTGCCGGGAAGAAAGGGCTGTGCGGGCGCTGGGGAGATGGGAGGGGAGGGAGCGGGAGGCGCCTGCTTGGTCGGAGAGCCGGGCTTCCGGCGGACGGGGAAGAGGACAGGCCCGCAGACTGCGCCTTCCCCCGGCTGCACCTCCCTGCCGGACCCCTGTGAACACAGCTCCCTCTGGATCTGGTCCATGGCAGCAGGCTGGCTCTGAGGATGAGGAGACCCCTGTTGGACCAGTTCCGGGTGTCCCAGGCCCCAGCCAGGCAGTGACGTGCACAGTGACGTTCAGGTCTGGAGCGCCGGCCCGTTCCTCCGTGAGCCCTGCCTGCGAGAATCCTTCCCGCTGCTAAGCGCGAATGTCCCCGCGTGGGCCGCCTGGACCCGAGTCCCCGGGCTTTCACTTATGACCCGTGAGCTCTCGCTAAGGGCTGTCACCGCTCCGTGCCTCGGTTTCCCCGTGCGTAAGTGGAGGTGCCGGGCTGCAGCGAGGATTGACTGGGTTTCTCTGCGGAAGCCGGGCCCCCGCGAAGTGCTCGGCAGGGTTGGCCGTCGATTGTTGTAGCCGTTGTCGGTAGGTGCCATCCCACCGCTGAGGACTCGCCCCGCGACAGGCGGCTTGCGCCATCGCAGGCGGGGCTCGGCATGAAAAACGACTTCCCCTCCCAGGGCCTGGCTCTGTCTCCTGGCAGCTTGCAGCCTGTGGGTATGGACGGCAGCTCTGGAAGGAGATGTGACTCTGTCATGACTGGCCGTGTGACCTTGGGCAAGTGATTCTCGGAGGCTCGGTTTCCCCATCTATAGGGAGTAACAGCCCCTACTTGGCAGAGTGGTGAGAGTTTAACGAGGTGGTGCGGGTAAAATGCACAACGTTTACCCGTCGGCCGCTTGGCGAGGGCTTAGCCACGAGTGTGGCCCCCCCAAACACACACACCTTCCTCCCCCATCCGGCCCACCATCCTCTGGACATTCTCCTGTTTATGAGCCTTCCCTGAATGTACGACACCCCACGTTTTTTAGTTTGATGCTCTAACATCCTCTGGACATTCTCCTGTTTATGAGCCTTCCCCGAATGTACGACGCCCCACGTTTTTTAGTTTGTTTCTATGTGATCTGAGCAACAGAATAGAGTAGGAAGCCCACCTCCCTTGTTCTGGACTTGCTACTTCTATTAATCTGGCTAAGGGACACATTCAGTCTTTGAGACAGCATCATCATGATGCTGATTCACAACACCATCCACGGGGGAACACACCAGAACCCGTTAAACGACACGAGACTGTCTGGCTTTACCATCTCCCTGGGTCTCAAACGAACTGTCTCTTCACTTTCGATAACTCTACCTCAAAGCCTTAAAAGGCCCTAGACCCTATTTCTTCCAGCAAATATTTACTGAGTGCCTACTATGTACCAGGCTCTGACGATATAGCGGTGGACAAAACCGGCCTTGTCCCTGACTCCAGGACCTGAGGGCCCAGTGGAGAGGACGGGCATAAAGCAGAGAGCTACAGAGGCTCCTTGACTTTGGAAGGGGTTACGTCCCGACACACCCATGGCACACTGCAAACATCGAAAATGGAAAATGCATTCAGTACTACGCCGTGGACTCTCGGCTGACTGGGAGCTGAGGCTTGCTGCCGCTAAAGCAGAGAGCTACAGAGGCTCCTTGACTTTGGGTGGGGTTATGTCCCGACACACCATGGCACACTGCAAACATCGAAAGTGGAAAATGCATTCAGTACTACGCCATGGACTCTCGGCTGACTGGGAGCTGAGGCTCGCTGCCACGGCTGCCCAGCGTCCCAAGAAAAGATTAAAACTCGAAATGCAGAGAATGGTTTCTACTGAATGCATACCGCTTTTGCACCATCATCAAGTCAAAAAATCCTACGTCCAGGCATCGTAAGTCTGGAGACCATCTGCTGTTGTCAGTGCCGCAGAGCAGAAGGGGGCGGGGGTACTTCTTCGAGGGGTTTGGATGTACATGTCAAGGGAGACGAGGGGGTCTTTGCGAGACGCACATGCTCCCTCTTGTGGTCAGCCAAGTTACATTCAGCTAGATTTTAGGCCACCGATAAAAGCGGAGTTGGTCTCCCCATTCGGAAACTGTGGCGCATCTCTGGGACGAGATGTCTGGGAGGGGGCTTATTATTATTTTATAGGAGTTTGGCTGGGTGGCTCGGATTTTGGCCGTCAGCTCCAGGAGAAACAAAATAACCCTGAGTGATTGATGGGTCCATTGTAAATTTGTAAAATAAATCAGCTTGGCAGAGAGATTCGAAAACCCCTGTCGGGCAGCAAACATTTTTTAACAGCCTGTGGAACGTCCTCCATCCTTCGCATTTCGTCGCTGTCAGGCTGATGATGCATCTGATCGCTGGGCGAGAAGCAGCGCAGGCAGAATGGTGGGCTGGCAGCCTCGCCCGCCTTTCCCGTTTCTCCTGTTTCCCGCGGTCTGAACACTCGGCGCCAGGATCGGAGGCTCCTGACTAGACCGACTGGTGCATGAACTCAGTGCCCTGCTGAAGTGGCGGGTCGCTACTGGCTCTGTGTTCGGATTCCCAGGCGGCCGGGAGCGCCCCGTGTAGTGAAGTTCCTGGGTGCCCCAGGAAGGAGCTTTTTAATTGCGAAGTAGGGAGCCCCTGAAGGTGAAGGTGAAGGGAATGGATTAATCCAAAGGGAAGCTCCTTGGGCTCTTTCGCTGTGTTCGGATTTAAAGCTTTCAGAAAAATGCAGACGGGATGGCCTTACGCAATATGTATAGCTGTTCTCTCTTGGCTTCCCTCTAGTGCAGAAAAAACTTAGGTAGTGTCTCCACCTGTGTTGCTTCCACCCTCGTGTTTTGTTAGGTGGGCAGGTCAGTGCCACGGTCACCATGACAGGTATTCAGGACGGAACAATCCCCACCCCGAGGCAGAGCAGCCGGGGGCAGAAGGCTTCACCTCTCTGACCTTCTGTCTCTTCTTCTGTAGAATGGGGATGTAGGAGTTCCAACCTCGCACTCACTAAAGCTGGACAGCGTTATTTAAGGAGAGGATGCATCTGAGGTGCTCGGCTCCATGTCTGACGTGTAATAGTAACGGTGATACATGGTTGCCAGCATCAGTTTAAAGCAGGGTCCACCCACCTTCCATCTGGTTCACGTCAGACACTGACAGGCAGGAGGCTGCTTGTTGACTGAGTGATGGACCCTCTCGCTAGCATCCTTGCCCTGCGTGTGGCGTGAGGCTTCCAGGCTGCGTGGTGGTAGAGCCCTGGGTGCCCAGAGTCTGCCAGGAGCACCAGCTGCCGCCCGGCGCTCGCTGCTCTCCCTCCCGCCATCCCCGACTCGTCATAATCGACAAGGCTGGACCAATTAGGAGCAGTAACAATTAAGAGGTGCCAAGGGCATGCGAACATTTGCAAACACCTATTAAAACGTATCAATAATTAAGTGCTGCTTTAATAGTTACATTTCTGGCCTCCAGACATGTCTGTTTATGGACTTCGGGTCGCATCCTGCTTTGAGATCTGTGTCGTGGCCTTACACGTTGGTTATGAAAATTTAAAATTCGTCCCTGACTTGAATTCTGAGATTCGACAGGGAAATGGTACAGCGAGAATACGTGGGTTCTTCCCAGCTGCCGGATGCTGCAGGTGGGCTCGAAGCCGGCCAGCCAGATGCGGTACAAACGGGCTCAGCCACCGTGCAGCTTTCGGTAGGGCCCGTGCCTTCCCTTTCCTGGCCTGTCACATGCACAGAATGACAGCTGCCTGAGAGGATTGTTAGAATTAGCAATTACCTGTGCAAAATGCATGCCCCATGTATGCACGAGGTACAGCGGCTTTCGTTAGTCCTGGCCCTACCACGATGGGAGGGAAAAAAGAGGCAGCACTTAGCCGAGGGATCGAGATGACCAGTGGCTGCAAACTCAGTGCCCAGAGGGACCAGGCAGATGGCATAAATGAGAGACCTAGGCTGGGCGGGGGCTGGAACAGACAGTAGGGGTCGCTTGGATTCTGTCCGAAAGGGGGGCTCCCTCTCAGTCACAGTCCAGGGGGCCAGGCAAGAGTGCTCACTCAGGTGACTGGGGCCTCTGACTTTTTAAAGAGAATCGAGAAATCCACGTGTTTATATAAAGTCTCTCGACTTTGAAAATGTGACAACTCATTCAAACTTTTTAAAAAAATTATTGCAGGGACCAAAGAAACGTCTCTGTGGGTTGACTTGGCCGTGGCCCCGTCTCGTGACCACATGTCGACGCGGCCCCCTTTTCCAGGTAAAAGCTTTGGTCTCCAGTTCCTTTGAGCCACGGAGGCCGGTGGGTTGAAACGTACCTTTCCGATTTCATGACAATCTGTAACGAATTGGTGTGGACCGGGAACCACATCGGCTAGCCGGGGAGGAAGTAACGGAACGATCACCCGTCCAGGTTTGAGAGGTGGAGGAGGCGGGCAGATGGAGGTGCGGGTTACCGTTCTCATCTGTTGATTTTGTCCATCGTAAAATAGATAACGGGCGAGAGGACCTGATATTGGAACGCAAGGGTGGCGGTAATATCTGTGGTCAGAATTTATGTCCCACGGTAGTTACGACCCCCATGCCTGTTAGCATACTTGGCATCCAGTGAGCTTCTTGTGCACTTTGACTGACGCGGGGCTTTATTTTTATTTTTCGACACATCTGTAGTCGCGAGTAGATGGCGCTCGTTTGTAACTTTGTTTATTTATTTATTGGGCCAAATCACCCCAGCAGCTCCTCAGGTAGTTGGGTGTAATCAGGTTTGGTTTTAAATACGCTTTTAAAAGTAAAGAAATAAATACAATCGAGGCTTGGAAAAGGTGAACATTAGAGAATGGGCCTCGGCGCCATCACTTTAAAGTAATAGCCCCATTACGGAGGGGGCGATGACTTTGTAACTGTTCCTTGCCTTTACGTTGTAAGGTTGAGGGGCTTTGCGGGCAGGTTGGGCATCTCAGTAAAAGCTTTTCCAGCAGCCATTTAACCTCCATTTACGAAGAAATAAAGCGAAATTGATGCTGATTTGGGCCTGCTTTGGGGGATATTTTTGCTGCATAAAAGCTCTTTTGCTTACAATTTGCTGAGCTGCCCTGTCACATCGGAAAGGACCTGCTGTTGATAAAGATAAAGCTTTATAGCCGCGATATTTGCTGCTAACAGCAACCTAATGCAGCATTTTCATTTTCGTGCAATTAATGTTAACGTCTGCTACGAAAATTGTCATTAAATACCATTTTAAAATCCATTCAATTTGCATATGCAAAGCCCATTTACCATCACAGAAGATATAGCTGGCACTTCATCACGTCCTTTCTCCAGAATGGTAGCCACTCGGTTTTATAGCAATTTAAGATTTTATATTGAAAGCTAGATGATAATGGATGTCCTTTCTGAGCCCAGCTGACTTAAGCTTTTCCATTGTATATGGAAAAATGCAACCTCAGGACCAGAAACTGTGGGTGTTCATGCTGTACCTCAGTCACAAGGAAGCAAGATGTGGAATTTGAAAGAGCACTGGGTAGGGAGCCCGCCAGCCTGGCTCCAGACCTAGCTCCTGTCTGGTGACAACTGGCCGTGTGACCTCAGGAAAGCCTGTTCACCTCTCTGGGCTTCTATTTTCCTGCTTCCTTTAAATAAGGGCTTTGAATCAGATGACTGCTAATGTCTATGCATTTCAAGATTTTATATTTTTAAATATAAGCACTCTAAGTTGAGAATCCAGGCCAAGCCTTGCTGTGAAGAAGTTGTGTGAACTTGGGGAGGTCAAATGATCTCTTCTCGCCCTCAGCTGGTTGTAATCCTGCCTACCACCCGCACAGGGTTTTAATGACAATGAATAAAATTGGCATGGAGACAGAACATACATGAGAGTCCCAGAATGCTGGGTCACACGGTAACGTCCTATCTACGGAAGACGAAACAGAAGCCTGGGAAGAAAGGAGAGCTGGGGACAAATTTGGGACTAGAACCGCAGGCTGACTCAGCCAGGGCTCCTCCTGGACACCAGGCTGTCTTTGAGACACTGGTGACCAGTGTCTCACGGATGAGTCTAGTGATCTGGTGCACAGCGGGGACTGTGTCCCTCTGCGCTCTGGGCAGTCTACGAGAAAAAGATCCAGGAAGGCACACGTGAAGAAGCGGGCAGGGGTGGCGGGGAAGATGCCCACTGACTTAGGGCATTATTTCAAAGGCGGGGTAGAGACGGTGCACAGACCGGTGTCACTAATAGTGCAACCAGAAGTGACTTTCCAATGTGTCTCCAGTGTCACAGTCCAGGTTCTGCGGGCCCGTGAATAGAAATGCATTTCTGGTGAGTCCATGGCAGGTAAGAAAGCTTACCAAAGAGATGATGCCGAACTTTGAAGAACTAGTAGGTTTTACCAGTTAGGATGGTGAGAAGAGGCAGAGGGAAAAGCATACAAAAGCATGATGGCAAACGCTGAGGAAGACAGCAGGGAGGGTCCTCAGAAAGTTAAACAGAATTCCCATACGATCCAGCAATTCCACTCCTGAGTATGTACCCAGAAATACTGGAAACAGGGATTCGAACAGACTTGTGCATCCATGTT
Source organism: Pteropus alecto (assembly GCF_000325575.1). Lineage (NCBI taxonomy): Eukaryota > Metazoa > Chordata > Mammalia > Chiroptera > Pteropodidae > Pteropus > Pteropus alecto. The sequence goes on along the minus strand of NW_006441061.1, from coordinate 7,042,794 downwards.
CATAGCAGCATTATTCACAATAGCCAAGAGGTGGAAGCAACTGAGATGTCCATCAATAGATGGTGGATAAATAGATGGTGGATAAACAGAATGTGGTCTAAACACACCGTGGGATATTATTCAGCCTGGTCAATCAGAGCATCAGAATCCCCTGGCCTCAGCGATTGGTTTAGAAGCAGACATGTGACCCAGGACTGGCCAATCAGACCATCAGAATCCCCTGGCCTCGGCAATTGGTTCAGAAGCAGACATGTGACCCGGGACTGACCAATCAGCATATTTCACAAACCCTTCTCACAGTGGTTGTTTCAGGGGTAGGCGTGGCACCAGAGTTGGGCCAAAGAATCTTAACCTGGAGGCTTTTGTGGTTCCTACACCCTTCCCACTGGTGGCACTAAGAAAATAGGACATGAGAAGGGAAACGGCTCCTGGCCATTTTGCCTTGTGAGGAAGAAGTGTTTCAGGGAATGGAACCCAAGCTGGGAAGCACGGCCAACACAGAGAGAGACACACCAAACGCTGATGACATCGCTCGACTGCCTGCATCCAGCTATGCCTGCAGCTGTACCCCTGGGATTTTCAGTCACGTGAGCCGATAAATTCCCCTTTAAAAAAATCAAGGCAGTTTGGGTTGAGAATGATTGCATGCAACCACATTCTACGTTTATAGAATGTCGTGCCTGCCAGGGGTGGGCCATGAGTCACGTGTCGGCCGCTGAACCAATCACTGTGACCAAGATTTGTGAAATACACTGATTGGCCAGGCCTGGGTCACTTGCCCCTCCCTGTAGTCAAGAGCCCCACTCCCACATTGTTCCCTAGTCAAGTCACCGCGGAGCCCCATCCCTACCCCGCCACGGTGAGGAATGGAGCCTGAGGTACCAGCCACCTTACCGTGCCTGGATCCCAAAGGTCATGTTGGGAGGGAGAGAGGGTGGCTCCTTCTTGGGGCGCCGGTCATCCTGGTCGCTGATGCGGATGTCATTGAGCTGACGGTAGAGGAGGTTCTCCCGGGCAGTTACCAGACCCGCTTTCACTGCCCCACGGTTCATGGCAATGTAATCCCGGGTCAGCTCGTGGGGACAGGTGGGCTGCTGCTTAAATACATTCCAGTGTCCAATGGCTGAGGGCAGAGAGAGACAGACCGCGGTGCGGAGGTCAGTCGGGGAAGTGAAGCAATCTGCGGCGTCTAAGAAGAAATGGAGCTGTGGGTCCCGTACCTTCCTCTCCACCCGGAGTCTGCTGTGGGATGGCCCTGCTTGGCCCCCTGCAAGGAGAGGGCTCAGGATTCCCAGAGATTCCAGAGGGAGCCTGAGCACCCTCATGGAGCTGGGTTCATCTGGCCTTGACCTCCTTTGGGTGATCGGAGCTTTGGTCCCACACCGGCTGAGGTCCGGGCTATTTCCCTGACACCTTAGACCTGGGCCCTGCTTGGTCCTCGCTGTGTCGGCCAAGCCTGGGCTGTGGATCCCGTCAGAACGTATTGGGGGACTCTTTTCCTGGAGCGTGGCCAACTGCCCTGTGGGCTCCAAAGCTTGCTCACTCACCTTCGGGGACCCCTCCATCCAGCCCCCGGATGTAGAGTCCATAATTAAAATTAATTCCAGGCAGACTGTAGCTTCTTTCCCGGGGCTTCCCAAGTTCAGCCTGTTGCGGGGAGGACAGAGAGCAAAGGTGAGGGCTGGGATCTCAGACCGGCGGATTATAATCAATTCAGCAATGGGATCACCGATGCCTGCTCTGCCCCAGACCCCGTGGGCGACCTACAGGGCTACTAGCTTGTAGGTGACAGTTAGGCACGAGAAACCTGACTGGCATACTCCTGCTAAGGGGCCGGCGAGGGGAGCAGAGCCGTGGCCGGGCATGGTCCGGTGGGAGAGGGACCGAGCAGTCCCTGCTCTGAGTGCTGTGCTTGGGGTCCAGTCCAGGCCACCAGGCTAGAGCTGGAAACGACTCGGATGCAGATGCGCTGAAGGGCCCGGTTCACAGAGCCTCGTCTGGAGGCCATCGTAGAGGAAGGGACGTCTTTCCTTCCTAACTCTTCATTCCTACCCGGTGACAAGGCCCACTGCCACTCTTGACAGCTGGACAGCTATTCTCACTCTCTGGTGAACTCCTCTCTGACCCCCCAGAAGGGGCTTGTAGGAACAAAATTGCTGTCTCCTCAATCACATTAACCCCCTCGTTAAACAGACAGGGAAACTGAGACCTACAGAGGTGGGGTCATCATCTCATGATCCACGGCTCCCAGAGGCCCGGGCTGGATTTCACACGCAGGTGTGTCTGGCCTCTGGTCATCCGCCTCCCTGCCTCTCAGCTGCGTCCTGAGGTCAGAGGCCCTACTGCAGGGGGCTCGGCACCTCGTCGTCTTCACTATCTATGCGTGCCTGCTGGCTTCTGTGTTCCAGAGGCGATGTTCGGTTTTTTGTAATTCTTACTCTTTCTCCTTCTTCTGTCTCCTCTACATCCCCATCTTTCTGGTCCCCAGGGCCCTGGACACATAGAGGTGGATGGTCAGGGACCACCTGTCACGGCCCATCACTGCCTTTGGAAGAGATCGCTTGCTGGGGCTGGCAGTCCCACCCCACCCAACTCTGCAGCTTCCTCTCCCAGGCTCCCCACACGCCCCAAGGTTTAGGGGGACTAGCCCACTCCTCTCCCTGAGGGGTCCACAGGCAGCCCAACCCCCCGGAATGCCCTGGCCTGCCTTCCCTCTGGTTCTCGATCTTCAAGCTCTCTGACCCCTCAGGTTCACAGTGCCTCCTCCTCACCGACTCCGGCAACTTTTACTGTCTGTTCTGCTCATTCGAGCGTTAGAACCTTAGTGACCTGGATTTCCACGAACACACAGGCCGGGCCAGCCGACCTACACAGGCAGAACCATGGCTTCTATTGCCTTCTTTATCCTAGTGGTATATAGCAGGTGCTCGATAAATGCCTGTGATGAAAAACCTCTTCCTCGTGAAGCCCTCCTGGGTTGCCCTCAGTCCAGACAATCTTCCTTGTATGTGGCACCATAAGGCCCTGAGTGCCACCTTCAGGGGACTTTCAAAATTACACAGTGGCACCTGCTACAGCATAATATGATGCACACTGAGGAAGCCAGTCACAAAGGACCACATATTGTGTGATTTGATTCAACATGACTTGTCTCGAATGGGCAGATCCATAGACAAAAGTAGATTAGTGAGTACTTATGGCTGGGAGGGGGAGCGGAATGGGATGATTGTGGGGTGAAGGCTGAGAGGTGTGGGGCTTCTTCGGGGGTAACAAAAATATCCTGAAGTCGCTTGTGGTGATGGTTGCACAATTCTGCGAATATACTAAAAGCCACTGGACTGTACACTTTAAATGGGTGAATTGTATGGTGTATGAATTATATCTCAGTAAAGGCATTAAAAATTGCAAAGCAGTGTAATTAAGTCGTTAATTTGTGATGATCAGTTTAATGTCGGTCTCCCCCGGTAGGCTGTGTGCTCAGTCTTTGTTTATTTATTTAAAGGTTAATTAAAAATTTTTTTCTTTAAATAGACTATTTTTAGAGCAGTTTCAGGTTCATAGCAAAATTGAGCAGAAGGTGGATTTCGCCATATGCACCCCTCTTTTTTCCAGGGCCCAGCATAAAATAGATGCTAGTAAGTAGGGCTTGAATGAATGAATGAATGGATGAATGAATGCCTACTTGGAGACTCTATGCATTCTCTCCGACGCAGAGCTCGATCCGTTTTTCTCTCTCCTCTTGTCTGTCTCAAACCCAGGCCCTAACCTCGCTCCAGATCTCCAGGCTCCTGAGCTCCGGGTGGGTGCGCAGGGCCTCCGCTGGGTGGCTTGTTTGAACTCCTTCCACACGACTCACTCCGAGCTACAGACAAAGCTCTGGCTTCTCATTTGTTTATGAAAATGATCTGGCCTCTCTGGTGACTGCCGAGGAAGTTAATTAAAATGTGACTTCTCCGGGAGAGGCCCCCCTCCCTCGGGCAGGTGCAGGTGGGCAGACTTCCAGCTGGCAGAGGAACGACAGACAGACTCGGGAGCTGGCTGCCACCCTGGGCGGGAGGAGGGGGCGGAGAAGCCCGCGGGTGCCTCACTGTCCACGCTTTTTAGTGAGGGTTGCCTGGGAATCGGCGACTGCCAAACACAGTGAAGCCTTAGGCTGCAAACATCATCTTGGGAGGAGGTTCACTCAATTTGCTCCATAGATATTTATCTTTCTACCCATTCTGCACCAAGCCCTGTGCCTGGAGTTTGAAGGTGAACAAAGAAGACGCATAGCCCCTGTCATGATGAAATTCACTGTCTTGCAAAAAGGACAATAGAGCAAGTAATGACAGTCCAGCGCTGAAGGGGGTTTGATGGAGGGGCCACAGGTTGCTTCCAGCTCTAAAATCTCTGAGTCCATAGAGTGAGACGAGGTATTTGCCACATGTATCTGACAAACGACTCTTATCCAACATATGTAAAGAGCTGCTACAAATCAATAAAAGGCAGACATTCTATTGAAAAACAAGCAAAAGATTTGAATAGGCACTTCATTAAGAGGATATCCAAGTAGCCAAGACCCATATTGCCAAGGTGTTCAGTTTCTGAGAAACGTAAAGTAAAAACTCAAAGCTATTGGTGAAAATATGGAGCAACCGGAATACTCATGCGCTTGGCGGGTGTCTAAGCTGGTACAACCATTGCGGAAAAGTGTTTAGCGGTATCTATGTTAAAGCTCAATGTATGCCTGCTTGATAACCGCCTCTTGGACACCCAACAGAAACAAGTGCCCGTGTCTACCCACAGGTGTGTCTGAGAGAGTACGTAGCAGCTCAGTCTGGGATAGCCAACCACAAACAACCCAAAAGGCCATCGCAGGCGAATAAAAACGCTATGACTTGTTCACTCCATAGGCTACTCCATAGCAGGCGGAGTACTTGGCCCCCTGGAAGATGTTCAGTCACGTCTGGAGTCATTTGGGGTTGTACTCCCCTCCATCTGTTGAATAGCTAAGGATGCTGCTAAACACCCACAATGCACAAGACAGCCCCACGCCCAACAACAAAGAGTGACCTGGCCCCAAATGCCAGTACTGCCGAGGCCAAGACGCTGCCCCACACGAGGGGAATGAGCACACCTGTACGCAAGCGCACAGGTGGTTCACGCACAGCGTGGGGTGAAAGTAGCCGGACCTGTGAGGCAGCCGCTGCCCCACGCAGATGAAGTCCAATCGCAAGCACGACTGATCTGGTTTTAGGCATCGGGAGCGTGGGGCGGGGATAGTGGCTGAGAGCAGCACAAGGAGGCTTCAGGGGCGCCGTCCTGCTGCTTTCTGACCCGAGGCCCTCTCTGGGACTGCGTATCTGAGTCTGGGGGCGAGAGGGGTCACATCCAGAAATCCCTAAGGATGCGACGCTGGCTTTCCCCTCTCCTCTTTCATTTCGAGTATCGCCAGGTGGAGTCGGAAGTCCCCCCAAATTTGGCAAGAAGCAGACTCAGCTCCTTCCGCCCTGGCAACTGGACTTCCTTCCCTCCCCCACAGGAAGTACCAGAGAGGGCCACTTGCAAGAAACGCAGAGCCCCCTGGCCCTGCCTCGGTGTGGCGTGAGAACATCTGCAGAGCCTTGCGTGGTGGCGGGGGGATCCGCCCAAGCCCGAGCTGTGGGATTTGCCCTGACCTTTCCCTCCATTCCCCTCGTCCCCAAATGCCTCCCGTGCTTGAATTTACACCCTTGGCAATTCCATCCTTGAGGTTCAGGGACATGTGTCTCCGAGTCCCTGCGTTCACAGGTGACCGTCCCAGAGGAGCGGCGTCCTCGCCCATTAGCGGTTCGTCTGCCCAGTGAGATGAGCTGACTGGACATGACAACGTGGCCCCTCCCTGGTGCCATCACCATCGGCCACAGCAGCACCTGTAACCGTGGAGGACCAGCGCCAGGGCCCACGGATGTGCAATCCCGCAAAGTGGCTGCGACCGTCCCGGTTTCAGGTGGGGAAACGGAGGCCCAGACAATGTTAGCGCCGTCTTTGCTCAGAGCCGCACAGCCAACGAGTGGCCGAGGCTGGATTTGAGCCCACGTCTGAATCCACATGGTCTTGCTGCCTCTTAACGACTCGCTTGGCATTTCGCATACGCTACCCAGACTGTTCACTCTCTCTCGGGTGCCTAGATCTTAGTGCTGCAGGCAAGGGTGTGCTCATACCCCCCCAACACCCCTAAACACACAGAGCACGCTGCCTTATGCCCAGGAGAGCTCCAGGCAAAGTCTGCTCTTCGATGTCTAGACTGGGGGTTAAGGAAATTGCTGTCGCTTCAGGGAACACTGCGGGCCTGGAGCGGCCTGGACACAGGACAGCTGAGTCACGCCTGGGTCTGCGGGAAGGTGGGCAGGAAGGGGAACGATGGCACGGATCTCGGACTGGCATTTGGAGGAGAGCTGACCGGGAGAAGATTCCCGTGGAGCAGGCGGCGGGAGGGGGCAGGAGAGCCGAGGGTCCCCCAAGGGCTCCCCAGAAGCAGGAAAGAGGGTCCAGCCAGAGGTGGGAGGACCTGTCACTGACCCTGGGCCTCCTTCGCACCGTCCAGAAGCCTACAGAGAGAAGCTGGCTGACAGACGGGTCTGCCGGCCTCTGGGGACCTCGGGGGAGCTGTGCGGAGCCAGCTACGGACTGACAAACAGGTGCTCAGAGGAGCTGCTGACCCTGAACTTCCAGATACAGGCAAGCTGCTTGTGACAGACGTCTGAGATCAGTTGCCACTGAAACGCAAGGGAACTTGAGGCCTAACGGTATTGGTCACCTGCTTCTCCATGGCAACCCTGCTGTGATAGCCATGAAACTGACTACATGTGGTCACACATCTCAGCTTTGATCGGCCACCCGTGTCCCTAAGCAGCCTGCCCCACTGGCCCAGAAGAAGAAGAGAGACAGCGCAGAGCCAGAAGGGGCCTCCTAGCCGGCTCTCAGGCTGGGATGTGCAAAGGTCCTGGGGCAGATGGCCCGGGCGGGCTGGCGGGCCACGTGAGGGCTGGGAGCATCCTCTCCACACAGGGATCCCTGGGGACCACTGCACTCTCTTCACTGCAGGAGAGAGAAACGGGAAGAGGGTTGACATTTACTGAGCACTCACTACGTCCTGAGAGAATTCATGCTCCTCCCTGACCTCTGCCAATCCCACGAATGGATAAGCCGAAACTTAGAGAGGTTGGCTCTTGACCCAAGCCACCCAGGTCATAAATAAAAGAGCTGGGCTTAAACTGAGCTCTCTCGAATACCGTAGCTCTGTGCTTAGCCCACCGCGGCCCCCTCACAAACACTCTAGGAGGCAGGCCACATTATCGCCACAGGACAGATGGGGAAATCGAGGCTCAGAAAGGGAACGGACCGATGAAAACCTTTTAGCCCTCAAACGCAAGCTCTCCTTGCGTTTCTCATTCCTTATGGCTGAATTTTGAGACATCTCATGCAAAATCCCCAAGGTCTTTTAAGAGGCACACCTTCACTTTGCACCAAAGGGAACTGTGAAATACTGAGCCTATTCAAATATGGCCCGGCCCGCTGGCCGAGTCCCCTGCCGTCGAGGTGTTAGAATCAAGAGCTGACTGTGGAGAGAGGCCCCAGCGTTGGTTCTGACCACCCCACCCTCCCCAGCAGCTTTCAAACTGTGCCTTTTTCTGAGCTTGCTCCGTCACAAAGTGGCTTGGCTGGGATACAGCTCTGGGTGACAGCTGTCCCCATCAGCAGACAGCTTCATTAAACCTCATTAAGATGTCATCCCTCTCTGCCTTAATTCTCATCTCTCAGCTCTAATTAAAACCACCTCTCTCCCCGTCCCAGGGGTCCTGGGATCCTTCTGTATGGCAGCTCCCTCCACTCCCCCACGTGAGGGACCGGGTCCTAGAAACCCGCACAGGGACCCAGGCCCCCAGCCCGGAAGCCCCCTTGGAGCAGCCAGCCGCCAGCGTGAGGACGGCTGGGGCTTTCTGGGGGCGAGTGCAGGTGGTGTTTCCCACAGGCTGCTGCCCGAGTCACCTCGGGCTCGGGAAGGAAGGCCCCCGGGCCCGGGCGAGCCGAAGCCCATTTTCTGGGGACAACTTCAAAGCAAGCGACCCAGCCTTGCAACTCAAGTCAAATCATTTTCCACTCAATATACTTTTTAAAATCTTTAACCGTTCCCTGTTTCCCACTGAAGAGGCGGGAATGGGTGAAACCAGCTGGCTTTGTTTCTCCGGTGGCTGAAACTGATGTCACTTGGGATTTCTCTCTGGGCCGGGGGGTCATCCCCAGACGGCCGATTTCTGTCTGGCAGCTCGATGCCTGGGTTCTAGATGTCACTTAGATATAAGGACCAGCCCCATAAAGGGATCGGCCCCTGCTTCCTGGCGGCCACACAGGGTACAGCTCATTAACACCCCACCCAGCATCCCAACTAAATGAATGTTTGTTCCACAGTTGAGACACCGCCTCTCACTTTCCTGCATCCTATTAGAGCGTAGTTACACGAAATTCCACAGTTATGGCTCGGTAGTTATTAAATAAATATCTGCTCGTGGGCACCCCGAGCCTGCATATGCACACACATACCAATGCGCTCACGCTCACGCTCACGGAGGGGCCGTTCATTATGGTAAAGCGACTTAAGATCCTCGAATGAAAAGCACAATATAAATGCAAATCGTGATCATGATTAGCATAGAGGATATTTATTTATTTCCATAATGAGAAGCTCAGATAAACAACCATGTGAAATAAGGTGCATTATGCATCAAAGGGCTCCGGGGTTGTCTGAGAAGCCAGCTCTCTGAACCACGTGCATTGTGTGAGTGGCAGCTGAACGGTGCATAATGATACTAAAGCCACACATGAGAAGACCACATCCACGTGTGATCAAAGGCATCTAAAATAATGTCAAGTGAGAAAAAAAAAAAAAGGCACGCAGGATCCAAACTTTTACATACGCTATCATTACAGACATGTAAAAAAAAAAAAAAATTCGTTGAAAAAAACACTGGAAGGAAGCACACGATCTAACTGATCGTGAGGGTGTGTAGCTAGAGATAGGGGCCTTTTGGGGAAGGGAGCGGACGTTACTTTCATAATTTAAAAAAGTCAAAAGGCAGAGTTACAGCATGAGTTTCTATGTTATCTCTACCTACCGAGGGCCAAGGCTAAGCTTCTTCCTCTGTGATCGCAAGTCTACTGTGAGCTCGTGACGGGGGCCAAGGTGGCTGCCACTGGGTACAGAGCGGGAGGCCACAGCCCCAGCAGGAGGAGAGGGAAGCCAGCATGTTCGTGTCACGTGGAACCGAGTCCCGGCTCTGCCACTTCCCGTGTGACCTGGGCAAGCCACCTCATTTTGTCTCGTTTCCCGTTTCCGGACCTGTAAGACTTGCACAGGCCACACGGAGCGTTTGGTGTGCCTGGCGCAGGATGCGCCCTCGGCAAACGGTGGTTTCCGTCGCCGCTGTCGCTGTTGGTGTTGCTAGAGCAGCTCTCCACTCAGGCCAAGAGGCGCCCCTGGCGGTGGGGACCCCTCTCTTGCTTCATCGTCCCTGCCCGGCCGCCCCTACTGGGCTCACTCTTGGCGCTCGTGGCCCCTGGCTGCCTGTGCTTTGCCGGCTGCCCGGGTCCTCCATCCTCCTGGGACAGCCCGGCCCCTCTCGCCCTGCCAGTGCCGTTATCGTAGCTGATGTATGGCCCTTGCCGTGTGAGGCGGTCACGGTGACGGGGCCCGGCATGTCCTCCCCTCCCCCTCGACAGCTTGAAACCAGGTCCTTCATTTGCATTTACATGATCTCGCTGTGCAGCTTACGAGATGGAGAGATTTATTTGCTACTTAGCTTGATGTTTGATTACACTCGGAGGAGGCGGCGAGCAGCAAAGTGCACGGACGCATCGCTCGGAGCCCGCGGCCCCGAGGGGCCAGTAACTCAACAGCGGGTTTAGGTGGATGAGGGGAAACGCACAGCATTTTGAAAAAGGCAGATGTGAGATGTTGGAAGGAACGAACATCATGATTTTAGATTAAAAAAAAAAAGAATGAAAGTCATAAAAACTGGCTAGGTGTCATCTGTGATTATGAACTGACCCATGCCTCTCTCAGGAGGAACGGACCCCCAGAAACACTTCCTCTGGTTAAATCAGAAGCTCCTAAAGGAGGCACCTCCTGCACAGGTAGGCGGTGAGGCCCGCCGGCCGCTTACGGGCAGGTACGGCTCTCGAATCTGAACGTCTTGATCAACACCGCTCTCCAGGTACACCTGTGTGGCCCTGACCTAGTTACTCAACCTATCTACACCCCAAGTTCAGATTAGTAAAATGCAGAGAACAACACTCCTTTTGGTTCGGTGACTGAGATGACCCCAGCTCCGCGGGGGACACAGAGTGGGTGCCCAGTAAATAGAGCTGTGGTGTGGACGGCGGGATATTTTCTGAAGATACGAGGGATAAACTGAACGCCCACAGAGAGAAATCACTCGTTGAGGTACTTTGTGGTCCAGCGTCACTTCTCTGTTTTGTGGGTTATTTGCTGTGTGGGGTTTAATCCCAGCTCCGGGCTCACAGCTGGGGTGCGCTCGAGGAAGGTACCCTCATTCTTATAACCGTCTGAGACGCAGAATTAGGAGCAGGGAGCTGCCAGCCTACGCCCCGTCACGTTCCAGATGCAAACAAAAATCTCCAGGCGCGTCACTGGGACTTATGGTTCAGTGCTTAAGATCGCGAGCTTGGGGCCACACTGCCCGAGTTCAGAGTCTGGCTTCTCGACTCTCTGTGGCCTTGAGCATCAACTTGCTTAACCTCTGAGCCTCAGTTTCCTTGTCTATAAAATAGGCACAATGAGAGTACTTGGCTCATAAGGTTGTTGGAGCATCTCATTATGCAGAGAAAGTTCTAGGCGGAGGAAATGGAGGGATCTTCCTTCCTTCCTTCCTTCCTTCCTTCCTTCCTTCCTTCCTTCCTTCCTTCCTTCCTTCCTTCCTTCCTTCCTTCCGATGCCTTAGGTGCATTTTATTGGTTTTCTTTCAGAATGGAAGGTTCTTAATAAAAAGCAGTCCTACCAGCCAGTGGACCTCATTAGCTCCTTCATTGTTTTGAATCACCAGTGACTTTGTCTCCATTCGTGTGAACAGAGCACTAGCTATAAAATTAATTTGTCCAAAATTGATATGGCCGCTATGGAAAACAGTTTGGAGGTACCTCAAATAATTAAAGATAGAACTACCTCGTGACCCAGCAATTCCACTTCTGAATATGTATCTGAAAAAAACAAAATGTTATTTTGAAAAGATATATGCACCCCGATGTTCACTGAAGCATTATTCACAGTGGCCAAGATATGGAAGCAACCTAAGCGCCCATCAATAGATGATCGGATACAGAAGTCATGGTACATATATACAAGGGAATATTACTCTGCCATGATAACAAATGAAATGTAACCATTTTCAATGACATGGAGGATAGCATGCTAAGCGAAATAAGTCAGACAGAGAAAGACAAATACCATGTGACTTCACTTATATGTGAAATCTAAAGAACAAAATAAACTAACAAAGAAAATAGAAACAGACTCATAGATACAGAAAACGAACTGGTGATTGTCATATGGGAGGGGGTTGGGAAGCTAAGTGGAAAAGAGGAAAAACTTAAGAAGTACAAATTGGTAGCCACGAAATAGTCCCGGGGATGTGAAGTACCGGAAATGCAGTCGATGATGTCGTGATAACTACGCACGGTGCCAGGTGGGTACTGATCCCAGGGGATCCCTTCGTAAATTATATACATGTCTAACCGCTATGCCAGACACCTCAAACTAATATAAAATTACATGGAATGTCGCCTCTGCTTGAAAAATAAAATTTACAAAAGTTAATATGTCCGTTTGATGGTTCTTCAAAAAGTTAAACGTGGAATTACCAGACGACCCAGAAACCCCCCTTCTCGGTACTGACCCAAAGGAATTGAAAACGGGTGTTCGAACTGACACGTGTGCACACACGTTCACAGCAGCCGTATTCACAAGCGCCGACGGAGGGAAGCCACTCAAATGTCCCTCGACTGACGATGGATAAGGATGTGGTCCGCCCACACTCAGCTGACTTCATCAGCCGTGCAAAGGATGCGGCGCTGACACACGCCACCGCGTGCACGAACCTCAGAAACATCACGCTAAGGGACAGAAGCCAGACGGAGGCCGCGTGCTGTAGGATTCCATTGTATGAACCGTGGTGAATGGGCGGGCCCACGGAGACAGGAAGCAGATGGGTGAGCGTGGGGATCAAGGCCGTGGGCGTGGGGTGACCGCTGAATGGGTAGGGATTTCCTTTTGGGGTGATGAACTTGTCCTGGATAAAGGTGACGATTGCACAACGTTGCAAAGGTGCGAAATGCCACCAAATCGCACGCTTAGACGTGGCTAATGGTCACGTTCGTGTGAATTTTGCCTCAATAAAAAGAAAAATGAGTACATCGACGAGAAGGATGTGCCGTGCTTCCCATCAGAGCGGTTTGGGAAACTCTTCTCCCTTCGGCACGGGAAAGAGATGCAAATAGAGCGACCGCCATCTCAGCAGGATGACGTGCAGTGGGAAAACGTAGCTCAGCTCTAAGGAGGTGAGACTGTGGCCATGGGTGGAGGGGGCCTCTAGGCCGGAACGGGGACATTGAAGGCCGCGTCCCTTCCAGTTCTCGTTGATCTGATGGTCCGTGTGGCGGAGGCTGGTGCAGGCATGTCTGCTAAAGGCTTCTTAGGTCATCATGAAATGTTTGTTTAAAGGATGCCCGAGGACCAGTGAAATGCGATCGATACCGCTGTGCACGATGGCCCCCTTCTGCTTCGTGGGGCCTCGCTTTTGGAAGGCTGCTGTGGGGAGCAGCACCCGGCTGGAAAGCCAGAGATCTGGGGGCTGGTTCCCATCAGCCTCATCTGGACCAGGGGACACCGAGGATCAGTGACTTTCCCACCGGGCACCATAATCTATCCAGGCTCAGAGAGGAGCTGAGGGTCCTCGGAGCATCCTGGAATTTCTGGGTCCCCGGATCATCCTGACCCGGCCAGGCAGTGCTATGACACATGTGTCATTTATGGGGATCTCCACAGATTCCTTTTGAACAGCAGGTTCTATGGCTTTAAGAAAAAAAAAAATGGGAATCACTCAACTAGGCCCTCTAGCTTCCACGTGGTGTAGACAGGTGGGGTTTGAATCCAGACTCTGACCTTCTTCCACTGTGTGACCTCTTCGAGTCTCAGTTTCTCACCATTTGAGAAACAGGGATGACAGTCCCCACCTGGGGACAAGATTTGGACAAGATGATGAGGCGCCCAGCGCGCAGTAGGTGTTTACAGGAAGGGCTCTTTCTTTCTCTCTCTTCTCCAGGGGCCCAGCGGTTTTGGAAAAGGAAGGAACGCCTTTGAGTCTACTTTGATGTAGCGTCTGACAAGGAAAGGAGTAAGTTTCTAGACCGCCGAATAAACAGAGTAAGAGGTCCTTCTACTAAGGTGGGGCTGACAGCATAAGAAATAGGTGGCGTATTCGTTTGGTCATTTGGTCAGTTCAGCTGCCAAGGGTCAAAGCCAGCGGACCACAGAGGGAGACGTTTTAAGAGAGGGGCTCCTCACCGAAAAATAAAAAAAGAAAAAGAAAAGAAAAAAGAAAGAAAGAAAAAGAAAAAGCACGGGATGATCTATGTACTTTTCAAAACTTAAAGCAGAAATCAAAGGAAAACTGAACTGTTTTAAGTTTTGACAGCTGCAGGGATCATTCTGTTTGGTTACTCTATTTATGTTTCCATTTTCTTTATAGATTCATTGAAAATCGGATCATGTAATAGGGAAGAAAAATGTTCAGTGTTTCCCACCCCCCACACCCACCCCCCGATAAACCCTTGCTCCTTCCGGAGAACAGATGAAAACGCCAGCTCCAGTGACTTTCGTTTTGATGTATATTTCATAATATCTCATTGATTGTAAGTTTTATTTCCATGTCAATAAAAAACCGGTATTGTAATAAATGAGAAGGAATTTAACACAAAATGGCAGCTGACCTGTTAGCATATCAGATAGAGGAAGTGGCTCCACAGCCTAAGCCTGTTAATAAGGACAGCTATTGATTTGAGCACGAAGCTGGGCGGCCGGAGGACGGGGTCCTACTGCCCCCCCGGCTCTGCAGCCTGGGGGGTTGTTTTCCGATTGGTCTGGGTTGCCGATTTATAGGGAAGGGGACGTGGGGAACAAAGCAATGCTTCTCGAGTTTAGCAGAGGCGGCGGGGCTCGGGGCTCGGTGCCTAGTGCCTTGCAGCATGAGATGGACAGTGATCTAGTCATGGAGGGAGGAGCGTAGGGACTGAGTTCGAGGATTTGGGCTGATCGGGGAAGAAGGTACGACCACAGGGGACATTCACACACAAGTGTTATTGGTGGCTCGAGGACAGGAAAGTCCCTCCAGGTATGAGACTGCCCAGGGGCTTATGGGCAAGGGGCCAGCATCCGGGAGAGGAGGAGGGCAGGGGAACTCCAGGGAAGAGGGGATCAGAGAGGGGCTTAGGTGTCCAGGTGGTGTCACTCAGAGCAGGGCAGGGAGTGTCCGGTTCGAGAGCTCCAAAGGGCAGCGGTGACCATGAGGCTCCATCTTACCGATGGCCAGCAGATGCCGGTATAGTTTTGAGGGGTTTGCAAAGCTGGCAGGCCCTAAATGGCTAAAAATCTGTTTCTTTGGACTATTTTTAAAACAGTTGGATATGTATAAATTTGAGTTTGGTGCAGGTGTGTCCCATGCACCTCGCTGTCCCAGCGCCCGGCACACAGTAGGTCTTCAGCACACATTTCCAGAATGCCCACGTGACGGAGTGCCAGTGAGTGGTGCAGGCGGCTGATGTTCTGGAAGCTCACGGAAGCAGGCCTAGGTCATCTGGGGCAGGCCTTCTAGAAGCCTGTGGGATCTAGTCCCGGGTTCTTCGGGGAGTCGCACTGTGAGGGCACGACGTGGGAAAAGCCTCCCTGCCCCACTATGGGGACCTGGGAGCAGCGGAACCGGGCTGCGACTATGACAGGCGGGCAAGAGCCAGGAGGGGCGGGAGGCTGGAGGCTCACGGGGAGGGCCGATCCAGGAGGGGAGCCTTGAGGTGGCTCCCTCTCCCCCTCTCTGGCCTCAGTGTTGCCATCTGTAAAATGAGGGGCAGAGCTACCTGACCTCAAGGGTCCTCTCTGGCCCTGCCATTCTCTTTCCGGAGCATGCGTAGACCCACGTCACCGAGACTCATGGCATCTGACTCTTTTCTTCAGGAAGGAGAGCACGCAGTGGGAAAGCTTTAGGGCCAGCCCGACCTGGGACCCTAGGTCAGCTCTCCCACACGTCAGCTCCTCTCTCCAAGCCACCAGATTCAGAGGCCTGGTGTGGGGTGACAATGGTCCATGTCCTTCACACAGTAGGCCTCGCTACATAGCCGTGGCGGGACGAGAGGCAGCTATTCTTGGAGAGAGCTGATGCCACCTGTCTCGCCTCCATCAGCAGCACCTGTGCCTGGTGACCAGCCCACACCTGCCTGCCCACGCGCACTCAGCTGGAATGACCAAAGGAAAGCCAACTGGGCTCACCTGGGATCAAACTTTACTCCTGGCCTCTCCTGCCATTCGGAGGGCCATCCCCGGGCTGCTGAGAAGTCTTTTATGTGGGAGCTGCACCGAGTACGATGAATGGAAAGTATTAGCAGAATGTGATCATGAAGACCTCGGAGCAGCCAAACCAAGCCCACCCTCCACGGCCCTCCCCACGCACCCACCCACCCCACGTGTGTATCTATAACTGAATGCTGGCAATGCCCAGCTCCATGGCTGGGAGGAGGGGTGACCTGCGAAAGAGCAGGTCTGAGCAAAAGACAACTGAGCGACGTTAGCTGAAGATGAGGGCTGTACTATAAACGACTTAATGGGCGGCTTTTTCGATGGACTAGGGCTGCCTAACGCAGGTAAAGATTTCAAATATGTGGCGTAATTGCTACATGTGAAATCTGTTTGTACTTAGCTTTTAGTCTTGGAAATTACCGAGTTCTGTGCTGCTTCTACAATTAATCATTAAAGAATTAAGAACGAGAATACCCATTATTGTAAAAGACTCCGGTGATGGTCTTGATCCAACTTATAAAGTAGACAGATTTGGTGCAACTGAATAATTTTCCTCTTCTCTGCACACAATCAGGAATGCTAGTCATACTCAACGGCTGGAGCGAATGCTTACAAACTGGTATAGACCAGCCTATAATTACCAAAATAGAAGAAGAACAGCATTTTGTAATGAGTGACAAGCTGCTGAGCGGAAATCTAATTTGGTCTAATTAAGCAGCCTTTTGTGAGGATTTGTCTTTAGATGAAAAGAGAGAGCCAAGGAGATCTAAATGCAAATGAAGTCCATCATTTTGGTTTTAAAGGGCCAGGCCGAGACGAGTGTCTTCGCGCCCAGCCTCTCTTCTTCGTTAGATGATTAGTCCTCTTGTTGTCACCTCGAGCCCGTGCTGGGCCCCACCTGCCTTGGAGGAGCCTCACGTTTTTTTGTCCCTTGCCTCTCATATCTTTTCAAATAGGACACCTCGCATCGACAGAACTGTCAGGGAGATTTTGCTTATTCAGGAGCAAATTTTATTTTGCCCAAAGTAATAAGAGCCAGTGGGGTTTTGCTTATGAAAGGAATCTGCTGGGGGGGGGCGGTACCTTCTGAAGTCTGGAGGATTAAACACATACCCGATGCCACTGGCACCGACAGAGTGACTCGGGGAAAACCAGCCCTGCATCGCGACCTGTGTGAGGTAGACCAGATACCCGCCCGCGTCTCCCTGGGTGCTGTCTGTTTGAAGGTCTGGGGCTGGAATGCCCAGCTCCTTGGCTGGACCACAGGCTCAGTCATCTGACTGGGCAGAGTCACCCTGGCCCACGGAAGACGGCAATACACACCTCATCCTGTGCCACAGTGCAGGCGTGAGCTCCTCACATCATGTGGCTACTTTGGGGCTAAGCAGAGACCAAGGGCTCCGCCGCCAGTCAGGGGTTCCCAAGATCGTCTTCAGCTTCCATAACTCACTAGGAGGACTGCAGCGTTCAGATAAGCCGCTACATTCATGGGTATGGTTCATTGCAGCAAAAAGAGATGGGGGGCGCGATTGGCAGAGGGAGGAGGTGTGTGGGGCGGGGTCCCGGTTCTCTCCCAGTGGACAGCGTTGACTTCCCCCGATATCAACGATGTGCGACCACACGCACAAAATCTTGCCAACCGGGGAGCTCACCCGAGCCTTGGCGCCCGGTTCTCTTGGGAGCTGGTCACATGGACATGGCTGGCCACTCACAAGGTCGAGCTTCATCTCCAGCTCTCTAGAAACTGAGCTGACACTATGTCGGGCAAGGTCCCCGTAAATCACATGGTAAGCGTGGACCAACTGGCGTGGACCAAGGCCCCCAGGTGAACAAGACGCTGTAATCAGATAGGACATCCCAAGGGCTTAGAGGCCAGAGGTTAGAGGTTAGACGTTCCAGGAGCTGAGTCAGGGCTAGTCCTGTCTTTGGAACGTGCGGGGTGTGGACAACCCAGACTGCTGAGTCGACATCACTGCGCGCTGGCTGAAACCATCTTCCCAGCCACGCCTAGCGGAAAAAAACGGTGAGACCTGGTTAAAGCGGGCAGATGAGAAGGAAAAAAAAGCAAAACGCATTTCCTCACGCCCCCTGCACAATCTCCCACCTTCGTGCTCCTCTTTGTTTTCAGAGGAATCGCCACCGTTTGGGCTTTTTCATCTTTCAAACAAGCACAAGCTGAATGGGAGAGGGAGCAGGCGGCTGTGGCAGGCGCCCCCCGCTCCGCCCCCTCAGAGGTGCCCCGACGCCCGCCGGAGCCTGCGGCCCCCTCACTTCTCACGGGAGTTCGGCCGTTTTCTGCTCGCTCTTCCTTGGCATTCGGGATGTCTGAGAGAGGGAGCGAGGACGGGGGACCTTCGAGAAATGACGAGGTCACAGGAGTAGAGGCCTCGTGAATGGGGTCAGTGCCCTATAAGAAGAGGCCGGACAACGAGCTCATTCTTTTTCTGTCATGTGAGGGCACAGGAGGAGGCGGCCGTCTGGAAGCCAGGAAGAGGACCCTCACCAAGAACTGCGAGGACCCTCCTGGCTCAGTGCCCACACCAGACATTTGAGCGGTCGGGTCTTGAGTGTCTCCGATGGGTGATTCAGTGTGGAGAAAGCTGCCAGCCCAATTTCACGTGGCGTCTCAATTCTTCCTGCTCCTAAACAACCCCCTGCCCCCTGCCAGCTCCCCTGGAGTCTCCCTGACCGGGGCACAGGGGACTGGCAAGGATGACGGAAGTTCAGAGCAGCCCTCTTCTCAGCCCCAAAGTGGGCATTCTCCCTGCCTCGGTGTCCCCTAGGCGGGAGACTGGAACCAGCCTGGGATCCCACGATCTTCCCCACTGCAGACCAGCCTTGAATGGGGGCCCAGTGGTGAATGGAGCTATAAACTCAGAAAGGAAATATATGCTCTGGCCTAGATCTGCCTGTCGCCCCCCCACGGTGTGTGACGTCCAGGTTCCTGGGGAATCTGACTGTTCCCTTCAGAATATCAGAAAAGTCTGATTTTCAAAAGTAGGGGACAAACGGCAAAGGAGAGTCCCAACATTGGCTCGAAAGCCGAAAACACGATCGCTTCCTCCTCAAAGACCTCAGGTTCTGTCAGCCGCCGGCAGGCAGCGAAAGTCTTATTGCATCAAATCTTCCCTATCCCAACAATAAAAGAGTTAAAAGTTTTTGTATAAAATGATGTACGTCCTTAAGGTGAAACCACCTCAGAAGGACGATGCGTCTTGACTATTCTACACCCCAGAATTCCCCTAAGAAATCAAATATAATCCTCTTTAAGAAGCTTTAAATAATTTTGAGCTTTCTTATTGACTTATTAAAATGCAGCTTAAAACGCGCCTTCGATGCAATCCTTTGACAAGGGTCAGGGATATAAAATTTGAAGAAATACGATTAGCAGATCAGTTGGAAAGACATAAATAGTCAGATCCAATTTTGACTATTTCAGAGGAAACTTGCTGCGGCGTTTCTAATAGCCCCGGCTGCCCTGCCCTGGGACGGTGGTACCGTGTGCCTGCTTTTGTCCTTTATCCCTGCGTGCCCACTCGTCGCTAACTTGTCATCGCCACTGGTTCTTGGTGCAGAAAAATCGGCCACCGCAACCCCACCTGTGCTTCCTCTGCAGCCCACCCCCAGCCGCTTCATTTGCGAGCCTCCCTCTGGCTTAATGACTTAACGTTCTTAGAAACCTCTGCGCTAAGAGTTTCAATGGGCTTAGAACACTGCAAGGGTGGCCTTTGGATCCCTGACGTCCTTGGGGGACATGAAGCAGCAGTGTCCCGATGCGCCAGGGACCCCACGTTTGTCCCGATGTCAGTGGAGTTACGCCGCTTCCTGGGATGCATGGGGTCCGAGTCCTAGTCGATCAATTTCATGTTTGAATGAACGACTGAGCGGGTGAATGAATGAATGAATGAATGAATGCCCAAGGCCTTCCTAAGTGCATGGCTGTCCAACGGGAAGCCACACAGGACAGCGACAAGAGGAAGGCATCCACGGGGCCACACGTGTCCCCTAATTAAACGAAGTATATCGATCTTAAAAGGCTCATTGAACTTTTTTTCACCAGGTAAGATTTTCATAAATGCGAATCCTTGCGAGAGACAAGTCCCAATGCTATAAAAGAGTTTTGACACGCGCAGGGCACCCCGACTACGTCTCCAGAGCTGGAGGTAGATTGTTGGGTTTCTCAGAAGACGGGCCGAGGTGAGCAATGGGCGGTCCGGCTCCAGAGCTCCGAGGGGCTCAGCGCCAGCCCCCATCGCGACTGGGAGCCATGCCTGGTGCCAGGGGGGGCTCCTGGGACACGCCCGTGGGGGGGTCTGGTGCTCGCACATCTGGTTTGCCCTGGAATGGCCCTCTCCAGACACAAGAAGTCATCCCGATGCGCGTGCAGCTCGGAGGTGCGTTGGCAGGGCTGGGAGCCATGACCGCCTGCCTGGCTGAAATCCAAGCCGTTGCTCACCAGCTAGACAACCGTGAGCAAGCAACTTCACCCCTCTTTGCCTGGGTCTCCCCGGCTGGAAAATGGTGTTGCTCAATAGTAACTGCCTCCGAGGGCTCTTACGAGAGAATCGGAGAAGAGCATCAGACTGAACCACAGAAGACAGTGGTTTTGTGGGTTCGGACCATAAAGACACCGGCACCTCCATAGGGGTCAGTTCAACTGTTGCCCAGAGCCTGCATGCACCGAACGGGCGGTAAAAGGGACCCATTGTTGTTACATGACGCTCACATCCGCCCGCACCTCGAGCGCATTGATGACGGCGCTGGGCCTGAGAGCTCCATGTAAGGAGACTTGCAAATAATCCTAGATAATGGGCACGTGTCCTCACGGGACGCCAAGTGCCATCACTCAGTGTATGCAGACAGACAATGCCAGGTGTGTGCCTGACACTGGGCTCAGCCCTGGGGCTATTCAAATGAGGGACACAATTCTTGGTCCCCCCAAACTTGTTACAGGTACTCGCGGAACAGGTCATAGGTGCCGTGACAGAGGTCTGCTCCACCTCCAGATTTAGCAAATGGACAAATGCGGGCCGTCCAATTAAATTCAAATGTCAGATAAAGAACAGATAATTTTTTTTTTAGTATAAACGTGTCCCAAATATGGCACGGGGCACACTGAGTATTCATTGTTTACCCTAAATTCAAATGTAACCGGACATCCTGTATTTTACTGGGCGGCCCTAGCTGGGTAGGAACGACACGAAAGAAATCCCAGCCCATCCTCAGAAGGGCCAAGGGCTGTAGTCCCCTTCATCGGAAGTCACTTAAAATCGAGCCACGACCCCTGACGTATGACCGAGTGGTTGGGGTCCACGTGCATCTTAATCCATTCGGGCTGCGGTAACCGAGCCGCATAGACTGGGTGGCTTGTGACACACACGCACTTATTTCCCACAGCACTGCAGGCTGCGAAGTCCACGATCGAGGTGCCGTAGCTCTGGTGTCTGGTGAGAACCCGCTTCTGGTTGCAGACGGTTTCCTCGCATGGTGGCAGGAGGGCGAGAGACCCCATTGGTGAGGGCTCCGCCCTCGTGACCTAAGCCCCTTCCAGAAGCCCCACCTCCCAGTACCATCGCCTTGGGTGAGAATTACTATCCCCTTAAAACAGGATGCCCGGGAGGCGACACACACACTCCTGAAGGAAGAACACAGAGATGGCAGCAAACTGGACCCCGCCTCCTCCCACCTCCGTGGCCACTGAGAAAGGCTCAGTGCTCAGGCTGTACAAAAAAAAAAAAAAAGCCTATTATACCTGTATTAGCCGGTATCACCTGGAGCTGGCTGGGTCCCTCATCACCAACCTTCCTGATTAGTATGTTTATAGCACAATGTCAAAATAACCCGAAGTAGAAATGACGCGGGAGTCTGAGAGTCGGCTTTAGAAGTCGCGGCCGTTGTCGTGGTGGGCGGCGGGGTCCGGAAAGTGGTAGGGAGCGCCGCGGGCAGATGGGCTGCTGCGGGGTGACAAGGATGGTGTCCAGTCTGGGGCCCTGTTACCTGCCGCAGTTCTGGGGAGCTGGGTTTGCAGCCACCCCCTCCAGGCCATTGTATGGGATCTTCCCAACTTCTGCCTCATTCAGCATCATTTCCTGGTGGGCTTTGGATCACAGACGCCAGGACGAGATCCTCCTGGGCCCAGGGCCTTCCTAACCAACCATCATGATCTCACTGTTTCCTGGAACCTCTCCATCTTGCATGCAAAGCTGACTCATCCACCAGGCACTGGGGCGTAGCGACCTACTGGACTTTGAGGGGCCTGAAAAAACGTTTTCATTTCTTTCTCGAGAAGATGAAAAGAAACAAACGTATCCATTTGTAATATATAATTTTTTAACGGGCTCATGAAGACAAAAGTGCCCAGAGCTTGCGACTCTAACCCGACGCATAGCCCTGTTTGTAGGTCCATCCCATTCATCGCATGCTCAAAACGTTTGACTCGCTTGGGAAACAGCCCAGGTTGTTCTTTCTCAAGAGAGAATAAGCATCCAGATTTCACGGCACTGCTGCCTAAGAGGCGACACACAGATCATGGAGATGGAAGGACACTGGATCCCCCCGCCCCCCGCCACCTCCCCGGCCACCGAGAAAGTCTCCGCGTACAGGCAGTGCGAGCTCAGAGCTGGACTTGGCACTTCCTCCGCGGCCGCCAGAGGTTAGCTGCTATTATTGTGATTACTGCACATTGACATGTCTTTGAAACGCCCACTTAAAAAAAAAAACAAAACGATGGGGCGACTCGCGGAATCCCAGTAAGGTCTGAAGACGGAAATGGCGTCGATGTCCTGGTTTCGATACCTCCTTAGTTATCTAAGTCTCCCTGCTGGGGGGTGAAGGGTACCAGGGACCTCTCCATACTATCTTTGCACTTCTTATGAGCTTCTAATTGCTTCAAAATTAAAAGTAAAAAAAAAAAAGATGGAGCGGACGAAACACACTTCATAAACGAGAATGCTGACCCAAAAAAGGGTGTGAATGGGCTTCGCGAACGGGTCTCGCTTTCTGGGAAACGCGGAGCAGCCTCTGCATCCCCTCTACGTCCCCTCACGTCCCCTCGTGGCCTCCCCCCGGCCCCGTTTGGCCGCCGTGGCCTCCCCCTTCATTATGCCAGCGCCTCAGAAGTGAACCTCTGCAATTTCCTACACCACAGCCATTTATTTAAATGCTAACTCGCATTATGAAGTGATAATCCACACGCACAGGAGATAATTTATGAAGCATTTAAATTAAGAGGAGCAGCTAATTGGGAGCATGTGTCTTATAAGCCTTGCTAACACCAGAAAACTACAAATTAGGGGGAAAATGAAAGATATTTTTATTGTGCTTTTATCTTCTTTGGCAAAGCACTTGGGGGAGAAATAGCTCCGTGATGGCACACGCTGGCCCCCATCCCCTCTCGTGGCCTGTGTCTTGGCCGTGCTCACAGAGACCTCCTTCCAGCCAGGCAAGGCATGGATTCCCCCCGCCACCCACTTTTCCAATAAGGGAGCGTCTTTCCTTTCCTTGGAAAGCTTCTCGGCTCTGTTACAAAGACGCAAGTGGCAAAGATGGGTACCGGTTAGGTACTTACGCATGATTGGAGAAAGAGAGGACATTCGGAGAAGGGAAAATCAAAATGAGCGTGTCGCATTTAATAATTATTTCGGATTTTCCCTTTTGAAAGGCTGCCTGGGTTTATGCACATAGGCGGAGACGGGCACTCTGTGTGTGTGCGCGCACACACTTGCTGACAAGCATATGTGTTCACTCACTTGTTCTTTCAAAGAATTTCAGTGAGCACCTACTATATACGAAAGGCATTGGCGATGGAGCAGTGAGCACGAGACGCCATAGAGCCCGGTCACGTGACGCTTGCATTCTAGCCAGAAAGGCAGATGCTGCAGGATGAAGCAGTTAACTATTCCCGTGATGTGTTAAGGGCGCAGGCTTCTATTGGGGTGCAGAGAGGGGGGCGGTAGCCTGCTCTGCAGTGGTCGGGGTCTTCTTCACCATCTGAGTTGAGAGCTGAAGGGTGAGGAACAGCTGAGTGAGAATGAGCTGGGCGAGGGGCAGGGGCTGGCGGGCGGTTGGCGGGGGGCCCCAGGGCTCCCCGTCCGGGGATCGTGCCCCAGGGTGATGCGGCAGCCAGAGGCGCGACCTCAGGCAGGGAACACGCAGGGCCGTGGCCTGGGTTCAGGGCTTCTCTCTGTGGTTCTGAGGCAGTAAGGGGCCTGGAAGGCTTTTGAGAGGGAAGGGAAGGGTGACCCCATCACATCTGCATTTGCTGTGTGACTCTCATCCCAGAATACTTAACTCACAGAGCTTTTAAAAGAGTGTCCACCCTGATCACATCCGAGAG